>NW_016806329.1:6477493-6541383 GCF_001698545.2 Rhinopithecus bieti | reverse complement strand
CCTGGCTGCTAGTTTTTTTTTTTGTATTTTTTAGTAGAGACGGGGGTTCACTGTGTTAGTCAGGATGGTCTCGATCTTCTGACCTCGTGATCCGCCCGTCTCGGCCGCCCAAAGTGCTGGGATTACAGGCTTGAGCCACCGCGCCCGGCCAGGAGTTAATTTTTAAATTGAAGATTACCGACTTAACAAGTGGCAAACCTCAGAACTCAACATTGTAATTTATACTGGAAAATTCTATAGAGTTGAAAAGAATGTAAGAGGTGACAAATAAACATTGTGTCCACCTAACAATTTTGCTGAGGGCCAGCACCGGTCAGCTTTCTTTTTGTTGACATCAATTTTACCACGCTTTGCTTACTCGAGATGTTGGTCTATGTATAGAATTTTAAAAGTGATTTAATTTTATTTTCTACTTTGTACTCAGAGCTTGGATTGTAGTTGTTAGACTATGATTTGTGAAAGTGCTTGGAAGCCAGGAAAAAGGCAGAGTTTTGCTATTACAATGATAGATTTGATGGCATTTCAAAGTAAACATTGCCTATAAAGAGAGTAAGAGTGTACAAAACCTGGGAGATCAGCTATAAACTGTCAGCATTTTTCACGTTTTCTTTTGGAACTTATCTATGAAATGTTAACTTCTGAAAGCTGCAGTTAAAGACTAAGGTAGGAGTTGAAAATGAGAGGAAAAGTCATTAGTTTATTTATCCTATTCATTTATTCATTCTGTCAACAAGCATGTAATCTCCATGAGGGTAAGGACTTGATTTCATTCCTGCTATTTCCCCTGAACCCTATACAATACCTGAAAGGCAGTTATCAGTATTAAATATTTATCAAATGAAAACCAGTAGGAAAGCATAAGAACATTTTTCTTATCCTTTATGTATGTGAGAAAATGTGCTAAGTACACTAACATTTTTAAAGAGCTAATAGTTTAGGAAGGTGTGGGGGGCAGGGAGTAGACGTGAATAAAGACACTTAAGGAGATAATATAATACGCTAAGATTAAATAAAGTTATAAATGTACAACAGTACCAAGCATTTTAAGTCTAAGTAAATCAATCTTTCCTTACTTATTAATCCTACTTGTTTTAAGCCAAAGTCTAGATTATTAAATTATGGCTCTACCAACTTTAATTGAGCAGGATTTATCATTACTATCCACATTTTTATTAGTTTTCTATTGCTGGTAACAAATTATCACAAACTTAGCAACTTAAAAGGATAACCATTTATCAGCTCACAGTTCTGTAGGTCATAACTCAGAAACAGAAGTGACTTTTAAAGGTTCATGATATTGTATCAGGCTCATCCTTAATCTCCCTTTCAAAAGTCACCTGTACCATATTATATAACCTAATCATAGGAGTAAAATCTATGAAACACCCAGTTCTGTGAATTATACAGGGCACACACACCAGTGTGAAGGAAAACTTGGGACTATCTGAGAATTCTATCAAAGCAATCACCTTTTTCTCATGTTGTTTTTTCTCATATGGTCTTCATTGACCACTAGACTAGGTTAATCATAGCTGTCACACTATCTACTATGATCTTGATCTTAATAATCACCATCTTTATTGTCATTGCTTGTTTAAATTTTGTCTTCATTTTTAAGCTATAGCCATGGTAATGGCAGGGACTGTTCTGGCTTAATTACTACCACATTTCTGACATCTAACCCTTCCCTGGACTACACAAAACAGATGTTCAATAAATATGTGGTGAAGGAGGAAATGAAAGCAAATTCTTGTTAAATAAGAAACAACTAATCAGACTACTCTTAAAGTTCATCCTTGCTCCTATTATTCACATTTTGGCTCCAATTTTACCTTCCCAGCTCATTGAAATATTGCAAACGGCCACCCTGGTTACTCCCTGGATCATTATTCTTTTTATTTACTTCTTATCTCTTATCACTTTCTATAATTATCTTTGTTGCTTATGTGAGTACTTCCTTATTGTCTGACTCCCACTACCTTATAAGACCCCAGAACTTTTCTGTCTTATTTACCCAAGTATCTCCACGGTTTTACCTAACACCAGGTCTATAATGGGTGCTCAATACATGCTGATAATATGAAGGCCTTGCAGAATTGTGCTACAGGGCATGGATAAAATTTCATGACCCAAAGAGTAGTCTGGATAGTTAAAACTTCTCTTGACAAGCATTTCAGGACTTTTCTAACATTTTGGAATAATTATTTTAATCTTAAAAAAACTACCTGTAATTTTCATTCTAATTTCATAGTACATTTACCTCATATTTTGCTACCCCAAATCTAGAATATTTTATGCAAATTAATTGACAAACAAGGTAGTTATGAGTGAAAATAAGGGTTTACTATAAAGTAAAATTTCTATTTTTTAATTATTTATTTATTTTATTTTTTTACAAAGTGGAAATTGGTTTTGTAGTTGGCTTTAATAATTGTTTGTGTCCTGGTTTTTAAACTTCTATTAGTCAGCATGTTTCTGTGCTGATCCCTGTGTTTTACTTCGGAAACCCAAAGTAAAAACAATATGAAATGTATTACTATTTGTAAAACACTTTAATCTTCCTAGAGCTTCCTGTGCCATCACCAACTATAACTCTAAGCATGTCCTCCTATTCACTTTGTCAAATGGAAGGTGACAGTTTTCTGGTACTTTGCAACTTGATAAACTGTCTCTTAGAAAATACCTTAATCAGCATAAATTTAAGTAGTTCTGCATACATTGTTTATAACTAAATGTTCTAATGCAGTTTTAGGTAACCTAAAATGTAATTATTTAGATAGTAACTGCAAGTAAATAAGTCCTTCATTCATTTTCTTTTAAATCCTGAAAGCTCAGTGCTCTAAATACTGCTTTGATAGAAAATCATTGACAGCTGCAGACTCCTGGCACTTGAGACGGATTGATAAATGCACAACAACTTTTAGAAATCTCCATTCATTATTTACCAGTAATTATCTTCCACTAGCTCTTCTCTCGGCACTTACCCATTTAGTCTATCAACTGATTAATGCTAAATAACTTTCTAAGGCTTGAGCTTAAAATAGTAAATCTTAGAAACTGTCTTGGAGTTACGCATTGTGCAGAACTTTAGAGTTTTTCTGTCTGATGAAAAAATACCGAATTTTCATTTATCTTTTGATTTAGGCTTTTATTTTTTACACTTAACTTTATCAACATGTACATTTCTACATTTTTCCTCCACACATATCATTTGTCCATAGTGAGTTAATTGCCTTTCAAACTCCATCCTCTTAAATATAATTTTGCACTGTCCTCTTTGTGCCCCTCTCTGTACTGTACCTACCACCTTTCATTACAGTCTCTACGATGTTTTGAAATAGTCACTTATTCACACGACTGTCTCCTCCAGCAGCCTGTGAAAATCCTTAACCTGTTTCCCTAGTTTATAAATTCAGGCAACTAGAATGACAAAAGTGGATATCAATAAATGACAAAGGAAAATATCCCAATCATGATTAAATCACAGCAGCCTGCTCATCTACTCTTCAAATACTCTGCAGCCCTCATTCCGAATTCCACATCAGCTTTTAACTAATAGGGTAGGTACATATTTACGAAGCTTTCTCTATGTAGTGTTAGTGTGTGTCTTCACTTTCATCATTTTTACTGTGTTATGAAAAATGTATCTTCATTTTATAGTTTTGAGAACACGTCGGGAAGTGTAGCTGAAAATTCAGTGCCACAGAATGTTAGAGTGGAGGTTTCTAATGGTTTTGCTATTGTGAGGTCACCATGGAAGGAACATCATTGAAGTCAGTCAATGTAGTTATGGCGCCCTGAGATCATCGCACTCTGGATGTTATGTAACTAAGATCTATGACCTCAATTATAGTGAAAAGGATTTATCTTCTCTCAGCTCCATAGGATTAGCAAAAGTCTCAGTCATTCAGTTCAAATGATTAAACAACCCACTCTAGATGGTTACAATTAAAACTAGTAAATACTGTTTTATTTCCATTTAGTAACAGAATAGACACATCTCAAGGTGCTTCCTATAAATAAGATGAATAAAATTGAACAATTATATGACGTATCTATCCATAAATCATTTAAATTCAACTAAAGTACCTGACTAGCAGTGTTTTACAATAACAGGCATAGCTGCCATTTGACATAAACCTGGGTTCCCTCTGAGCCAAGAACAAGATCAACACATTGAAGGTTGTCCTTTTCGAAAGTTTGGTAAAAGAAATTTGGATTGTTGACCAAAACTTCTTAGTCACTTCCCATGGGAAAAGAAGCTCTTTTGGAGGACAGTACTGAATAGCTTGGCATATGCTGACACTTCGTTACAGTCTTTTCAATAGCAGAATCATTTCCAGGCCACCAGACACAGTGAATGATTCCTGAATGTGCTACATGTGGTGTGGCCAAGATGACAGTACTGCCATCTGGAATAATAACACAATTTCTTCAAAACAGACATCCTTTATGGAAGGATAACTCATGCAGATCATGCGCCAAGGCCTTGATTTCTTTTGACATTTCCCCACTGGACTTTGCAGTCACAAGCAAAAGCACATTTATAGCAACGAAATACTACTGCAGATATGAACTACATAAACCACACCCTATTGCTTTTTGCAGACTTCCAAATACTAGGAAGGGTATAGCATCCATTGATAGATACAAAGATACTACTACTAGACTTTTCCTTCTAATGTGAAGAGGTTACATTATTGTTGTCATGGGAAAAGATGTAGGTTTACCAGGGACAGGAACACCATAGACTACTGTGAAGATGATGGTAGTATCTGGAGAAACAAATCTTCAACCTATATCACCAAACATAAACTCAGCAGTTTATGGAAATATTCTGATTGAAAATAGCATTGCTTTATTGCCTAACTAACTCATCTACCTCCCCTCCTGGATCCTCCAAATTTATTTTATATAGCCAATAGATTTTTCATTCATGCTGTTTTTATTAATGAATTCATTATACAATGATTTTCAAACATTTTACTAAACCTATAAAACTTGTCTTTATATTAAATCAATACAGAAGCTAAAGGTATAAAATCTGTAGGAGACTGTTGTCTTAACTCAAAAGTGAGGTGTGAGGATCCCTGACAGGATAGATTGGTCCCTTTTGTATATCATCCCTGGAATTATTTCTACAGAACCCTAGAGCTCAAATTGTTTATTTTAATAAACTCCTGCCTTTACTGACATAATATTTGTGGAGTCACTTATCTTTCTCTAGTTTGAAAAGAACCCTGTTATAAGCGTTAATTCATCGGATGTTGTTCAGAGATGATGTCTAACAAATGGATGTTTTGAAATAGGTTATTGAAGTAATAAAATACAAAGTCTTTTCAACTATTTACAATCTATTAAAATGACACAAATAGTTGGACAAAAGGAAATATTCAGAAGGATGAAGGAAATATTCCTGAAGGAAAAATGTGAAAATTAATTGTATTCTTCTTCTAGTTGTCAGCAAACACCTTTGTCTATAACTTGCCTAATCTATAAATATATGTGTAAAATCTTGTCGTTAGACATACATATCTGATCCTTGCTACCATACTCCCTTTACGCTAAAGTGGTGTATAAAATTCTCTCTATATGAAACATGTTTTGTCTCAATTCGCTTACAGTTTCACTCTTTGACCAATTTGACATAGAGTACAAAAATAAGATCCTGTGTGTTTTTCAAATAAGTTGAATGACTGAATGATATTTGTGCCACTGAATAAATGGGTGACTGACTGAATAATATTTCAGCCATAAAGCATATGCCTTTTACAGTTTGATTATCAAGAAATAGCAAAGCAAAAATATTCTTATTTAAACATATGCAATACAAACAATGACACATGACAGCTTGCAAAAATACAAATGTCATTATCATATACTAGTGATGAATTATTTTTGTAAAAGTGAGTAAATTAAAATGAAAATTAATTTCAGACATCACTATTAGTAAATTGATAAAAAATGGAGAAGAAATGAAAGCAGTTATTATTCATTTACAGAACCAAAGGCAAGATATATTTCTTTGGTTTTCAGATCATGGCCTACTTGAAAGACTCTCTTGGTCCAGCACCCTGTGAGTGATACTGCACGCATGTTGAGGATATTTGGGATAGGGAGAGGAATATTATAAGAAAGTATTGTCAGAGCTTCAGTAGGATTTTACAGTTCATCATCACTCAAATTGTTGATACAGACATAGATGGCCTTACTTGTTGCCTCTCTGATACACTCTTACCCACTTATCAGTTGCTTCCTTCTCTGTGATCATATATCACTTAATACAAATCTTTAGATGCTTCCATACTGCTTTTGGTATTTCTGTTTACATAACAGCCTCTCCTTCTCCATCAGATTCTGTTCAAAGGTAAGAATTCACTTTTATGCCTTCTTTGCCTTGTCCCATGCCTAGGAAATAAGGGCCCAACTGGTGTCAGCAGACTGAGTAAACAATTTTTTATAAAGATAATTTTAAGAACCAAATGGTGTTAGAAATCATTGATGTTATCCTCTTTTTTTTTTCTTTTGAGATGGAGTCTCACTCTGTTGCCCAGGCTGGAGTGCAGTGGCGCCATCTTGGCTCACTGCAAACTCCGCCTCCTGGGTTCATGCCATTCTCCTGCCTCAGCCTCCCCAGTAGCTGAGACTATAGGCGCCTGCCACCACACCCAGCTAAATTTTTTGTTGTGGTTGTTGTTGTTTTGTATTTTTTATGTTTTGTATTTTTTAGTAGAGATGGGGTTTTACCATGTTAGCCAGAATGGTCTCTATCTCCTGACCTCATGATCCTCCCACCTTGGCCTCTCAAACTGCTAGGATTGCAGGCGTGAGCCACCGCTCCTGGCTGATATTATCCTCTTTTTGATAGCTTACTCGCATATTATCTGGCATATTTCACATTACCGTAGCATTCTAACCTCTGGCATTCTGTTTTTTGAAACAAATTAAACCTGTAGTTAATGGCTTATTTAATTAAGCTTTTATGTCCATCATATTATGTCATCCCTCAGTCTTCCTGTGGATCTTTTTGATGTCTTAGTAATTTAAGTGATTTTATTACATTTTAAGAAATTTAAAAATACTGATACTGTATTTCTTCTTTTACATAGTAAATATACAATGTAAATGATTCCGTTTATCATTAAAAATGGTTGTAAATTTTTTGATTAATAACAGATTGATTATTGAGCTCCAATGATTTATCCCATTGTCTTTTACAATTCTTCAAAGTAACAGCTATCCTAAGTGGTAGTTGAGCACTTTATTAGCACAAAGTCACTGAAAAAAAGTGCTATTGATTCTCCTTACCTGCAATTAAGGAAACCCTTTATTCACTAGAATCAAGAAAGAAAGCTAGAGTGAAATATGTCAAACGCCACCAAGAGCAGTGTGCTCTGCTGCCACATCTAATGGTGATATCACAATTCTAACCAGAGAAGACAGTGCAGTTCCATACACACAAAACTAAGAATGCTAATGCTAATTTAGCTTGAGTATTCCTGTCAGTCAAAAATGGTAATTGAGCAAGTGATTATGGAACCCCTGAATGCAGAGAGAAGTTTAGTTGTATTATTATTATTTGCATGTCAAGCTTTAAAGAACAGTAATTAATGTGTTGGTAAAAGGCTATCAGTAAAATGGATTTTTAACACTTTATTGCTCAATGGAACCTTAACAATTCCTGTGATCTGCATTCCAGCATTTCTGTCCTGCTAGATTTGCTATTGTCCTGTTTGTTGAAGCTTCATCTATATGAAACCAACTAGATATCTTGTTGGATATGTACAGGAGCTATTCAAATGTGTTTGGAATACCATCATGTGAAAATGTACATAAAATGTTAGTAATTAGAATCATTTAACAGATCAGCAAACTGCAACTCACAGGGTAGTGATTCCCACATCCAGGTTACATGAGATGCCTGGGTCCCACTTTCACAGCTGGTTGTACTTTGGCTCACAAGAGATTTTGGTGTAGGCGATAGGCAGATGATACTGAAAGGTTTTCTTTTCTTTCTTTCTTTCTTTCTTTCTTTCTTTTCTTTCTTTCTTATCTCTTTCTTTCTTTCCTTTCTTTCGTCTTCTTTCTTTCTTCTTCTTTCCTATCCTCCTCCTTGCCACGTCCGTGGTCCTTCCTTCACATTCACTTCCATTCCTCCTTCCTCCTCCCTCCCTCCCCTCGTCCTCACCTCCCTCCCCCTTCCTTCCTTCCTTTCTTTTGTGTGCAGTTTACAACTATTTCGTAGTCTAATTGCTGTTACTCCATAAACTTTGAATATATTAAGACAATCTACAATGTGCTAGCTCTACTACTTTGAATAGAGATATTCTACAACAGTGTTAGTTTTGAATCACAGGGCTTAGGTACACAGAATTTTCATGGGCAGAATTATTTGAAAAACAAAATACTCCTACTCACCCTTTCACACCAACCTCATGACAAATCTAAAGCATGTTAAACCTTATGAGATTTCATTCCCTGCCAGATGCAGCTACCAGAGATTTTGGTTATTTTGCTCCCATACCTATGAATTTATCTATTACAAAATATTTGTTCTCTAAAGATTTCATTCTTCTGCCAATTCAAAGTTTTATTAAAACAGATTAATGGAAAATTAAAATAGAAACAAGTAGGCTATTCTTTCTCCTTTAAAACATCAAAGGCAATCAGTATGTTGACATTACTTGTGACTAGTTTCTAAATTGTGCCATCTTTATAGTAGTTTGTATTATGTCTTTTGATAAATTGTGTTTGACATGTGGATGAAAGAGCAGAGGAAAGCTACATTTTATGTAGTGCGCGCATGCATGTGTGTGTGTGTGTGTGTGTTTAGAATAGTGTTTTCAGTGAAATCTGGAGAAACACCCTGTTAATTTTATGAACTACCTTCTAAAGAATATGTCAAAAATAAGTTGGCAGGTGCATCTTAGCATTCATCAAGAGTAATATTGCCAAAATATGTTTCTACTTACATTGCTTAAAAGACACATGAAAAAAAATCTACTTTTTTCAAACATAGAATCACAAATAAGGGATTTCAAATTGTTTTATTTTCTTCTAAGTCCCTGTCTATGACATCTAAATTACATATTAGGATGATAGGTATACACAATTTTCTGTGGACTCTAAAGTAAAGGAAATTACTTTTAAATTTGTATAAATGTGAGAGCAATATGTGTTTCCTTCTCTGTCCCATCTCGGCCTCTTTCTCTCGTTCTTTCTGTATTTATAGGGGTAAATTTTTCATCTGACAGATTAAAAACATTAGATTACGTCCTGGTTACAGTAATTACAGCTTACTGGTGATACTACCATTAGCAGAGCAATTTTAATGTCTCATTTATAGCAATATAAAGAGTAATTAATTCAAGATGAATCTTATAAAGTGTAATCATGATGAAATGGGTAGGTACTCAATACAGAAGCTTTTAGCAGTCATATGTGAGGCAGTACCCAAAAAACATTAAATAGTTTAGATTTCAAAAATCCAGCAGAGGTGGTCCATATTGATGCTAAATGAGCTGATTGAAGTTCTCTGTCAAAAATAATCAAAGCAACTGGTAGTTTGGATGGCTCCAGTATACCTTCTATCTGAAACAGGCAGAGATCTTAGCCCATCTTTGTGTCCTTGGTGTCCAAAACATGGTAGATCTAACATTCTTTTTTAAAATTAATTACTGGGAAAAATGAATAAATGACAACTGAGTTACCCTGACTTTTAAAGCCCTACATTATCCCAGCTGACAACTAGTGACTTTCTTTTGCGTTATTCACCACCTCAACCACATTTCAGCCATAGTGGTCAGCTTTCCTTTCCTTGATCATGCCAATCTCTTTCCCACCTATCACAGCAATTTCTCTCCCTATAATCCTCTTCCCCTAAAGGTAATCTGAGCATGTTTGTATCTTTTTCATCATTCAAGTCTCTCCTATTCAGAGAAGACTTCCGGACCACCTTGACTTCAACTATCATTTTCTGAAATGTGTGTGCATTATATACTTGAATATTAATTATAAGTTGAGTGCAGTGGTCCATGCCCGTAATCTCAGCATTTTGGGAGACCAAGGCAGGACTGCATGAGGCCAGGAATTCAAGACCAGCCTGAGCAACCAAAAAAGGGAACCCCATCCCCAAAAAAAAAAAAAAAAAAAAGCCAGGCTTGGTGGTTCATGCCTGTATTCCTAGCTACTTGGAAGACTGAGGCAGGAGTATTGCTTGAGCCCAGGAGCTCAAGTTTGTGATGAGCTGTGATCACACCACTCTACTTCAGCATGGGTGACAGAGTGAGTCTCTCTCTCTCTCTCTCTCTCTCTCTCTGTCTCTCTCTCTCTCTCTCTTATGTAGAATGTTCATCTTCCTTTTCCACTGGAGTTTAGCTCCACAAGGACAGCAGTCTTATATTTTATTCACGTTGAATGCAGAACAGGGCTTGGCTTACAGTATTTAGGTGTTTTATAAGAATGTAGTGAATAAATGAATACTTTGGAAGTGCTTCTTAAATGCGTTCTTAAGTGTATAACATTGATCCCTCCTATCTAAAAGAATTGAACATTATAATGTGAATAAGTGAGATATGTATTTCAGATATATATTTATTTTCATTTATTTTAAATAAAAAAGAAATAGTGAACAAAAGGAATGATTTTAAAAAGCATTAACATGTAATCCCAGCACTTTGGGAGGCCGAGACGGGCGGATCACGAGGTCAGGAGATCGAGACCATCCTGGCTAACCCGGTGAAACCCTGTCTTTACTAAAAAAAATACAAAAACCTAGCCGGGCGTGGTGGCGGGTGCCTGTAGTCCCAGCTACTCGGGAGGCTGAGGCAGGAGAATGACATGAACCCGAAAGGCGGAGCTTGCAGTGAGCTGAGATCCGGCCACTGCACTCCAGTTTGGGCGACAGAGCGAGACTCCGTCTCAAAAAAAAAAAAAAAAAAAAAAAAGCATTAACAGATGGCATTCAATTTTTAAATTATAGTTCATCTTTCGTAATAGAGAAATATGAAGTTGTTCAATGGTTCAATGCTTGGAAATTGTTGTATGCATTACATGTGATAAAAGAAAAACATAGCACCACCAAGGAACAAGGGAAGATAATCTTTACCAGATTTTACAGTTTAAAATTAGGTTGCTGAAATGTATATGGCAAAGATGTGTGGTGTAATTGAGCTTATAAATTGTGTTTATAACTTTAGTGACAGGACACAATATGAAATCATACGAATAACTTGTGATAACATCAACACATAATAATCCCTTTCTTATCTGGTGTTTTATTGTACTATTCAAAAGCGCTAAATAAAAAATTCTTCTAAATATTTTTTTCATTAAGATGGATGGATATGTATTTTCTCTCCTTCTCTCCCTCTCCACCCCATTTCTCTCCCTCTTTCATTTTTAAAAACATGTATAGGTAAACAGAATGTTGGTAGATAGAAATATACAGATAGATAGAAACAAAAAGTCTTCTGTCCTGGAGTTGTGATGCCTGGTTTAACATTCTGACCTAGTCATTAACTTGTTAATGTAGCAAGTTAAAAGGTTAAGTAAACCTTTAGGCCTCAGATTTTTTCTTTTGTTTCGTTTTGTTTTGTGTATATGAAAATTATAACTTAACCTAGGAGGTCCCTGACATGATACAATTATTATTTATTATATTAAATACAGTTGGGTTAGTTGATTACAATTTGTTTTAAGTTAGCTACCGAAGTTTAAAAACCATGTCACAGTATTTAATTTATGCCAGCTGTACATTTAGGGTTCTCTTTGGCTATGACGTGAGGGTGGAGTGCTGACCCTCAGGAGTCAAGGAGCAGGGAAGAAGGTATAGGAAGCCAATAATTTAGAAACTTAATGACTTACACTCCACTTTGGAAACTTGCAAATATTAGAGTTTTTGTTTTTTGTTTTTTTGTTTTTCTTAAGTCAACTTTCCAAGGTAACAATTTTAAGTTTTCAGAGTTCAGTGGCTTAGAAACACATTGCAACAAAATGTACAGAAGTCTTCTGGGTTCCATACTGTGAAAGACAGGGGAAAGAATATTGTCTAATGTTTTCTATGGATAAAATGGTTGCTTAATTTAAATGAAAATGTTTTTTACTACCTTGAGGGGCTCTTTTCCCTGTGAGTTTCTTCGTTGTTTCAGAGAGAGTAAGTCCTATTCAATTAAATTTATAGTGAAATTTGTGTATAAAAAGAAATAAACTCTCCAATAAATCTGTGCTCAGGTGCATGTGTGAGTGTGTGTGTGTGTAGTGTTTGTGTTTATTTGTGTATATATATGTTAAACTTGGCATTTGAGAAGAAAGTTTCTGAAATTGATTTCAAATAATTTTTATGTTTATTAACTTATTTTAGTAGAGCTATTGCTTGTTTCATATCATAATTATGTTAACAATTAGGATAAAATGAAAATGTATGAAAAACATAAACATTACTCTATATTAATATCAACTTATTAACACATTTATGAAGAAAGAATATGTGAAGAAAGCTGTTCAAATGCAACGACCAAGAAGACATATAAATGGCAATTTGATAAACTGAAAACTTTCTGATTTCGTCTTAGAAAAAGGAAACTAGCAATATGAAAAAAAAAAAAAACAAAACAAAACAAAAGCAAGCTTAATTTATGGAATTATCCATGAAAAAAAATCCTTAATTATATACTGCATATTTTGGCAAGGAGAAATGTTTTGATTCTACCTAAAATTATCTAGAATTGTAGACTTAAATGATAGAAACTGAAAATTAATTATTTGGATGATTAAAAATAAGCAAATCATTATTTTAACTTGAAAAAAAATGTTAATACTCTTCTGCAGGGGGAAAATCCATGCAAGTGTATCTTCAAAGTCAGAGGAAGCCAAGAGGCTTAAAGAAGAGGTGAACATATTGTTCTCACAAAGAAACATTTAATAGGAGCTTCAAACAGAAGCCATGTCTGTGCCTCCAGCAATGAGACATGCTGGCCCAGCTCAGTGACCTTACCCCTTGGACCCAGAGCTTATATACCATAGGGAAAGAATGTGTAGGACAATTGCAGGGAAAGGCAAGAATGCTATGTGAATATGCCTAAGGACAGGATTTATGGTCAAAGCTGTTTTGAAATAACGGGGTAATTTTTGGTAAGTACATGCTCTTACTCAAGAAGCAATAGATAAACTGGAAATCTTAGAGGACTTTCTAGAACTGGAGTCAACCAGAAGTCAACATGGGGGATTATTACCCATGATGGAGTTGCTTTAATTTCCACAGATACAAACAGAAAATATAGTATTATAATAGTAGTGAGTATAAAAATAAAGAAATTGGGCTATGATAGAGCTCAAATTTCATAAAATTAATTGTTTGGTTTGATTTGATTGTGCTTCTTTGGATCATATATCATGAAATATATTTATTATTTTATTTATAATATCAGTCTATAATCATTTAGATGTTTAGCTTATTAAACTCTTTAATTCTATTATATAATGTACTTTTCACAGACCTATTTACTGAGGTAGAATAGATTTTATTACTTTTATTTTAGGAATGAGAAAACAGATTTAGATAAATCAAGTGTCTTAAGGAAGCAGTAAATTGAAATGCCAGGATCCAGTCCCAGCATTTTCATTCTAACTCCAACTTTTTTTTTTTTTAACATAACCACAATTATATATATTTTCAAAAAAATCATTTAAATGTTATATTAATTATTAAAATTGGACTTGAACTCAAACCTTGCTCCAGTATAAATTCTACATTCAAATCTTTATTTTTATGTCTAGGTTTACATTAGATAAATAAAAGATAAAAATTTAGATATGCTTCCATTGTCAAATGTCTTATTTACTTAAAGCTAAAATTACTTCTGATTTCCTATCCGTAAAAGAGAGGCAGAGGGAGGGAAATCTTGCTGAATTTGATACTAGTTTAAACATCCTCTAATTGTTTTGTGGTTTTTTTGTTTTTTATTTTCTGTTTTTCGTTTTTTTGGGTTTTTTATTTTTGTTTTGGTTTGTTTTGTTTTGTTTTTGAGAGAGAATTTCACTTTTATTGCCCAGGCTGGAGTGCAATGGCATGATCTCGGCTCACCGCAACCTCCACCTCCTGGGTTCAAGCAATTCTCCTGCCTCAGCTACCCGAGTAGCTGGGATTACGGGCATATGCCACCACACCCGGCTAATTTTGTATTTTTAGTAGAGAAGGGGTTTCACTATGCTGGTCAGGCTGGTCTCGACCTCCTGACTTCACGTGATCCGCCTGCCTCGGCCTCCCAAAGTGCTGGGATTACAGGCATGAGCCACCACGCCTGGCCTCCTCTAATTCTTATTAAGGAGCACTGTCCTGAAACTTCTACCTTGCCCTATTGTTCTTACACTCAGGAAGAGAAAGGAGCAGGAAATGATAAAGGGGCACTTCTCACCTGGAAACCCTCAACCTTTGAATATCCAGATTTTCTGCTGCACAGAACATTGATATTGTCACAACATTTGGGCTCTTTTGTAGCAGTCTGTGACTGATTTCATCTGTTTAACTTTACTGTAACTTCAAATGTTGTAGCGTCTTCCAATTAGTAACCTCTTCATGAAGATACGACTGAGTATTTTGCATAAGACATTCATTCAAAAGAAAATGAAAGATTAAATTAACTTTGTCAAAATGAAATGATTCGGATAGCATCCTACTCATTAACCTTTAGTTCATTTTAAAACAAATATAATATTATCATCTATGCTTTCAAATAAACATGTCATACCTCCATCTAATTAATAGTGATAAGTAGTTAAGAAAAAAATAAAAATTGGGTTCAATATGACTTTTACAACACTATTTTAAACATCTAAATTGTACTCAATTATTTTCCTACTTTCCATTACTTTTGAAAGCAAAGTATTAGATAACTTTAAAAAAATTACAACATTTGTATGTATGAGTAAAGGTTAAAATTTAAAGACAGAAGCTACAAAGAATGTTTTTCATCTTTTCTATATGAGCGTTTGAGGACTTTGCCTGACAAGCTGACTTGTAGATGTAAAAAATCTAATTAAAATTGTGGTCAATTAAGTTACAGTGGTACTCAGATAATTCCACCACTCTTCAAAGATTAGTCTTCTAAACATTGGTTTTAAATATTTCAAACTATTTTATTTTCTTTTTTCAAAAACTTTCTGATGCAGACTTGGTGTTTTGTTGTTGTTAATTAGTGTTTACAATCATTCACATAATTTTCAAAACATTTGTTTTAGGAAGAATTCAAATGTGTATCCATAAAATCAGTAACATTTTGTTTTATAAGTAGAAAACAACCAGGCTTTATTAGATGTAAATATTGTTTAAAATTACAGTGAAATTTTGGGTGCCAAGGAACTAGAGATAGCAATTGAAGGATAATTCATGAAACTAAATATTAACTCAAAAGTATTATTATTACATGTATTTTTTTCGAGACGGAGTCTCGCACTGTTGCTCGGGGTTGGAGCACAATGGCGCGATCCAGGCTCACTGCAACCTCTGCCTCCCGGGTACACGCGATTCTCCTGTCTCAGCCTCCTGAGTAGTTGGTATTACAGGCACACACCACCACACTCAGCTGTATTTTTAGTAGAGACAGGGTTTCATTATGTTAGCCGGACTGGTCTCGAAATCCTGAGTTCGTGATCCACCTGCCTCGGCCTCCCAAAGTGGTGGGATTACAGGCGTGAGCCACCTCGCCAGACCAAAAATATTTTTTTTTTTAATAAGCAAGATTGTAAAGTTAAGGTTCAATACAACACATTTGGTTGTGTAGGAGTGAACACTTGGAAATGTTTAATAAATATAATTTTACTGCATGTTAGAAAAATACAGCTAACTCTTTTAGAACATTATTTTGAAGAAAATAATAGTATACATGGTATGCAGATATGGCACAATACATGTGGTTGGGCTGAATTTGGGGAAACACTGATTTAATATCACATTTATTGTGTAGATAAGGGAATTGAGATCCAGAAAATTAAAATGAATTATTCTAAATCATGCAGTTTTAGGATAGAGATTTAACTCAATTTGAAAGCAAGTACCATATTTACCTAGAATAAATAAAACGACATTTTGTCAATAATCATTAAGCATTTACTGAAGACTTACCATATATGTAAGGTGTTATGATGGATTAAAAAATGCTTCCTAACTCTATTAGTTCAATTGAGGAAAGTTCTTGCTTTAAGGATATTTGAACTAGCAGAGAGCACGTTTGCTGGGGTCTGGAAACATGTGGGACACTAAAATAGCTTCCACAGACATACAGTGTTCTCTTCTCAATATACTCTCAATTCAATCTCCTATGTACCAAATACTATAATACTAAAATTCTGATATTTTTGGCTTTTTGCTCTCAAGTCATTTAATCCTCCATTGCCAGAGTGATCCCTTTGTAATGTTTAGAGGTGTCACCTTACATATTTAAAATTATATATTTTGACAGAGTGTGGATTCTCTGTTTTGAACAGCAAATTTATAAATTATGAAATTATGAAAACCCAATTTTCTTTTATTTATATATATAAAATACATATATAATACATATTTTATATATNCTACAGGCACCTGCCACCATGCCCGGCTACTTTTTTGTATTTTTCATAGAGACGGGGTTTCACCGTGTTAGCCAGGATAGTCTTGATCTCCTGACCTCTTGATCTACCTGCCTCAGCCTCCCAAAGTGCTGGGATTACAGGCGTGAGCCACCGTGCCTGGGGGAAAACCCAAATTTCTTGATTATTACTACCATTCAGCTATATCAATTTACATCTTATCTACCAGGAAAATGGGTAAAATGCATCATCAGAGATCTTTATCACCAAAGATTCTGATTCATTAGTTTTCTTTTATAAACCCACAGGGAGCAGCAGAATACACAGGGAGGACAGGGTAGAGACTGAGAATTTATAGTTTTAGCAAGTAGCAAGCTAATTCCAATGTTGGTGGACTGTAAGCTATGCTTTGAGAAAAAATGAATCATAAGTTACAAAATATAGAAATGAGAAGTAAACATGGTTGAATTGAATTAATCCCTTGAAATCATATTGAACTTTATTCAGTGCTATTTTATTGTATTTTATTGTATTTTATTGTATTTTAAAGGAGAATATGTTACTTCAACATCTATCAAAATTGATTTTTTTTTTTTTTTGTATTTTAAGATATCTTGGCTGTGCACATTTATAAGAAACAAGGCAAATCTTTTTTTTTAAAAATTCACCATTAAAAGACCTTCACACGAACTCTGGGAACTCAATCTATGTATAGAGTCTCAAGAGGAAACTTAAATGACAGGGAAATGAGAAATAATTTTGCCTTCTTATTCCTTGTTGAATCACAGCACAGTCCAAGGTTAGTACACTGCATCTAAGGTAGGAAGTTGCTTATACAGTTTTCAAAGGTTCATTCCGCCTTCAGGCGAGAATTTTCTATTTAAAAGGAGTAAGTTTAGCCAGGAGCAAAATAGTCGTCATTATTTTTTCTCTAAAGACAGAAAACTCTCAGTAATTGTAACCTCCTTGATGGTATGTGTGGGGCAATATGAAGCATTGAAGTAACTTTGCAACTGTGCTGAGTCCATGAAGGAGGTACACTAGTTGAGTAATAAGGATGAGCAAAGCATCATTTATCAAAATAATCTTCAAAATTGTGCCTTACTTCACACATGTTCTTATGTACAAGATAAAGAGAATTAAGTTATCCAGGTCAGCATCAGCCCAAATATAGTTTGTTCTTTCGTAGTCAGCACAACCAGGCTACAATCAGGATACCTCCCATCCTTATCAGAATTTCACAAAGAAGTCCATTAGTGTGTCCTGTCACTCTGAAAACCATTTAGTCCTGCAAAGTGGTTTGTAAGTCCATGTTGATGGATTTATGCCACACCTTCAGGGACAAAGATCAAGCATCCTTAGCTACTTTATAATTTGGAGAATGACTTAAGATTTCAAGATTGGGGAGGCTTTTTATGTTTTATGGTCCTTAAGCTTTTAAATCCTCTGCTCAGTATATTTACTTCTTCTCAGATCAATTTTATAGAGTTGGAGACCAGAAAAGAAAAACCATCTGGTGTTTTGTGGTCCCCAGGTATTTCTAAACATTTCAATAGCTTTGCTACAAATATTTAATTCGTACTGTTCAAAATCAGGACTTAAAATTCAGAAATTGGAGGAGAAAAATAAAGGCAACATGGCAGTCGTCATTGATGTAACTGGGTTAAATTCTTCTACGGAGAAGAGTTTTTTCAAGAAGCAGTCAGATATCTACTTTCACAAGGTGATTTAACCAGAATGTCACTTGAACAAAGAAAAATTCCTTCCCTACATTGTCTGCATTACATTAATTTTCCATTAAAAATGTTTATTATTCAGTGTAGGAGGTGGTTTGACTCAGTCATCTTTCAAATATCTGCATCACTCTTCTGTTCTAACTGATAGTGATAGTAGGTCAGAAAAAAATATTTTTTAAAACACAAATGTTTGAAATCATTTTGATGTAGCCCAGCAGTTCATTTCATCGACTTCAATAAATTTGATCTTATTGTTTGTTTAGAGTAATATTAGTGTCTGTTATTTGTTGATAAATCTGGCTAGAGGATGGAGAGAAGAGAGTACCTGGACAGTAATTTGAACTTTAACATTCTCTATTATTAAGAAGTTTGAGATGATTTTACTTCTGTAGGATGTACTGCTTGTTAAAGATTTCCTGGCTTTTTTCAAAAGCAAAACAGTGACATTTGTTTTATGATGCACATTTGTAAATTTCTTATACTGAATCACACTTTCTTATATTCATGTGTTCATTCTTTTAGCAAATATTTATTGAATTCTTAATTTGCGTGATATATAGTGATAGAAAGAATACTCCCTGAGCTCAAAGTTTATAATTTAGAGAGACGACATCCATACAAGTCATTAGAGAACATAGCCTTTATTGAATGTCATAAACGAATAGAAAAAAACTCTAGTAAGAGTTCAAATGAAGTCACGTAAGACAAAATCCCATTTATACAAGTCCATGTGGCTATCTAAATTCTGTTAGTATAATAAATGTTATTTCGTGTTTTGCTGCTCACGAAACTCTGAGGGAAATGGCATCATTTTAAATTAATTGCTCTTGATTAGCATAATAATTCTCTGGATTTCTAGAGCTTTATCTTATTTTGACATCAAATGGTTAAAAGCATATAGAATTGCATGTACATTCTATTTTCAATTTTGTTTAATGAAGATGTATATAGACAAATACTGGAAAAAATAAATAAAATATGGTGATTTATTTTCAAAACTGTTAATGATCTTATCTTTCTAAGTATATATATTTTTAAAAGTAGAAGATATAAGGGTATTGATACTTGGCCTCTCCCAATCAGGGAAGACAGAGTAAATACTGATGTGACCCATGTGAAGGCTGATTGACACTAATAAAATGACACCCAAAATGCTACTTCTTCATAGACATCAGACCGAGAAAGGAAAAAATGAAATAAAGTAAATAGTACTACATCTGGCACATCTAAGCCCACAAATAAATATTAGCCCTAATAAGTGCTAAGCAGTCTTTTCTGTGTATAGCCAGGTGGACTAGTAGCAGTGTATATCCATACAGATGACTTCAGAGAATTTCAAAGCACCTTTGTTCCAAAAGTGTTATCTTCTGCCAGAGATCCCATATACACTTGCCTGTAAGGAAAGGGAACCATGTCATTTTTATTCATAGCGTTAGTTCCAGGGCCTAATTCTCTATTTAAAACAAAGAGACTTTCAATTATATTTAAACCAACTAATCAATCATTTATTAATTTAAAAATCTCAGTCACAAAAGGAAAAATAAGCTGTAATCACATTCAAATGTATCAACACAATGTGCAGGAGGAATTAAGTAAACATCATGCAATGTTTCTATGTTAATTTGTTCTACCTCGATCAGTGCTGAAATTCCTAATTACAGAAAGTCAAGTATGCGACTGTTCTTTGGCCAAGAGCTTTTGAATCTCATAGCACTCCGAATTAATGAATCCAATTGGAATCCAGCAGGTAACTTAGCTTAAATATAAGAATACAAGAAAAATGCATATTTAAATATATATATTTTACTAAGCAGAAAGTTCAACACAGTTTTGCATGTATAAAAATTCAAGAAATTTTTTGTTCAGTTTTTGATTCAGTTTTTTTTATAGAACTCATGATTCTAGGATGCAAACAGGAAATCAGGATCTCAGGTCAGGCTAACTCTGCAAACTGTGTTTATTGCCATTCTGAGATAATGTGACCTTCCCAAAGCAACTCAAGATTAAGTGGACAGGGATGAAAATGAAATATGCTTGGTGGAACATATGGAGGAGTATTAAGAACTGCTTGCACTTGGTCACCTATTAACTGGTCTTTGAGGGGCTTAAGTTTATTTTCCCATAAAGTTGATGTAAAAGTTTTACCTCTTTATCTTGGATGTCTTCAAGAGACAGAATTTAAATCATGAACCTACTAGTCCATAATTTTTTTTTTTTTTTTCCTCAGGGACCAAATTTTTTTCCGCCTTCTGAGTAGATATCAAATACTAAAGCTTAGTTTCGACTTTTCTGGTCACAAAGGAAAAATAATGAATGATTATAATTATCTGATTTTAGCTACTGCTGCAGATGAAGGCAACTGAATTTTGAAATTTTGTCATATAACTGTATATCATAGAAAGTGTTTGTTTCATTTCAACATATTTCTAATTCATATTTAAGGATGCCATTTAGTATCAATATGTTCTGGAGGGATAATAAATATGGCCTTAAAGCAAACAAACAAGCAAACAAAACAATTTTTCCATAGAGATCTTTCTTCCTTTCTTTGCTTTTCCTTTTTTTTTTTTTTTTTTTTTTTTTTTAAGACGTAGTTTTGCTCCTTTTCGCCTAGGCTGGAGTGCAGTAGCGCTATCTCGGTTCCCTACAACATCCGCCTCCCAGGTTCAAGTGATTCTACTGCCTCAGCCTCCCAAGTAGCGGGGATTACAGGCGCCTGCCACCACTCCAGGATATTTTTTGTTTTTTGTTGGTTTTTTTTTCCCCCCTTGAGACGGAGGTCAGGCTGCAGTGCAGTGGCACGATCTCGGCTCACTGCAACTTCTACCGCCCAAGTTCAGGAGATTCTCCTGCCTTAGCCTCCCGAGTAGCTGAGATTACAGGCATGATTCACCATGTCCCACTAAGTTTTGTATTTTTAGTAGAGGAGGGGTTTCACCAAGCTGGCCAGGCTGGTCTCCAAAGCCTGACCTCAGGTGATCCGCCCACATCGGCCTCCCACAGTGCTGGGATTACAGGCATGAGCCACCCAGCTTGGCTTCTTTTTTTGTTTAACAGTAAAAACACACTCACTCATTCTCCAATTCAATGTTATAGTTCTCAGAGCTCGCCACCTGAGTTACTCAACTCCAACCAAATTTTCATTTTCCTGGCTTCTTTTCTTTCATGATGCCATCATCACGTTTTGATTTTACATATATAACATTTAAGCTAAGTACTCGGCCAATCAAATCCTTCACTGAATACTGGAGGATTCTCAATGTGACCTTGTGAGAATTAATGCAATATAAAGACACAAGAAAAAATATTTTGTCGTCTTCTTTTTTTTCCTAACCCAATAATTGATTTGCTTTACAACACAAGTCGAGGTAAAAATTCTATATTTATGATTTTATAATTGTTAATAGATCATATGACAGTATTGTGATTAGAGAAATGGAAAGTTGCAGTGCTTAATAAAACAATCACAATGCCTGCTAAAAACTTTTGTTATAGTTATTAGGTGGAAAACATTACTTTTAGATATTGTTTTATTAAATAGGAAATGAATGTTGAGAAATATATTGTTTTTCAAATAATGACGTGAATGACAGAATTAATGGGATGTTGAAATGTTTCATGAAATATGTTTTGATGTGATATTCTAATATGTATAGGACCATAAGCAATATACTTTTTAAAAAGTATTATACTTTTAAACATATTGTTTTTTAAAAAATTAGATAAGTGATTTAAATACTGTTAGTAAATAATATGTTAGGAATTAATTTTCTATACCTTTCAATTTTCATTATGTACTGGTAATATTCTTAGGACACATTTCACTTAGTAAGGATTAGAGCCAGTTGGGGCAGATTATGGCTCAGGAATAATCCTTAAAGAATGCCCAGATTCAATTATGCCTACTTAAATGATTTAGTTTGGATGTATTTGGTGGAGGAGAGTTTTATTTTAGAAGAAAGGTGATATTTTTTGTCTTTAGTTCTACTCTTGAAATAGTCTGCCAGATTGATGGAGCCTCATTTAGGGCTCATCAGAAGCTGTGAACGTTGCAGTATGGTGTGATTATAGCGCTAAATATCAAGCAACAGAGACAAGAATACCATTTAGCCAGGTGTGGTTTACACATATTTGAATAAAAAATATTTTCCTCAGAACTTAAGATAATTTGTTTTGCACAGAAAGCATATTCTACAGATCTTAGGAAGCAAGACTTTTAAATACTGTAAGACTGTAAATAATTTTAGTAAAATATTTTTGATTAAAGAAACATTACTGAGGCAATACTGGATAGTCAGTAGCTCTCTCATTTTTTTTTTAAATTTCAAATGTCTAGAACTATATTAGGGTTTTCAGTTAGAAAACACTGTTAATTAAAATAAGATTTTATTTACTGTGAAATATTTTAGATCCTTCATCACATTAATATACATGCATACCTCAGAGATACTGTGACTTCTGTTCCAGACCTCCACAATAAGTCAATATTACAATAAAGCAAGTCATAAAAATGTTTGGTGTCCCAATGCATGTGCATATAAAAGTTGTGTTTATAGTATACTGCAATCTGTTAATTATGTAATAGCATATGTCTAAAAATGTACATATCTTAATTTAAAATAAAGCTTTGGTGGTTAAAACATGCTAACAAATAATTTGAACTTTCAGCAAGTATAAATCTTTTTACTGGTGGAGAGTCTTGCCTCGATGTTGAAGGCTGCTGACTGGTCAGAGTAGTGGTTGCTGAAGGTTGGGGTGGCTGTGACAATTTCTTGCAATAAGACAACAATGAAGTTTGCCACATTGAGTGACTCTTCCTTTCACAAAAGATTTCTCTTTAGCATGTCATACTGTTTGATAGCATTTAACCACAGTTGAACTTTCATAATTGAAGTCAATCCTCTTAAACTCCGTCACTGCATTATCAACTCAATTTATGTAATATTTGAAATCCCTTATTGTCATTTCAACAAGATTTATAACATCTTCACTAGGAGTAGATTCCACCTCAAGAAATCATTTTCTTTGCTCATCCATAGCAAATAACTCCTCATCTGTTCAAGTTTTACCAAAATATTACCGCAATTTAGTCACATCTTCAGGCTCTGCTTCTAATTCTCTTGCTATTTTTATCACCTCTACAGTTACTTTCTCCACTGAAGTCTTGAACTTCTCAAAGTCATCCATGAGGGTTGTAATAAACTTCTCCCAAACTCCTTTTAATGTTGATATTTTGACCTCCTTTCATGCATCATGAATGTTCTGAGTGTCATCTAGAATGGTGAATCCTTTCCACAAGGTTCTCATTTACTTTCCCAGATCCATCAGAGGGATCACTATCTATAGCAACTAGAGCATTAAGAAATGCATTTCTTAAATAATGAGTCTGCAAGTTGAAATTACTCCTTGATTCATAGTTTGCAGAATGGACATTGTGTTAGCAGGAATGAAAACAACATGAGTCTCCTTGAATATCTTTATCAGATGTCTTGGGTGATGAGGTGCATTGTCAATGAGCAGTCATCATTTGAAAGTTACGCTGTTTTCTGAACTCTTGATTTTGAACAGTGGGTTTAAAATATTCAGTAAACCATGCTATAAATGGATGTACTGCCATACAGGCTTTGTTGTTCCATTTATAGAACTCATGAATAATAGATTAGTATAACTTTATAACTTTATTGGATCTAGGATTTTCAGAATGGTAAATGAGCATTAGCTTCAACTTAGGGTTGTCAGTTTCATTAGTCCCTAATAAGAGAGTCAACCTATCCTTTGAAAGTTTGAAGTCAGGTATTGACTTCTCCTCTTTAGCTATGAAAGTCCTAGATGGCATGCTTGTCCAGTGTAAAGTTGTTACATCTACACTAAAAATCTGTTTAGTTTAGCCACTTCATCAATGATCCTAGCTAGACCTCTGGATAATTTACTGCAGCTTCTACATCAGCACCTGCTGCTTCACTTTATACTTTTGTGTCGTGGGGATGGCTTCTTTCCTTAAAACCCAGGAAACAATCTTTGTTATCTTCTGACTTTTCTTCTGCAGCTTTCTTACCTCTCTCAGCCTTCATAGAGTTGAAGGGAGTTAGGGTCTTGCTCTGAATTAGGATTTGGTTTAAGGGAATGTTGTGGCTAGTTTGATCTTCTATCCAGATCACTCAAACCTTCTCTATATCATCAACAAGAATGTTTGGTTTTCTTTTTATCTGTGATGTTCACTGGAGTAACACATTTAATATCCTTCAAGAACCTTTCCTCTGCATCACAACTTGACTAACTTCTCGGTGCAAGAGGCCTAGCTTTTGTCCTGTCTTGGCATTCAGCATGCCTTCCTCTCGAGGCTTAATTGTGTCTAGCTTTGATTTTAAAATAAGGAATGTGCAGTTCTTCCTTTCACTTGAACTCTTAGAGGCCACTGTAGGACTTTTCACTGGCCTAGTTTCAATATTGTTTTGCCTCAGGGAATAGGGAGGCCTATTGAGCATTGAAACTCTGCCTCTTTCCAGAATGCAACCAGTTAACTCTAGCCACCTGAAACTTCCTTTAATGTTCACTTGAAGGGCTAATGGAATTGAGTGGAAGCTCTTCTCAATTAATAATAATGCTATTTAAAAATTTCATGTTGAATCAGAATGTAATGCTTTCTGTGAAAATAATTACTAAGTATATCCATACAGTGTCAGTTGAGAAATATTGTGAGAATAGTATTATCAATGTAGATGATAAGCTGCTGACATTTGGTCTCAAAAAAAAATAGCGTCTAAAAGGCAAAGTATTTTAAATAAAGGTGTATAGGATTAATTACTGCTGCAAAGAGTTTCTGAAACAAATTGAAAAACATGAACAGATTCTTCTCTTAAACAATTCAACCATCAAAATAAATTTATTGAAATGAAAAAAAAACTGTTAATAAGTAAGTTAAACTTGATGGTTTTGCCTCGTTTGTAATCACCCATACGACATCTTCAGTCCTTGTCAGGATAGAGCTAATGGAGTACAACATGTTGCAAGGCTGTACTTTTATGAATTAATGATCTGAGGTTTGGTGGTCATGTTTCTACTGTCTTTGTAGGTTTGATCTGATCATTTTCCTTTGCCAATGTTGACAGAGCTGAGCCTGGGGGTGTTCTGGTTGCAACGGCCTTTCCTTATTGTTGTGTGATTTTGAGAACGCCCATGTTATTGATATGTGGAGGGAATTGTAAAACTTGTTGTGAATTAAAGCTTAGCCTCAGATTTTTTGTGTCTGGATTTGAGATTAACTCAGATCTCACTTGTGCACGTTGCTATAAATATGTTTAGCACTTTTTGTGAGAAGTATCTAAAATGCCAAGAATGGAAAGTGGGCTGCACTGATGGTACTTTTCATTTCAAAATAAAACATATTCCTTGCTTTTGGCTGTGATGGTTCTGTTGTTTAAAAAACATGTTGGTAAGTTTTAAACCAGTTGTTTCTTCCCCCACTTTTTTATTGTTTGGGGATCCTTTGTTTTAAGATGACTCTCAGAAATTACATTTTGATTGATAGTCAGTTAGAACTTCTGATCAGAGTGAAGTTGTCTTCTTCATCACTTTGAGTTGTAATTCTGGCCAAAAGCAAAGGAACTTTGATTTACTTAATTTGTGCACTTGGCTAATATGCAGTTTATATTAGACTGTTTGGAAATAGCCCAAGTGGTGGCTGTATTGCTCTCTGTGAACCTGTTATGGGTATAGTAACGATCAAGTAGGAACCAACTGTGTTAAAACATATCTTTCACATGGTAATATACTATTTCTTTGTTTTTTAAGAAAGTTCAACTGAATTATAAGCTAAATGTTCTTAATGCAAGATCAATATCTTGATTCTCATGATTTTCTTTTGTAAATTTTGGTTTATTTTTAATAAATGTGGATGTGCAATTGCAATTACAACTTTCAACCTTTTCTAGTACAAAATAATCTTAATAATAAGCCTCAAGAAGCCTATTTCCTGAGTCAAAACAATATTGGAGAATAGCCAGTGGGTGGAGCAGCCAGAACCAGCACAATATTTATTAATTAATTTTGCCATCTTATGTAAGCATGGTTTGTGGCACCTCAAAACAATTACAATAGTAACACCCGAGATCACTGAGTATAGATCACCATAATAGATATAATAATAATGAACATGTTTGAAATATTGCAAGAATCGCCAAAATGTGACACAAAAACAGCAAGAGAGGAGATGTTGGAAAAGTGGGCACAATAGATTTTTAGATGCAGGGTTTCCAAAAACTTTCAATTAGTAAACAACACAATAGCCTTGACGTGCCATAAAGTGAAGTATAATGAAATGAGGTATGCCTCTCCCTGTCTCCAAGAAAAATATCCAAGAAAGAACTTTATATTTGACCAGAGAATTCTTAAATTTGAAATATCTTACCTTGCTATTATTATTATTTTATTTATTTATTTATTTTTGAGATGGAGTCTCACTCTGTCGCCCAGGCTGGAGTGCAGTGGCACAATCTTGGCTCACTGCAAACTCTGCCCCCCAGGTTAACACCATTCTCCTGCCTCAGCCTCCCGAGTAGCTGGGACTACAGGCCCCCGCCACCACACCCAGCTAATTTTTTTGTATTTATAGTAGAGATGGGATTTCACCATGTTAGCCAGGATGGTCTCAATCTCCTGACCTTGTGATCCACCTGCCTCGGCCTCCCAAAGTGCTGGGATTACAGGCATGACCCACCGTGCCTGGACCTTACCTTGCTATTATTTTTGAAAAAAACAAAACAAAACAAAAAATCTGTTGAAATCACTAATCTATATATTACTATATATTATTGCTTCCCTTTTACAATTATCTCCTATCTTCAATTTCCTTGCTGTATTTAACATAAATAACTCTACATATGATTTCTGTAAAAGGCCACATAACCCCACAGTACTGTTATGATGGTGTTTTGTGTTTTTGTTCATATTGTTACCAATATTGCTGGTTCCTTGTGCTATTTCCCATACTGGAGGTCGACAATCTCCTGAGAGATGGTAAAGAGAGAAAGCCTAGCAACATAATGTCTGGATGGCTCAGTGTCCTTACATAGGACAGTCAGAGGGTGCCCCAACTCAACATACCTAATTACTGGGTTTGTTTTTACGGAGCTTGGTGCCTGCTAAGTAGAAAAGCAGAGATTAGAAATTTGCGTATCTTTGTTTTCGTTTTGTTTTGTTTTTCGCCAGCTCTGGATTGAAGAAAGTTGGTAGAAGTAGCAGCACATCAGAGAAGTTCCTTGTAAGGTTCTGGCTCCAGTACTTATGTGCAGAAATCATTTGTGTCATCTTCATTGTGTCACTCATTGTGCACCCCTCTCAAGTGCGTTAAAACATTTTCTCCCTAGTTAGAATCAACTGGATCTTGATTCTGATCTCTGTCTCTAATTGCATGATGCTTTTCATATCACAGTGTCATCATTAGATAATGGTTCTAGGACCAAGTCTACTACAAAGTAGAGTAGAGGGAGCATAGTTTTGACTAAGATCTTTCCTTAATCAGATTTCTCCTGTGTTTTTTGGATGCTTTCACTATTGATGAAAAGAGAATATTGGCAAAATATTTTCAAAGTGCCTCCTATTATCTTTACCTTTTTCTCTCTTGTTTTCTTAAAATCTGATTCTGTCCTTAAGTTCTGGCTGAACTATGCGTTTTCAAATTTTCTAACTCATTGTCTTTATTTCTTTCTGTCCTCTTTTATGCCATGTTCTCTCACTAATAATAGCTTCTCATTTCATGCACATACTACTTCTATACATCTGTTTTCTAGTGCTTAACAAAAAGAATAATGCAGAATAAACCATGTATATATGTTATCTGAATTAATAAAGCAATTCACAAATAAAAAAGTGTGGTAGTATCTATGAAACCTAGAGTTCGAAGGAATATGATGCAGCCTATACGGTATATGATGAATCATCCAGCTTAACTTGTTCAAAGAGAAAAGTTTATGAAAAGAAATGTTATTTCGTCTTTCTCAACTTTCTGGTATTCAAATGATTATATTGTATCTATAGTTTAAAACTGTCATTTATTCTAATTATTAACTCAAGAACACATAATAAATGTACTTATTAGAGATGCAACATCTTAGGGTAGAATGAAAGGCTCAGAAGAGATCTTGGGGGGTAGTATTTAATGATTTAGATATTTAGTAAGAAAGTAATTATTCATATAATTAGTTGGCTATTCTAGAAGTCTGTGGTCTTTTGAGTTTGCCCAGTCAACCAAGCCTGGGGTTAAAATGATTTTTCAACACCTTTCTGCTGACAGTCACACATGTTAAACCTTGATTTGCTTAAAAGTGTTATTAAGGATGAGAATATAATACTGCCAGTGGTATGTGGTGATATTCTTGTAGGACTGGGGGGATGAAACTAAATTCCTTCAGTAAATATATGTGTAATTTTACACACCATATAATCAATTGTATTATTGCAAGTGCACAGCAGGTATGTAGAAAAATAGAATGCATATATTTAACATATTAGAAATAACTTTATTAATATTCCTATTTGATGTTCAGATGAAATTTTAATCATTTGAAATTTTAGACTTCAAACATTTTATAATATGTTTCCCCTGGACCCTTTATCTAGCAGCTGACAACCATATAGTGATCCACTTATCAGTTATTTTTAGTGTAAATAAAGCAGATTTTTTAATTTATTAAGTCACTTGGAAGAAAAAAAAAAACAAAAATTAATGTTCCATGCTACATATTATCTGTATATGAGCACATACATACATTTTAAAGGTCAATTTTATTGTATTTTGATAATTGTCCTTTCTTTATCTTCTCTTATTTAGTCTTTAGATTTAAAATAGAAACTGTTGTTGTTTTACTGAATGCTACTGCAGTGCAAACCAAGACCTCTGTTTTAGATGGCCTGAATAGATTCTTTGTCACTCTCTTAGGAAAAATATGTTGTTCATCTCCTGGAAATAAATGTTTATATATAGAAAGGTATTTAAGAGGAAGTAATTTTTACTGTTTACATATTAAACTTTACCTAAAATTTCTATTATGTGTATCGCATTGGATATATGTACCCTTATAAAGAAGCAGAAGTTCTGGCCAGGGCAATCAGTCAAGAGAAAGAAATAAAGGTATTCAAATAGGAAGAGAGGAAGTCAAATTGTCTCTGTTTGCAGATGACATGATTGTATATTTAGAAAACCCCATCATCTCAGCCCCAAAACTCCTTAAGCTGATAAGCAACTTCAACAAAGTCTCAGGATCCAAAATCAATGTGCAAAAGTAACAAGCTTTCCTATACACCAATAATAGACAAACAGAAAGGCAAATCATGAGTCAACTCCCATTCACAATTGCTACAAAGAGAATAAAAAACCTAGGAATACAACTTGCACAGAATGTGACTGTCCTCTTCAAGAACTACAAACCACTGCTCAAGGAAATAAGAGAGAACACAAACAAATGGAAAATATCCCATGCTCATGGATAAGAAGAATCAATATCGTGAAAATGGCCATCCTGCCCAAAGTAATTTATAGATTTAATGCTATTCCCATCAAGCTACCATTGACTTTCTTCACAGAATTAGAAAAAACTATTTTAAATTTCATATGGAACCAAAAAAGAGTCTATACAGCCAAGACAATCCTAAGCAAAAAGAGCAAAACTGGAGGCATCACACTGTCTGACTTCAAACTATACTACAAGGCTACAGGAACCAAAACAGCATGGTACTGGTACTAAAACAGGCATATAGACCAATGGAACAGAACAGAAGCCTCAGAAATAACACAACACATTTACAACTGTCTGATCTTTGACAAACCTGACAACAAGCAATGGAGAAAGGATTTCCTATTTAATAAATGGGACTGCAACTGGCTAGCCACATGCAGAAAGCTGAAACTGGACCCTTCCTTACACCTTATACAAAAATTAACTCAAGACGAATTAAAGACTTAAAAGTAAGACCTAAACCCATAAAAAACCCTAGAAGAAAACCTGGGCAATATCATTCAAGACACAGATGTGAGCAAAGACTTCATGACAAAAACATCTAAAGCAATTGAAACAAAATCCAAAATTGACAAATGGGATCTAATTAAACTAAAGAGCATCTGCACAGCAAAAGAAACTATCATCAGAGTGAAAAGACAACCTACAGAATGAGAGAAAATTTTTGCAATCTATCCATCTGGCAAAAGTCTAATATCCAGAATCTACAAGGAACTTAAACAAATTTACAAGGAAAAAACAACCCCATCAAAAAGTGGGTAAAGGATATGAACAGACACTTTTCAAAAGAAGATATTTATGTGGCCGACAAACATATGAAAAAAAAAAAAAAAAAGCTCATCATCACTGGTCATTAGAGAAATGCAGATCAAACCACAGTGAGATGCCATCACATGCCAGTTAGAATGGCAACCATTCAAAAGTCAGGAAACAACAGATGCTGGAGAGGATGCAGAGAAATAACGCTTTTACACTGTTGGGAGTGTAAATTAGTTCAACCATTGTGGAAGATAGTACAGTGATTCCTCAAGGATACAGAACCAGAAATACCATTTGACCCAGTAATTCCATTACTGGATATATAACCAAAGGATTTTAAGTCATTCTACTATAAAGACACGTGCACACATATGTTTACTGCAGCACTATTCACAATAGCAAAGACTTGGAACCAACCAAAATGCCCATCAATGATAGACTGGATAAAGAAAATGTGGCACATATACACCATGGAATACTATGCAGCCATAAAATAGGATGAGTTCATGTCCTTTGCAGGGACGTGGATGAAGCTGGAAACCATAATTCTCAGCAAACTAACAGAGGAACAGAAAACTAAACCCCGCATATTCTCAGTCATAAGTGGGAGTTGAACGATGAGAACACATGGACACAGGGAGGGTAACATCACACGCTGGGACCTGTTGGGGGTTGGGGAGGCTTGGGGAGGTTTAGCATTGGGAGAAATATGTAATATAGATGATGGGTTGATGGGTGCAGCAAACCACAATGGCATGTGTATGCCTATGTAACAAACCTGCACATTCTGTACAGGTATCGCAGAACTCTAAGAAAAAAAAAAGCAGAAGCAATTAATAGTGTTGCAATTAATTTTCAGTTTTAAAAATGTATCAGTACCTGTTATGCTGTTATGTGCCGGGCATTGTATTACACACTGATGATACAAAAGGAATAAGAAATTAGACATGATCTCCAGATAAAAATAGCAGACTAAGCAAAGTAAAGAGAGAAGTCCTGGATGAACTACAAGGCTCTGTTCTCTATCTGTTCTCTAAATAAGAAGTGTGAAGTGTTTTGGAAAAGAAAGGGAGAGGTTGCCTTCCTTTATGCTAGTCATCAGGTTGTCATCTAGCGCTGAGCAGCAAATTTTTTTAAGAAAATTAGCACACGTACTGGGTGAAAACAGCCTATTTTCTATTTTAATAAGCTAGGTACATAGAAAGGAAGATGTAACATTTTCCTAAAGTAGAATCAGTATAGGCTGTTATGTTTTGCAGCCAGAATCTGGGACAGACTTGCCTATCTGAGAATGAATTGTTACATCAGCGTCATAAGAGTCATAAGTACTGGGGGTGCAGAGTACAGAGCCCACTTATTGAGTCACACTTGCACATATAATGATTTTCCATCTCTGATATATGTAATGCATAAATGGCCATTAAAGTCAGATTTTTCAAGGGCAGTTCTAACGTCAAATATTCTTTCCTGTTTTCTTAAATATTGCATTAACACATTGAGAGATTCCCATTATTTTACCTTTAAAAGTACGCCTCTTATAATGTATTTTGCATCCAAAAGTATCTCTAAACAGACACATATTGTAATTAAATTCGATTATGAAAATATCGAACATGAAAACAATCATAGGTTGTTTTTGTTTGTTTGGTTGGTTGGTTTTTTTTTTTTTTTTTTTTTTTTTTTTTTTTTTTTTTTTTAAGAGAGAGTTTTTTTTTTTGTTTTTAAGACGGAGTTTCTCTCTTGTTGCCCAGGTTTGTGTTCAGTGATGTGATCTTGGCTCACTGCAACCTCTACCTCCAGGGTTCAAGCAATTCTCCTGCCTAAGCCTCTTGAGTAGCTGGGATTACAGGCACTTGCCACCATATCCAGCTAATTTTTATATTTGTAGCAGAGATGGGGTTTCACCATACTGGCCAGGCTGGTCTTGGTTTAAACTATTCTCTTAAAAAAAATGGAGGGAACTTATTCGGGAGTAAATGATGTTTTCAAATACATTGTTTTTTGAAAAATTTGTTCAGAGAGATATATTTTCTTAATTGTTATAGAAATATATTATGCAAGCTATATTATTATGTGTGAGAATAAATGTATTTTCTCTGAAAATGTGGCAGGTCATTCTTCATTCACAGTGCTAGTTAAAGAGAATAGGCCACAAATATTAGCCATCACATTGCTAATGCACTCATTAATTGCCAGTTCATGACCCTGAGATTGGAGAAATTAATAGGAAAAACGTAAACATAATTTAAAAAACAACTGATAGAAAATTCATTTGGGAACACACAAATTTTTAAGATATAAAATCATTTAATGATAAAATTCGTAGTATGAGGTCTTGCCAAATGATCTACATTTCCGTTGTGAAAACTATAGATTATTACAGATTTGTAAAGTTGTTGACACTTTAAAAGTAATTTTATTTGTTAAAAGGAACAATTTACTAACATTAAACTGTTTGGCATAAAATAAGGCAGCATGCAGCATTTCATTGCAGCAAACATGAAATATGAATTCTCAAGAAATAAAATTTGAAAGAAATGCATTATTTTTATAGCCTGAAAAGACAATATTAAAGGAATCAAAATACTTTGCAAATTGATACTTGAATGTGTATGTTGCTGGTTTTCTTTTTCTTGGACTTGTATTTACTTTCGTCAAGGTAACATAAAGCTACAGTGTATACCCTCTGTAACAGTAAAAGTCAGAATGTCGATTTTTTTCTAAGTATAGTGCATACCCTACTTATCTTTATATTCCATAGAGTTTAAACCCATGACTAGCAGAAGTGGATGCTCACTGATGAAAATTAAAATGAATATATGCCTGAATGGATGAATAAATAAAGTTAACCATCTGCTCCTTCTTGTTCATTCCTTCAGAACTCTTTATTCCATATTGGTTAGATTATCACTTTTCAACCAAGGGATGTGGTGGGGAAATAGGAAGGTCCCTGGATTGATGTAAATCCTGAGCCCATGTTCTGGCTCTGACCCTTTCTATTTATCAGACATTAGGCAAGTCACTGAACTTCTCTTCCTGTGTTCTCACCTGCAAAAATGAAAGGGTTAGAACAGCATGATCCCAAAAGTATGCTTCGATATTATAACACAGTAGCCCATATGGAACTTTTTTTCCCTCTTAATCTTAACAGTTTGTTAAATCTTGGCTCCTTGCTTTTCTTGGGTGTAGAGAGATAATTAATTATTTTTGTTTAAAACATTTCCTACTGTGCCACAGCTGGCACAGGTGAAAGAAATTAAGTAAGAACGCAGTAGCACAAGACTTCATCACCCACTCTGCTTAATTATAGAAGTCAGAACTTGAAAATGAGATTTCTGAGGATAAGTTGAAATGCAGATAATATGTTTCAGGATAATGTAGGGTTGATGATGTGTTATTTTGGAATCTTAAATTTCCAAGTTCTGCATAAGAATGAGAATATCATAAATCTAAGTGGAAAATGTATCCTTCAGTGTCTAGGCCAGTGAGCTTGATGTGGACCCAGTAAACTTTTAAATTTGATAATTAGTTACCTAGAGTGTGGGTAATAAGAAAATAAATAACTACAAGCTAGCAAGTCTTTTGGTTACAGCTATGTCAGCTCAAGGAGCTGGATGAAAATAGTGGTCTTTAATTTTTACTAGGCATTTAACAAAAACACATCATATTTTTGTCCACATGGTACAGAAATATGGACAAAAGTACATTCATAACTAGTTGATGAAACCTACGCAAATAGTGTTCATACAAGTATAGCGAGAAGGTCTCCTTTACTGTGTTATGGTGGTCTTCTTTTATTAGCTTTTCCATGATTGGATGTTTATTTGCTCATTATTTTTCAGTGACTGAATATGATATTTTTAGGGTTCTAGATGATGAGTTAGTGCTTGAAGTTGTATGAATGTTTAGTGTTATCTTAAATGGCCAGGAGGATAAACTGTAAACCAAGTAGGTCTATGTTTTATAAGACAGGGTTTTACTTTTGAAATTTAATGTTAAAAAATATATATACATAAACTACAAGCACAGAGTCCTGGGGGACCCACCTTGACAATATTTCAAATGGAGAATATCAGTGATTGCAGTAATCTGGAGCTTAATTAATAGAAGGATGGATTTTAGGCAAAAACAGGTAATAGTCCTACTCTGTACTATATTGCTCAGACTTCATGATAAGTACTTAATTATGGAGAACACATTTAATAGAACAGTTGTCTAACTGAAATAAATTCAGAAAAGTAATAAGATTGTAGAAAGTTCTCAAAATCTTGTTTAGTGAGTCATGCTTGTTTTTACTATCCAGATTACTCAACCAGTCTTCATTTTATGGTGGCCATAAGCCTGTTTCCCTCCTGAGAATCAAGACTTCTTCCCCTATTAATCCTTCTATTGAGGGTAAAGTTGACTCTACAGTGTGCTTCTTGGGCAGGTCAAAGGGAGTTCTTGAAATAGAGTTAAGATCAGTAAAGATGCACTGTGCAGCTATAATTGCTATTTATGACCAGCGTCCATTCTAACTGGCCTGAACCCAGTTAGTTTATATATGTTATGTTAAATCTGTCTCTCATATTTAAGTTAATCAATATATTATATTTGCCATGACCACAGGGATTAATACTGTGATTAATAAGAATTGGCTGGGGACATTTTCTGTCTTTTCCACTAAACTCAGAGTTATGAAGTCACAAAACTGGAACTATCTTAATATTAAAATGGATAAATCTGTGAAGCCAACATGGGGTAGAAGGTAAGACAAGTTTTGAAAATGGCAAAACAAGGTTCTAAAGATGTAATTTGAGCTTCTGGTTATACCAAACCTGTAGCTAGTAGATCTACTCCAGTACATGGGTTAAAGAAAGGATGTTTACTTAAGTCAAAATCCAAAGAGCCCTAAATGACACATATAGAAAACATATATATAAATATACATCATATATTTAATATATATATTACATAAAGGCTCATCTATATTGTGCTATAATATACTTAACATAAGTAATACATACAGCCATATATAAAATTATATAAGTTAGCACTTAATTATCATACTAATGTGTATCAAATATCTAATGGTAGTCTATACTTAAAAAGATGTTTAGCTTACCAGAGATGAGGGTAAATTGCAAGCCTATAGTACCAGAATATTTTTCATTATTTTAGAGTAGATCTTCTTCGTAGAGAGACTTCGCTTCATTATTTAGAGATCAAAGGCTCTATCTGATATAGGAAGGTAGAAGATTCAGATAGACCAAATTGGGATCAATGAAAAAGGATGTACATCCTCACAATTTGAGTTATCCAGTAATAAAATAAGCTGTCTTCTGTGCTTAAAAAAATATTAAAATAGAGTGTAGTTTATAAAGAATCTTATATTGGGTTGAATGTTCTATTATCTGTTACTAAAATCCTTAGAATGTATTAACTAACTACTGCCAGACATTGTACCAGGCACTTTATATAAATTTCCTGTTAAGTCGGTACCATTATGAACTGAAGAAATCAGGGAGTAACAGTGTTAAATAACTTGCCTATGGTAAAAAATCTATTAAGTGTCAATCAATGAGCAACAAACCCAATGTGTCTGACTTACTTTTCTTTCCACTAACATTCTAGCAATACCTGGATTTTTTTATGTATTCAAAGTAATTATACAACTCTCCTTTTGTCAGTATTTTAGCCATGATTTACATAAAAGAAAAATGAAATAATTTAGTTCAAAATGAATTATTTTTGATTTAGGGGACAGTAAGGAAGTTCTAAAAATGCACTAAAAGCATTTTGGTATGTAAATTCCATCATGACTAAAAGGTGCCATGCCTATGTAAGTATAATTGTGCTGTGAGGTTTATACAACTCCATAAATACTAAAAAGAGAAGTTTTTTTAAAAAAAGTCATAAAAATGCAAAACAAATATGGTCTGATTTCTGAGAAAGCCTACCAGAGGCCCAAGGCAATATGTATTCTAGGGCTACATAGCCAGGTGTTCCTCCTGGGGTTGTATTCAATGTTATTTCATGAGAATTCAGATAGTAGTGAGGAAACACAGAAGAAAAAATTTCTGCTGTAAATAAAATCCTGATAGAAAAAGCATACCATGGAATTTTGGTTGATAATTGTTTTGCTAATTTATTGCCTCTCACTTTATCTCTAAAAATAAAGAAAATATTGTTTGACCCTTATTCAAAGAACTTTCACTAGTGCAGGAATTCTGGTAACCTGATCATATATATCTATCTTTATTATGAGATTTCCAATTGTTTGAAGTTATCATATTTTATAATATGATATATATATATATATTTGATTGAAAAACTGATGTATTCGAGAACACACCTTGCCTAATACAGCTGCTACACTGAATTCACTTACATCAAAATAATTTCTCAGTTCTTTAAAACAGAAGTTTAAAAGCAGATTCATTATGTGGTTCATTAGATTGAATGTTGTGGTCAGACAAACCCAGGTTTTGTTTCTTTTGCGTGTGTGAGATGGAGTCTCACTCTGCCACCGAGGCTGGAGTGCAGTGGCGTGATCTTGGCTCACTGCAACCTCCGCCTCCCAGGTTCAAGCAATTCTCCTGCCTCAGCCTCCAGAGTAACTGGGATTACAGGTATGCGCCATGACTCCCAGCTAATTTTGTATTTTTGGTAGAGATGGGGTTTCACCATGTTTGCCAGGCTGGTCTTGAACTCCTGACCTCGAGTGATCCACCTGCCTCAGTCTCCCAAAGTGCTGGGATTATAGGTGTGAACCACCGTGCCCGTCCCAAACCCAGGCTTCAATTATGACCCTCCTGTTCGCTGGGTGAACTCCGTAAGACTCTGCATGTTTCTGTTTCTAATCTGGTAATGAGGATCCTAATGCTTACCTTCTTCAGAGACTATTACTGATATTAAATCATATTATTTTAAATGTCTCTGCCTGCAATGGTGCTGAATGAACAGTAGCTGCCTTCCCTGCTTTTTCCCTAAACAAATTCTCCCCATGTCTCTCTAAGTTCTCTGCACTAATTTCAAAGTTAATGAAAAATAACTATCTATCTCCTTAATACTATTCAGATTTAAGCCTGTGATTTTGTGTATAAACTATTCTCAATCATACAAAACATTGTACTTTTAGGGAAAGGGCAAGTTCCTTTTTTTTTTTTTTTTTTTTTAAGTAATTTAGAATGAATGGGAGTTTATTTTTAAGTCAACATCTATTTCCCTTTTTTGTCACTCTACTTTCTTTCAGAATCTGTAATGGCATTTCCAGCAGGAGTTACACATGGGCGCCCTGGCTTTCTTAGTTGTATTGCAGAATAGTTATTGTAAACAGAAAGGCTTTCGCTGACAAATTTGAACTTACAATATTGGGTCTTCCCTAATTTGAGAAAGTCATTCGAGTGTGTAACTATTCAGGAAATGTATTACTTCTTAGGTTTGGAGAGGCTTGGAAATATTGCTGGAACACAACGAAAAAAGGAAATGAAATCAAACCTCATTAGCTCTGTCCCTGATTCTTTTGTAAGCAGAGAGAAGTTCTCTTGAAATGGAAAACTGGGAAAAAGACCACAATGAAAATATATGCTTATTCTCCTAAGATCACATAGGAATGAAGTACAACATTTAGAAACATAAGCTTAGATGATTTAGGATGCTAAATTTTGGCTAAGCAAACATATACAGTTTTCCAGCTTAGGAAGAGAGTCACATATCCAAAACTATATTTTCTTTACGTTTTAATATTTACTTCATCTGAAAAATTATAAGTTAAAAAAAGTTGTAGATGATATATATGAAAACACAAAACAAGTTCAAGCCCACACAATTATTTTTCATATATTCTAGTTATTTCTCACTGATCATTTTGCTGAAAATACATGGGATATATTAATGTCCTGACTGCATGAAAAAAATTTCATGTGAACATCCCTAAAAGAAAAGACGCATATCCATACTTTCTTCCCCATACCCAACAAAATGAGAACATAAACATTTCGTCCCTAAAAGTTTTGAGTTGCCAGAAAAACAAAGAAATGTAGTTACACATCCATTTTTAACCATATGTAGAACCTAGCTCTGATAGACTTGAAACAAATAACACAATTTTTCCCAATGATTTCTAAAAGCAGCAAACCATGAAATACAATTTCATTTTCTCCTGATGATAATAGAAGATATTACATGTCACTTCCAAACATATACTGTATATTCTTGTCTCTTCACAGTCTATTTTTTATTAGCTTAAAACCGTGAGCTGTTAAATGTAGCATAAAACTTCTGTGAAATTACACTGCTTTGCATCAGGGGAAAAGATTCTTTTAATTGGATGATTGCAGAAGGAGAGAAAAAAAGGAGAGAGCCTTTCAAACTTCGGGTAGTTCAGATTTTAAAAATCCGGATGCTTCAGCAAAATTGCCAATCCTCTGAGCTTTGATTATTATTACTAATGTAGTGCTTACAGGGTACTGTAAATTAGATCTTGAGCACATTATGGGCCAAATACCATCCTTTTATACTCATGTGTAACCTTTAACAGGTTTCAATGGGAAATGTGCACGGTTACTGGAAAGCAATTTTCCCATTATTTTTCTACTCGAAATATGGTACAAAATAAGGCAATTAGTAGAAGCATGTTAAAAAATAACTTTAATTTTATATAGACTTTTCCAACTACAAAGAGTTTTACACAACATAACTCATTATATCTGTATAATGCAATGTTTGTGTATATAAAATTATATGAAAGCATCTTCAATATCAAAATTTAACATCAGTGTATCTGAGAAAAGATGACTGTTTAGATTTATATTTGAGAGAGTAGCATTTTGAAAAGAATGAAATTTTGAATTCAATTCTGTTATGGTCAAACGTTAATTTTAATAATAGGAATAATTTATACTTTAATCGATAAACATTCTTTTATAATTGTTTTTAGTTTATATTTTCTTGTATGTTTGTAAATCTGTCTTTTGTTTTCCTTTTTTATTTTGCTTGTTTGCATATTTATTTTCAGTTTTCTGAAAAGTTTAGCTATATTTTGTTTTATTTTTTCTGGTTCATTGTCTTGGAAAGTATTCACTAGGATACAGGCTTCCAACAAGGGATATTCTGAGGAAGCATCGTAAGTCATTATCACAAGTGGTTGAATTTCTGAGAAGTAATATCAATCTTGAACTACTTCCATTACGTGACCTAGGATAAACCCTGTGCATTCTAGTTATTCAACAGGACTTGGTATTTCCTAAGCCTGTATCAGGATGCATTAACTAGTTGATTTAATAGTCCGAGTTCTTTACTTGTTTGTTATTTTTGTTTTATTCATTTACATTTTTTTACAAACAAGAAGAACACTGTGATCTTCAGATCTTCAGATCAAAAGAAGCAAAACAATGTTGAATGCTACTGTGCAAAATGAAAGCCATCAATAAGCAATATTTGCTGTTGGTTTTTACTTGTACGAAAGTTGATGAAACAAAAGATCTACTTTTGTGGAAGAGCAAGAACAATAATAGCAATAAACATAATGAAAAAATACATTTTATAGCCTGATGGAAGATGAAGATGATAATTCCTATAGAGAAAAAACAGGGTCACAAAGATCAGGTTTATGGAGGAGAGTTGCTTGTAATTAGTCCTAGCCCTAGTCAAGGAGGTGAGGGAATGGTCAAGAAATTAGATGGGAGAGGAGTGTTCTAGAGGTGGAGGGGAAAGGATGTAAATTTGAAAACGTGCCTGATGACTTACAGGACCAGCTGAAGAGTAAATAGGGAAAATAGCAGGGGAAGGTGAGGTTAGAGAAAGATGGGTAGGAATACAGTAAGAAAGGTCATTGTCAACTTTAATTCCTTTTTAGATGTGAAAGCTCTAACAGACTTTGAGTGACACAAAGTTGCTTTTAACAAGATCATTTTGGTTGTTCAGTTTACAGCAGATTGCAGGAAGCTAGGGGTGGAGGCAATCATTTAACGTTGTATGTACTTTTTTGTATAAATTTAGGGGGTTCAAGTGCAGTTTTGTTACATGGATATATTGTGTTACAGCAGAGTCTGGGCTTTTAGTTTACCTTCATCAGAACTGTATACATTGTATCCATAAGTAATTTCTCATCTCCCACCCTCCTCTCACCGTCCCACCCAGTGTTTGTTCTTTCATACTGTAAGTGCATGTGTGCAATTACTTAGCTTCCTCTTATAAGTGATTACATGAAGTATTTCAATTTCTGTTTCTGAGTTATTTCACTTACGATAATGGCTTCCAGGCTGGGCATGGTGGCTCATGCCTGTAATCCCAGCACTTTGGGAGGCCAAGGTGGGTGGATCATGAGGTCAGGAGATTGAGACCATCCTAACATGGTGAAACCCCATGTCTACTAAACACACACACACACACACACACACACAGACACACACACACACACACACACACACACACAACTTATCTGGGCGTAGTGGCATGCGCCTGTAGTCCCAGCTACTCGGGAGGCTGAGGCAGGAGAATGGCATGAACCCGGGAGGTGGAGCTTGCAGTGAGCCGAGATCACGCCATTGCACTCCAGCCTGGGCGACCAGGCGAGACTCCGTCTCAAAAAAAAAAAAAAAAAAAAAAAAAAAAAAAAAAAGATAATGCCTTCCAGTTCATCCATATTGCTGCAGAAGACATGATTTGATTTGATTCTGTTTTATGGCTGAGTAGTATTCGTGTGTGTGTGTGTGTGTGTGTTTCACATTTTCTTTATCCGGTCATCTGTTTTAGATACTTAGGTTGATTCCTTATCTTTACTATTGTGAAGAGTGCTGCTGCAAACGTGAATGCAGGTATATTTTATATAATAATATTTTGGGGGGAACGGGGGGATTAGACATCCCATAGCGGGATGCTGGGTTGAATAGTAGTTCTAGCTCTAGTTCTTTGATAAATCTCCATACTGTTTTCCATAGAGGTTGCACTAATTTACATTCACATCAAATGTGAATAAGCATTGACTTTTCTCCACATCCTTGCCAAAATCTGTTATTTTCTAACTTTTTAGTAATAGCCATTCTGACTTATGTAAAATGATTATCTTGTGGTTTTAATTTGCATTTCTCGGATGATTAGTGGTGCTGAGCAATTTTTCGTATGTTTGTTGTTGCACGGAGTTCCTTGTAAATTCTGGATATTAGTATTTTTCAGTTGCATAGTTTAAAGATATTTTCACCCAATCTGTAGGTTGCCTGTTTACTCTTATTGATTATAACTTTTGCTGTGCGGAGACTTTTTAGTGTAATTCGGTCATACTTCTCTAGTTTTACTTTGGTTTCATTTGCTCTTGAGGTCCTAGTCATCAATTATTTACCTAGGCCAACGTCCAAAAGAGTTTTTCCTAGGTTTTCTTCTAGAATATTTATAGTTTCATATGATTTTGTTTTTAATTCTGTTTATGCAGTGAATCACATTTATTGATTTGTATATATTGAACCATTCTTGCATCCCTGGAATAAAACCCACCTGATCATGGTGTATTTTATTTTATTTTATTTTATTTTATTTTATTTTATGATGCGCTGTTGGATTCGGTATTTTGTTGAGGATATTTGCACGTATGTTCACTAGAAATACTGGTCTATATTATCTTTGTGTGTGTGTGTGTGTGTGTGTGTGTCCTTGTCTTGCTTTGTATCAGGGTGATAATGGCTTGGTATAATGTGCTAGAGATGATTCTTTACTGCTCAATTTTCAAGAACAGTTTTAATAGACTTGGTGTAAGTTCTTTCTATGTTTGTTTATATATTTGTTAGTACAGATTTAATTTCACTACTTATTATGTTGGTGCAAAAGTAATTGTGGTTTTGCCATTGAAAGAAACAGCAGAAACCACAATTACATTTGCACTAACCTAATATTCTGTTCAGGATTTCTATTCTTCCTTCTACATGCTTGAAAAGTTATATTATTTCCAGAAATTCGTTCATTTCCTCTAGGTTTTCTAGTTTATGAGTGTAGAGATATTCATAGTAGTCTCTGAGGGTTTTTAGTGTTTCTCTAGTATCAGTTGTAATGTCTTCTTTTTCATTTCTGATTGTGTCTATTTGAATCTTCTCTCCTTGTTCTGGCTGAATGTAGCTAGTGGCCTAGCAATTTTATTCATCCTTTCAAATAATTTCTTGTGTTGTTGATTCTTCGTAATTTTTTGGTCTCTGTTTCATTTAGTCCTGTTCTGATCTTTGCTATTTGTCTTCTACTAGTTATGAAGACACTTTTTAGTTTACGTCCCATTTATCTTGTTTTGTTTGTGTTACATTTGCTTTCCAGGTCTCAGTCATAAATTCGTTCCCTAGGCCAATGACCAGAATAGTTTTTCTAGGTTCTCTTCTAGTATTTTTAGAGTTACAGGTCTTACATTTAAGTCTTTAATCCATCCTGAGTTATCTTTTAATATGTGAGATGTAGGGGTCCAGTTTTATCCTTCTGGATATGGCAGTCCAATTTTCCCAGCACCGGTTATTGAATAGGGTGTCATTTTCCCAACATATATTTTTGTTGACTTTATCAAAGAGCAGTTGACTATAGGTCTATAGCTTCATTTCTGGATTCTCTGTTCTAGTGATCTATATTTTGATGTTTATCCAGTGACAAAAATCTACGTGTTGATTTTATTTAGTGATTAACACATGGATCTATGTGTTGATATTTATACCAGTACCATGCTATTTTGGTTACTATACCTCATAGCATAATTTGAAGTCAGGTAAGGTGCAACTCCTCTAGCTTTTTTCTTTTTGCTTAGGATTGCTTTGGTTATTCAGGCTCCTTTCTGGTTCCATATTAGGATTTTTTTTTTTTTTCCTAATTCTGTGAAGCATTACATTGTAATTTTAATAGGAATTGCATTGAATCAGAAACTGCTTTAGTCAGGGTGGTCATTTTAACCATACTGATTCTTCTGATTCATGATCATGGGATATTTTTCTCATTTGTTCATGTCATCTATCTGCCATCTTGAAGGAAAAAAAAAACACAACATATTAAATGAATAAAGTGAAGGCTGAAGTAACAATATGAATTCAGACAGATACTATGTCGGTTCTTAGGGTTTTATAAAATTGCGAAGTAAGTAAATCAATATCCAATGCTCCTAGATTTTCTATAACCTTTTTTCTTACTTCGCCTGTGTACATTTCTCTTTGTCAAACTTAAGCTTAGCAAAGGATTCAATACTCACAAATTAAGCATATTTCTTTGACTTTTTAATGAGTTACCTGCATTTTAACCTGGAGAAACCCACAGGAATAACTTTCAAATGGTTAAATTTAAAGCCTTAAAAACCATGAATAATTATTTTGGCTGGGAATAAAATTTAGATCCGTAGTGAACCCCAGTAATTTCTGGCTCTTGGGATTTTAATGGGAATAATTTATTATAAATGTTTTCTCCTTCATCAGAAAATTAAAATTTTTTTTAAAGGCACAATATTTTATTTGAGGCAGGTTGATAAGTCTACCAATTTCTCTAAAAATGTCATTGAATTATTACACAGAAACAATTACTTGCCAGGCAAGAATCAAGGTATTAGAGATAAAATCTGATTTACATACCTCACTTCTCTCTTCTCAATGTGCTCATAGTATAAGTTGGAGACAATAAGTTAGTAAACAGTGGCAGGATGGTGGAGAGAGATCTACTGCACAAGAAAATATCTATGCTTAGGACCATTTAGCTAAACATCATTCTCCTCTTTGATTTCTGTTTAACCATCACTATGATCCACCTCAAAGCAGTTTCTTTTCTTATTTCTAAGAATAGCACTATATTCTGTCTGTCACACAGGCTCTTTCACCTGTAATTGTCACTAATCTCTCTCTTTTCCTCACTTTCAACTTTAAATTTGGTGGTAGAATAATTTCTTGGAATTTAATAAAAACATTTTCAATTAAATTGAATATAATGTTAATGTATGGCCTTTTTTTCAAAATTTTTTCTTCATATCATTTTGATGACTCCTCTATACTCATAAGAGTTTAAGTTTCAAAGCATTAACTTGTAATTTTTTACATATGTATACCCAAATACGAAGATAATTTTAGTACCTTTTTATTTAAAATAAATGTAAATAATGGCTTGATATTTATTTTGCACTCACAGTTATTACTGATTTAATAACTTGATATGAAACTTCCTTGTTTTCAGAAGTGTACTGTGAGTTTGGATATTGCTACTTTTTATTGCCACAAAAGAGTAAATATGCATTTAGCAGCCAGAGCATAAAGCCCACAGGGTGACTTTGGCAATAGAGTTTCTAAAATAAAGTCAACATAAAAGTATGCAGGAGAGAAAGAGAAAAATATATATAAGAAAAAATAATTAGGCCAGACCCCAAAAATAATGCTTATATAAATTAGATGTGATAAAGTGACAGGTAATAAAACTTCAAGGGTCAAACAAATTAAGAAATAAGTGATATGAAATGGAATCAGTTCAGAGGAGCAATGACAGTGGATGGAACCAAAGAAAGAATATATTTGTGAATTACAGAGAAAGAACTTTAGATTAATGAAGAGGAGAGATTTTATCATATCAACAGAGCAATTGAGATGAGTGGTCCATAAAGCTTTATGACTTTAGCATGAATTCTGGTGGAAAGAAATATTATAGTAGATCATGTTAATCTAATTTTACTATCCTTAAATGTAATGGCTTTTAAAATTGTTAGCTGAACAATTCAAGGTGGCAATTTGCTACATCAATATAAGCAGTCTCTTGTGACCTTTCAGGAATACCGAGCTACTGCTTAGTTAAGTGACAGTGATCCTTTTTCAAAACAAATGCTATGTAGAGATTTTACTAATTTCCCTACTTAATTAAGAAATGAGATTTATTTCCCCTAAGGACAAAAATTTTCAGTGGTACTGACGATCATATATTAGATGGTAAAATGGATTACTGAAACTTAGTGCCACTCAAATTAAAAATTTGATTCATCCCACCAAAGACAAAAATGGGGACTGCATTTTATATCCCATTGAATAAATTAATTCCACACACAAATTTTAAGTTCCTAAAGTCTTTAACTTCAGCTGTGGCTCTAAAAAATCAAAATGACTCTAACTTATAAAATATAGTCACGTTAAAATGTGAATTTCCATATGATTGTGAGGAGTTAGGTAATAAAGTAAATAATAACATTGTTTAAAAGTTTACAAATGCATAGGAGATCTGTAAACATTAAAATAGGATTGAATTTTTCAATAGATTTTGTTCTGATGTTGGAAATGTTCTGGAAGTGTTCATATAGAGGAGTATGCTGTCCAATATGGTATTTACCAGCTATAGATGGCTACTGAGCACTTCCAATGTAGCTCATGTGATGAGGAAATTAATTTTTTTAGCGTATTTACTTTCAATTAATTTAAATTTATATACTCATATGGGGCTAGAAGCTCCAATATTGGGCAATGCAAGTCTAGAACTCACATCTTAAATTTGATTTGATTATCAAATATATCAAGTTTGTAATTCATGTAGCTGCTGGGTGGTATTGCTACAATCAGAAAATCAGAGGACTCAAAGATTGCAATAGAGATTTAGGGTAAACTGTGAGCAAGACACTTTTAGTGATGAATTTCTAATTAATGTTTTAATTTCAGTATTGAGTTAGCTCTATAATTAAGTCTTAATATGCATATTACTTTAAGCTAATTATAAATACTAATTCTTGGTTTTATCCATCATAAATGGGTGTAGAGGGTAGAAAATGTGAATAAAAATATTGGACAGTTAACTTATGTACTGGTCTTACAGTGAGAGGTGAATAGCTTATGTTTGGTACATAGTAGCTACATTTAGTCAAAGCAAACATTGTAGAAAAAGAAACATAGTGCCTCCTTTGAATACGTAAGTATTTTTTAGTGACAATTTGATTATTCTTTGGATTTTGGAAATATGCAGACCTGAAGCTTCCCTTGAACCAGGATTGATTAAAGACAATATTGCCAGTTAACACCAGACAGTATAACTGGTGTTCTTGCTTTTATATATGTGAAATAGGCAGAACCTTTACTAGCTTACACATCTCTAAACTGATTTTTAAGCCTTTTCAAGAATTTTCCCACTTCTGAGCGGAGTTCAGAGCCAGAGAAGAAGCTGAATTTTAGCCACTTTGGTGGAAGCAACTTTCATGCCCCTCAGGTTTATACTTAAATCTGTCTTTACGCTGGGAAACTTCATAGAGCCCTCTTGGCTTCTGAGCCCCTTTAGTTTCTAAACTACAGGGGAACCCAGCCCTCTCATCCTTAAAAAAAAGACACTTTTAGGACTTTACTTATCGTTTATTTATTTATTTTTTTAGAGACAGAGTCTCACTCTGTTACCCAGGCTGGAGTGCAGTGGTGCGATCTTGGCTCACTGCAACCTCCACCTCCTGGGTTCAAGCGATTCTCCTGCCTCAGTCACACGAGTAGCTGGGACTACGGGCGCCTCCATTAATAACTACTAGGATGTTAAGTCTTTTCCCCTAGAACAGAATTCTTTGGTGTTTCATGTTTCCTTGACTTAGATTAATCTCAGTTTTACAGTTTACTACTCCAAGTGTTGGCCTTGGACAAGCCACGTAGCTTCACTTTGGAACTTGTCAGGGGTGCAAAATATCAGGCCCCACACCAGACGTACTCAACCAGAATTGACATCTTATGATCCCCAGGTGTTTCATAGGTATATAAAAGTTTAAGTACTGATTATAGCACACTGCCTCTTGTTTGCTCCCTAAGAATACAAAGGTATCTTATTAATTGAACTTGTTCAGTTAATAAGTACTTCCTTAAATGAGTCAAATTTTATGATCCTCAACCAATATATGCCCCATGTTTCCATTGCAGATCATTCTTTACATTTTATTTCTTTCTTAACATTTTTTAAAAAATTAAGACAACTACAAGAAAGAGCTAGACATTAATTCTTCCCTTGTCTTAATATAAAATATAAGTGTGCATATTCATTGTCTCATCTGTCCTGCACTCCTCTCACTTTAGGAGCAACTCTAAAAGGACCATTTGTTTCTATAAGTAGGTATTTGGTACCTCTTAGAATATTATCTACCTGTCCTAGAAACCATACAGTCCATTCTAGTTTAAAAATTTTTTGGTTTGTTTGTTTGTTTGAGACGGATTTTCGCTCTTGTTTCCCAGGCTGTAGTGCAACAGCACGATTTTGACTCACTGCAACGTCTAACTGCCTGGTTCAAGCAATTCTCCTGCCTCAGCCTCCCGAGTAGCTGGGATTACAGGCATGCACCACCACACCTGGCTAATTTTGTATTTTTAGTAGAGGTGGGGTTTCTCCACGTTTGTCAGGCTGGTCTTGAAATCCTCACCTCAGGTGATCCGCCTGCCTCAGCCTCCCAAAGTGCTGGGATTACAGGCGTGAGCCACCACACCTGACCTTAAAATGTTTTCTTTAAAAACTTAAATTTTCAGCTGGGCGCGGTGGCTCATGCCTGTAATCTAAGCACTTTGGGAGGCCAAGATGGGGAGATCACTTGAGGTCAGGAGTTTGAGACCAGCTTGGCCAACATGGTGAATCTCTGTCTCTACAAAAACACAAAAATTAGCTAAGCATGTTAGCCTGCACTTATAATCCCAGCCACTCAGGAGGCTGAGGCAGGAGAATCGCTTGAATCTGGGAAGCAGAGGTTGCAGTGAGCCGAGACCATGGCACTGTACTCCAGCCTGGGCAACAAGAGGGAAACTCCATCTCAAACAAAACAAAACAATACAAACCAAAACAAAACAAAAACTCGATTTTCCTTATTATCCAAAACACAGTAAGTTTTCATGAAAATCTCAGTGCTAAGCATTGTGAGATTCACTAGCTATTCTCATGCAGATCTTAATGTAGGGACTAATGTGTATTAGATGCATTCCCAATCTGATTTTTTAAATAGTTTTTTTTTTTTTATTGACAGTGATTCATCAGAGATAAGTACTAGTTTCCTTTTACGTATAAAATATTCAGTATAATCGTATTGATTGAATTATAGCAGCAACTATTTTAACAATAAATTATTCCTACTCACAACATCCACTGAGTACACATTATGAGTAGCATTTTGCTAACAGCTGAAATATGGAAGTAAAAATTAGAGTTCTTATGTTGTAGTAGCACAAAGACACTGAAAAGCAAGATAGAGCTTTCTTAGAAAAATATTAGCATTAAAAACGTGGCCATTACTTGGTGTGAACCTGGGAGGCGGACCTTGCGCTGAGCCAAGATTGCTCCACTGTTCTCCAGCCTGGGTGACAGAGCAAGACTCCATCTCACAAAAAAAAAAAAAAAAAAAAAAAAAAAAAAAAGTGGGCAATGGCCATTACTAAACAAAACTATGATAAAAGTACTAACCTAACAGGTAGCAAGCACACTTTGCTAGATATAAAAATAAATTTTATAATATCTGATTCTAAACAGCGTGTTATAGATGAATTCTTTAAGAGAGTAGTTATACAAAAAACTTATTTTGGAAAATTAAATTTCTGTCAAAACCTGTAATGTTTATGAACAGACACCCTTTACTTTTAGCATGTCAACAGAGTTGTTAGGTTGTCTTCATCCTTCAGTGGCTACCTGCACTTCCCCTTCAATTCGTCAGGCACCTCTGAAGCTGACCTGATATCTTCATCAATTGTCTTCAGCCAAATGGATGAGACTATGAATAAAAGCTCATTGTCATGAAAGTGATATGAGTAATAAATTTGTTGAGTAATTAAAAGATTATAAATTCACAGAAATTGTTCAATTTTCTTTAAAACTGATGATCATTCTGATTGTAATATGTTTGGCAAACTTTATATACTTGTTTTTCAAAATAGAGCTTGGTAAGAATGATATAACTTATATCTTTAGAAGAATTATTTTTTATTTTAAGTAATTAGTGTCCTAAGCTAGTAATATATACAAGAATTTAGATAAAAAGTTTACTGGGTGAATTAATCTACACTATCATAGAGCTGTGAAAACATGCAGTAAAGTTAGCTTTTTTTCTTTTTTTTTTTTTCAAGAAATGCTTTAGCAAACCAAATTTCATCTCTGTATGTTCTTTTATGGAAGAAACTTGTTTTACAAGAGCCATCTCTCCTATGTATCTGTAATAAAAGAGCACTTATTCACATGTTTTTAAGTAGCCATTCCATTATAAACACCTTCCCTCAATTTGAAATCAATTAATATTTTAAAATTAGTGAAAAGACATCTAATATATATCTTCTAAAATATTTCTTACATAGTAGCAAAACCTCTGATTATGGCTTAATTTTAAACCACTCTAGTTTGCCTAACACTCTCCTGGTTCTAGGATTGAAATTTCCACATTCTAGGAAAGTCCTCAGTTTCAGGGATACCTGGATGATTGGTCACCATCATGTACTATTTTATTGCCTTAATATTTTAATATTTGAAGTGTAAAAATATGTCTTATACAGGAATTCAGAGCTTATTAGGATGTCTATAGTGATAACTTTAACATTAATTGCAAATACCTTTGTTCTTTTAAAACTCATTAATTAAGCACCTATTTTAAAGCATAGTTTTTTATGTTAAAAAGTTCAATAGATCATGCTCTATGTCCTTAAGGAACTCAGAGCTTAACCAAAGAGCAAGGCATACAAAACAATAAATTATAAATATGAAGTTGGAATTGTTAAAAGAAAGCAAAGTTCTTCTAAACACGGAAGACTTAGACACTTACTTTACCTAGGAGGAATTAAGGAAGTCCTCCATTAGTCCTAATTAAAGAAGTTGTGGTATTTTAGGAGAAATAAGAGTTAACCAAAGGAGAGGAAAAGAGGAAGGGATTTCCAAACTTGCTGGTATGAAAATGAAGGCTGTGCTCAGGGTTTGGTGAGAAATTTAAAGCCATTACAATATAGGATGGATGATGTGGACATACTCATTTGGAAGAGCATTGATGACCAGAATTGAGCAATAGAATTTATCCTACAGCCAGTGGTTAAAAAAAAAAAAAGAAAGAAAGAAAGAAAGAAAGAAAAAGAAAGAAAGAAAAAAAAAAAAAGTAGATGCTCAGGATTTAATCACCTGGGAAGATTTTAAAATTACAGATTTCTGTACCACTTCCAGCCCGATCCCCCCAGAGAACCTGCTGAGCAGATCTGAGGTGCCAATTACTTCAATTCATATATTTGTAATGATCTTCATATTATTATGTTGTCTGTAGAGATTTAGATCCTCCGGATTTCCCATAGAGAGCCAATAGTGGTAATCAAACATTTGTTTACATGATTTTATTTGAATTAAAAATAATTCTAGAATTTTTTTTTTTTTTTTTTCTAGAGACAGTAGGCCACTCAGATTTCTTTGAAGGATGCAGTTGAGAGATAAGGCACTATACTGAGACTTTATCAAAGGGGGAGAAGTTTCAAAAGTTGAGGACAATCTATTTTGTCAGAGTGTGGCTGCCATTTGGTATCCCTTGGGGGACTGGTTTTAGGACCTCCTTTAGGGCACCAAAATTTACAGATGCTTGAGTCCCTGATATAAAGCAGTGTGTCACTTGCATACAACCTATGCATATACTCCTGTATACTTTAAATCATCTCTAGCTTACTTATAATACTTAATACAATGTTAGTGCCATGAAAATGGTTGTCATAATGTATTATTTAGGGAATAATGACAAGAAAAGGTCTGTACATGTTCAGTAAAAACACAATTAAAAAATATTTTCCATCTATGAATTCATGGATGTGGAACCCATGGATATGGAGGACCAACTCCATATGTTTTACAAATACTTGTTATACTAGTTTCTGATAGAGTTGATAATAGTTTGAATAGAGTACAAATACTGCATCTTGAATATCAGTATATAATATGACAAATAATGAGACTATTTTCTCATATTTTCCTTTGTGTCAGTTTATTTTTTCATTATCGTATTGATTCTTCCATATGGTAAGTAATTTTTAACTGCCTACCATGTGCCTAAGAGTGCTAACTAGATGAAGTATTCATTTATAATAAAAATGGTATATTTTCAAAAGGAGCATACATTTCATACAGGTATTGACATTGAAGTGTTCTACTTACCTTTTCATTGCGAAGACTTTAGAGGGGCATTTATAATATAAATTGTTACCACCTTTCTGAAGGACAACTTACCTGTGTCTCAAAAGCACTTAAAGTGTGCAACACATAGTAGATATTTATTTCTGCAAGTAGTTAGGCATAACAGTTGCTGAAGTAGTATTCTTACCATGTGTATGCTGTATTGTTGGATTGCCATGATAAAACAAATACTATGTCATTTGTGCATATCTTTTTTTTAACAAAACAAATTTATACAGGTATTTTAGGACCACAAAACAACCACTGGTGTGTCATGAAGGAAATATATTGTGGAAATAATATGTTCCATCTATGGTTTTCTTTTTGAAACGTACCACCTTAATACAGAACTGCATCTCTAAATCAAATAATCTTAAGCAATAAATAGAGACTTGTTTACAAGTATTGGCAAAGAAATACCTTTTTTTTTTTTTTTTTACAAGAATATTTTTTTTCCTAGTTCATGTGAATTTAGGATAAAAACCTACAGCAACAATAAATCCCTCGTGGTACTAATTCTTAAGGTTTATCAAAAATAGTATTAGAGATAACAAAATATAGTCAACATAAGCTTCCAGTTTTTACTGTTTATGACTTAATAATAATTTGGGCATAAAGGTGCCTAGTTTTACCAGCATGTTATTGGCCCATATTTTATATTTGGGTAATAAGAATTTTTTCATAAATAATAGAAGATAATATTTTTATTTTTTTCATGTCTGCCATGTACTTTATCTTATGATTGCTAAAGGCAAAACACTTTCTTGAAGAAGTTTTATTTAGTCTATACTGGATATTTTATTTCAGTCTTCTTAGTTTTCCAAAGTAAAATAAAACAATTTTTACCTTTCTACAAGGATATATGAGCTTTTAACTTCATAAAACAGAAGGGTATACTACACATGATGTTCATCTATTCAGCAGCAAAAAGTTCAAGAAACTAAATGAATATGCCCTCAAGTCTAAAAGTGAAAAATACATATTGCAAGCAAGAGGGACACTAAGGTATTACATTAGAGATAGGCAGCATTTTGGAACCTTAACTGCAACACACCATTTGTAAAATATTTCCCATATGTCCTGATGGTAATTGTTATGCATTTTAGTTACATAGGTATTGTTTTGATATGTACAGAAAAAAAAAAATGTTTATCATTTAAAAGATACCTTATTCCAGAATATATATAAAGAAAATCATTGCCAGGTACAAATCAGCAAAAACACTTATGTCAATAGAGAGTATCAAGAAGTACTTTAATATGAAATGTTTTAACATTATTCTTATTTTTAAAATTGATACATTTGTTGAGTGGTATTTAAATTTTTTGACATTATTTAATTGCAGAGGCATTGAATTATAGGGATATTGAAAACAAGCTCTTTAAGAATTGTGAATATACAACTATGATTTCTTAAAGTTTGAGACTTTTATAAAAGCGGTGGTTCCAAAAAAAAACCTGCAGAAATACATTCACACAAATGTTTACACATAACTTGGTGGGAATCACAGATCAGTTGTACTTTACCCATGACATCAATAAATGCATTGTATCTTATCCATGACACCAATTTGGAACCTAGAATAGAAACTTCTATAAAAGTATAAAAGGTTTGTTTTACTTCCTTATATACAAGTAGAGTATTGATCCTAATTTTGATTCATTAAAGAGGATAACTTTATAGTTTAACATTATATTTCGATGGTGAATAATCATCAATATTAATAAAATACATGAAAATATAAATCCTGACTTTAAAATTTCTGTACTTCTCATAAAACTTCTGAGTATGTATGAAAAAAAGTTCGGTTCTTCACAGTAAAAGTTTTGTGAATATCAAGTTTGAAATATATTACAGACATTTGCTACTTTGTCTCCTCACCTTGGTTCTATGAAAAAATCGTCTGGAAAATAACTTGGAAAGTTTGCCTTCCTAGTAGAGGGAGGGGAATAGTGAAATATGACAATTAGAAAACTTGTGTTTTATTGCTATTCTGGGCACTAACTATTATTAATATTGTTACATGTTTGTATTATAACAACCTACATTTTTTCCATATCTCCATCTATGAATTCACAGGGCACACATGTCTGAAAGATTACCCTACATATAACTTGTATCTGAATTCCCTCTCTTTTATATTTCACTTTCATTCTTCAAGGGACCAGTTTCCTGCATGAACTTGTCCTGGATTAGGCTCATTTTCATAAATGTTATTTTCTTTTGTAATTAGACTGTATATTGGCATCTAATCACTAGCAAAACTGCAGCACTTGAAAACCAAGATGCTACTGTAGCATTTGACTTGCTTTTGAAAATATAGTAGATTTTTATTGAATAATGAATAACTTACTGGTTGAGAGAGATAATTCTCTATATGTTAAAAAAAGAAGTAAAAAACAAAATGAAGAAACGTTTCATCAAAAGTCACTCAATATCCCAGAGACAATAAATAAAGTAAAATAACTCAAATTCTATAAGAGGAAATTCCCCTTCCCCACAAAAAATTGACTACTACTTTTCAAACATTCATTAGAAGTGGGTAGTACTTTCTACTTATAAGTACAGAATTATTTTAAAAATTATAATTAACAAGTCTGCTAGTTATTCATAGCATACTGCATTTAAACAGTGTTTAAGAAGTAGAAATGGTTTGGTCCAAATATATTGTAGTTAATATACATATATGAATTACATTAGTTTTCTTAAAACAACAATGAATTAACATTTGCGAATCAATCTCTGGTTTATTTTAGCATCTAAATATGTGTTGTATTTTCTATCCACTTTGCATTAAACAATTGTACATATTTAATAATGTATAAAGGGATAAAAAATAAACATATTTTCCCCAGTGTTAAACAATCATGCGTTAGATTGTGCATGGACATTTTTACTCAACAGTCTGTTGGGTAAAATGCTTGCTAATTATTTCCTTAGCTATATGCAGACTTTATAAAAGTATAATTTCCCTCTTATACTATGTTTTTAACACTTTAAAAGAAACATATATCTATGTTCTTCAAATATTGTTTATCTAATCTTTGGAAATATAATTTTTTTAAACTTTTATTTCTGGTTCAGAGGTGTAAGTGCAGGTTTGTTATATAGGTAAATTTGTGTCATGGGAGATTGTTATACAGATTATTTCATCACCCCGGTATTAAGCCTAGTAATTATGAATTACTTTTCCTGATCCTCTCCCTCCTTGCATCCGCCACATTCTGATAGGCCCCAGTGTGTGTTGTTCCTCTGTATGTGTTTGTGCATTCTTATTATTTAGTTCCCTCTTATAAGTGTGAAGATGCATTATTTGATTTTTTGTTCTTACATTAGTTTGCTAAGGATAATTGCCTCCAGCTTATCCATGTTCCTGCAAAAGACATGGTCCCATGCTTTTTTTATGGCTGCGTAGTGTTCCATGGTATATACGAACTACATTTTTTTAATCCAGTCTATCATTGATGGGCATTTGGGTTGATTCTATGTCTTTGCTATTATAAGTAGTGCTGCCATGAATATGTGTGTGTGTGTGTCTTTATAATAGAGTGATTTATATTCCTTTGCATATGTATTAGTCCATTTTCATGTTGCTATAAAGAACTTCCCCAGACTGGGTAATGATAAAGGAAACATATTCAATTGACTCACAGTTCAGCATGGCTGAAGAGGTTCCATGAAACTTACAATCATGGCTGAAGTTGAAGGGGAAGCAAGGCACCTCTTCACAAGATGGCAGGAAGGAGAAGTGCTGAGCCAAGGGGGAAGAGTCCCTTATTAAACCATCAGATCTCATGAGAACTTACTCAGAATCATGAGAACAGCAAGGGGGAAACCACCCCCATTATTCAATTATTTCCACTTGGTCTCTCCCTTGACACGTGGGGATTATGTCCTATTAGCCTTATTCTAATGTCTAACAGCTTAGATTGGTTCTGCCATTTTTGATGTTTCAAAACATCTAAATGTCTGTACTGTTAGACATTAGAATAGGGCTTACTTGGGGCAAGTATAATGACTGGAAGGAGGCAAAAAGAACCTCTAGGATGATCAAATGTTCTGGTCTTTGATCAGGGTGCTGGCTATGCTGGTGTATTTATTTTGTGAAAATACTATTAAGCTTTACAATATGAATTTTAAATTTGTACTTTGGGGATTATGGGAATTGCAATTCAAGATGAGGTTTTGGGTGAGAACATATCAGGGTATGTAACCAGTAATGGGATTACTGGGCCAAATATTATTTCTGCTTTTCGGGTTTTGAGGGATCACCACACACTTTTCCACAACAATGGAACTAATTTACACTCACACCTACAATGTATAAGTGTTTCTTTACCCCACAGTGTTGCCAGCATCTGTTATTTTTGACTTTTTAATAGTGGCCATTCTGACTGGTGTGAGATGGTATCTCACTCTGGTTTTGATTTGCATTTCTCTAACGTTCAATGATGTTGAACATTTTTTCATATGATTGTTGGCCACATGTATGTCTTCTTATGAAATGCATCTGTTTATGTCCTTTGCCCAATTTTTAATGGGGTTATTTGTTTGTATTTTTTTTTGTAAATTTGTTTAAGTCTTCTTATAGATGCTGGATATTAGACCTTTGTCAGACGCATAGTTTGCAAATATTTTCTCCCATTCTGTAACTTACCTGCTCACTCTGTTGCTAGTTTTCTTTGCGATGTGTAAACTCTTCAGTGTAATTAGATCCCCTTTGTCAATTTTAGCTTTTGTTGAACCTGCTTTTGGTGTCCTTGTCATGAAATTTTTGCCTGTGCCTCTGTCCTAAATGGTATTGCCTAAGTTGTCTTTCGGGGAATTTATAATGTTGTGTTTTATATTTAAGACTTTAATACATAATGAGTTAATTTTTGTATATGGTATAAGGAAGGGTTCCCAACCTTCTGCATATGGCTAGTTAGTTATCCCAATTTATTATTTTGAAGCTTGAAAACTATCATTGTCTATATTTTTAGAGAAACTGACACTTAACTTTTGGGCTCATTTAATGTAAAATGAACTGCTCTGAACTGATTGTCTATTCAAATATGATTTTAATATAAAATTACAAAACATAAGAATATTTCTAAGAAGAAACTCACTATATAATAGTCAAAATCTAAAACAACTCAAGGGTACATCAACAGGATAATAAATATATAAATTATATAATAACCACATAGTGAAATACTATAAATCAATGAAAATGAATCACCACTACTACATAGATGAATCTCATACACATCATGCTGCATGAAGGAAGCCAGAAACAAACGGATGCTTATTTTATGATTCTATTCGAAACATCAAAAATGGCAGAACTAATCTATGCTGTTAGATGTTAGAATAAGGCTTACTTGGGGGAAGCCTAATGGGCTGGAAGGAGGCACAAAGGAGGCTCTAGGATGCTGAAATGTTCTGGTATTTGTTCTGTGTGTTTGCTGTGCTGTTGTAATTATTTTGTGAAAATACCATTAAACTTTACATATGAATTTTGTGCTCTTTTGCATGTGCATTATACCTCAATACAAAAGTTGTTTTAAAATGGGAATATATCACCATTTTCTACCATGTGTTGCTTAAACATAATTTTCATGAAATGCAATAGTGTTATATAATCACTATGTAGTAATCTTAATGCATATCGGTTTAAATTTGCATGTTTTAAGTTTTGAAAGGATAACTGTCAGGAAATTAAAGTGTATACTATCAGTGATACTTATAAGTTTTTTTAATCTATTTTTGTTAGTGAAGAACTAACATGTTTATGCTGATAGTTGAATATACTGTTTTACATTACAATGTGAAATCTAGTTTCAGAAAACTTGATAAAGAATGAATGTTTCCTTTAAAACTTTTCAGAATTAAAATATTGCTTTATTGTGGTAATCTTTTAAAAGATGCAAAATAATTAACATCAGATTTTATAAAGATACAAATTCAAGTAAATAGTACTAATACCATATTTAAATAGAAATCAACAAAAAGATCATCACTTTATTATTTATAAATACTTTAGAATACTTATATCTATTCTGCCATTTGTTTTATTTTCTGTTATAAAAGCCAATCAAAATGACAAAATATATCAGGAAAAATACATTGGGACATAACTGGGGAGTGGATACATTATACACATACTACTTTGGCAATATAAAAATAGTAAATAATCTGTAATTACAGATAGCCCCATGAATATTTACCAGTGAAACACGTAATGATCATTTCTACAGTAGCAATACAGAGTCTGCAACACTGAAATTAAGTTATTCAGTCCTCTAAAGTGAGGGTCTGCTGATTTTTCCATGAATGTGGAAGAAATCATCACCACTTCTGAAACTGAAGTTTCTTTGTTAAGAATAAACGGCCTCACTTTTTAGATAGTTTTTAAAATTATCTTCCAAAACACTGCTACATGGAGAAACCATAGAGCACTAGATCTTGAAGACAGATCAGTCCATGCCATGCTATTGCATGAGGTTATATTTTTCTAGTTACACTCATTGCATCATAGCCTGGAGAACAAAAACATAGCATGACAACGTATGCCATGTCTCTAAACCATGCATCTTTAAGAGTCTGAGATTCAGACTTTCGTTCATTTACCTTCCTTCCTAGCCTTTCATTTAACACTGATTAAAATACTTCACATGATTAATTATCACACATTTTGCCTGATTTATCACAGCTCAGCAATAGGATTCTTTGTTGTAGCTTCATCATATTAATGTGGAAGCAGCTAATTTGAGATAATATTACAAACCCTTCTGTTTCTGACCTGCTTTTCTTAGTTCCTGTCTTCTGTAACTGAGATCCATCACTTAAAACAGCCTTTCCCCAAAGGTAAACAACCCTCTTTAAGAGTCTTGCCACATTTTAACATATGAATTAATTGAAGCGAGGGTCCAGAATAAAATAACATGTAGTGTCTCTGCACAAACTAGGTTAGTTTCCCACACCTTCCTGTAATATTATCAGCAGAATTCATTCACATATAAAGCAATGATTTAATTTAACTCAAATTAAAAACTTACTTTAGATAAAACTTGTTTTATTGTGTAATCTGGGTATTCCTTCTCTTTCTCTCCTTTCACCCCACCATGGGACTTTAAAAGAGCAAGTTGTAATGCTGAGATTTTGTGTCAAGGTTAAAGAGTGAAGAGAATCATTTCAGAAATTAGAGGTGTCACTCATGTCAAGAAATATTATAAGAGATCTCTGGAGGCATGTACCAACATATTAAATTACTACATGGAAAATAAATTGAAAAGAAAAGCCCTGAAGTAATGAAAACTGACTGTATTTTCAAAGCAACTACTATTTTAAAAATAGTATGTTTCCTTTATCCATAAACAAATAGAAGGCAAAAACTGGGTATGTAACAATATATGATCTTCTTTATGTTACATGTTGGTTGTGTCACCTAAACTAGATCAAATGATTTTTTAAATAACATTTATATTGGTAAACTCTTTCAAAATAAATGTAGAAATTTTCTGTGGCTGGCTTCTAGGCATGGAATTAGGGAAGCAACATGTATTAACTTGAAATTCCTACCCAGGCATTCACTTGAAAGATACCCAAACTTGTATTTGATAGTAACATAGTTTTGAAAGCTTCTGCTTTCTGTTTTAACTGATTTCCTTCCACACCACTCCGTGGACATCATCAAGCCTTCTTAATTAGAATTATGACATTGCTTTTATTTCATTAATTTCACTAGCACAGGTTCAAAGGGACAAGAGTTAGTTTCAGATACAATATATAATGTAATAAAAATGTTCCCATCATTTGTGTATTTTATAGTCAGTACTTACTAATGTAAGCAGTCTGTACATTCCAATTCTGTTTACTACCAGATTAAAGTTGCAACAGCAACAGTTGTCTGAGTGTATGTTTTACCTCAAACGAGGAAAATAGGTTTTAATGGTTCTGATTGTTATGAAGGTATTAAAAGCCTTTATGAAGTAATATTTATAAAACACTTCTAATGGTGAAGATTAATTTTGCCCCTCGGGTATTTTGGTCCAAGTAAATAAGAAGCGATTGATGGTCCCACTAAACAAAATAACTACAAGGAAAATGCAGGAATTTATTTTCTTCTTGTTAATGCACATTTTGAAGATGGTTAATTTACAGTTATATAGACATTCTGCAATTAGCTAAGATGTTAAGTCACATGTTTTATATCTATAAAAGCTACTGTTTTGTAGTGGTAACAATTTGCTGTTTGAATCAGTATGTACAATGAAGAGTGACCCATTACTTACAATAGAAAGTGGTGTTCGTTCATCATAGAAATTGTCTGTTGCTATAAGACATTTCACTTATTCCTTGATTTTTAATAATTTCTAAACAAGGCAAATAAATATGCTATATCCATCATATTACCAAGGACATCCTTTCAAGTGTAACTGCTGAAAAAGAGACTATTGAATTACTTAGTAAATAAATGATCATTAATTTTCAAGCCTTTTGGTAAAAGAGCGTTATTTACACAATGAATTTCAGTGTTTTGGCATTGTAACTGTGTCTTACTCTGTTTTGTGCTGCTAAAAGAGAACATCTGAGACTGGGTAATTTATAGAGAACAGTTCTGGAGGCTGGGAAGACAAAGATTAAGTGATCACACCTGGTGAGGGTGTTCTTGCAGCATCATACCATGGCGGAAGGCATAACATGAGTTAAGGAGCAATAACTAACTCATTCCCATGATAATGACGTTAATCCATTCATAAGAGTAGAGTCCTCATAACCTAATCACTTCTTAAAAGTTCCACTCTCAGCACTGTTGCACTGGGGACTAAGTTCAACACATGAACTTTAGGAGACACATTCAAAACATGGAAGATTACATCCCAACCTGCTCTTCTTTAAAACCCCCAAATCTGATACTTACCTGATTGATAGAGTATTTAAAATAATAAAATGAGACAACATCTTTAAAACATCTTTCTAGTATTGTGAACTTGGAGGTAAACCAATATAACCCAAGTTGATTATAGCTCATATTCTGGTATCACCATGTTCCCAGCGCTAAAGCAATTATTTTCTATAGTTTAAAAGAAGTTTTATTTCATAAGAGAAATCCAAAGAGTACTACCCCATCTTAGTTGTTGAGGGATCCTGTAAAGAATTGTGAGTCCGATGTTTTATCTTACTTGATATAATAGCTTACAGGTTAGCCTGCCAGTTCTGTGGATGCTGGCAGAAGATATTAACTTCTTGGGACAAACAGAAAATGTTTTATTTTTCATAGGAATCGTAGCCAGTGTGTCAGCATTTTCTTGTGTTTGTGCCCAAGCTCCAATTCCCACATGGTAGCACAGAGAGAGCCAGATGATACCTGTACACAGTTGGGTTGCAATAACAAAAAAAGAGAAACCCGATCCTAGGGACAAAAAAATCATTTATAATGTTTCGTAATCATGTCTGGACTTAGTTTACTGGACAGTAACTATGCCTGACCTTTGCTCTAGTGAGAGTAGTGACAGTCACTATCTATAACTTCAGTGCTTTTTGTTACACAGATTTGAGATCCTCTATCCAAAAGAGCCATCAAGAGTTGTCTGAGAGTGTGCATTTAATTTTGAACAGGGAAAATAAGGTTTTAATGTTGCAGATTGTTATGGAGATATTACAAGACTTTTGTGAAGTAATATTTGTATAACACTTCTCAATGATGAAGATTAATTGAAAAATCTGAACTATTTCAGATTTTTGCATTTTTTTTGGATGTTGGAATATTTGCATTATACTGAGGATCTCAAATCTGAAAATCCAAAATCCAAATGCTTCAGTGGTAATATCCTTTGGATGCCATGTTGGTGCTCAAAAATGTTTCAAATTTTACAGCATTTCAGATTTGGGATTTTGGATTTGGGATGCTCAACCTGTATAAGCATTTTGAAAACTTAATCCAGACCAAAAGGGTAAACAGTACTTTGTTTCCAAGACATAAAGAAACTTGAGAAACCAACAGAGAATTGTCTCTCAACAGAACCAGATACACGTGCAATAGAAAAACCACCAGTCTATTTTATTATCCTTATAAGTTCCCACTAACTACAGCTGTTTAGATCAATTACTTCAGCAACAGGAACTGAAAATGGAAACTTATTTACAGAGTAAAAAGTAGAGGGCTGGAATTATGTGCATCCCGTAATATAATTCTCATATAATTTTTATTTAGAAAGTTTTTTGTTTTTTTTTTGTTTTAAGTCATTTCATGATATTTAGAAATTGACATGAGAGAATTTAGTCAACTCAGCAACAATCTCATAGAAATACAAAATATACTAATAGAGTTTCCCATGCATATTTAGGTTCTCATACAAGGAGAATTAAATACAAAGTAATAAAAAAAAAACCTATAAAATATACAGTGAATATGCTGGGCCAATGTAGTTCTGCAGCTTAATATATCCCTAAATTTTCTTGCTTTTATTGAACTTACATAATTTCTCCTAACATTTACTTGAGATCATTCTTGTGATTTATTTAAAGAAATGGTATTTGTGGCCAAAAATTGGAAAGTGATATTTCACTTTAGTACATAGGTAATTAACCACTGAACGAAAGGTCTGATCATTTTTCCACTTTCACATTAAAGTGTAAACACTGAACAAAACATAGGTAAGAGTCGTTTCTCATTTCAAGTGGTAACATTTCTAATGATTTTGTGGTTTACAGAATTCAGTTGAGGTTTGTATACTCATTCACAATGCAAAATATTCAAGGTAGTTGTTTTTTGAGAATCATATTTGGTGACATATAGCAATTTTTGATTTCCCCATCTAGTAAAAGCAATGAACTAAAGAAGTCCACCTTCCACCCCCATCCCCAAATGAAGCTCAAATTAAACTGTTCTAAGTAGGCATTGAATTGAACGTATTCATTTTGCTTAGGATTAATTTTGATTATTAAATTAATGTGATCAATAGATCTCCTTTTCATGTTTATTTTGTTTCATTTCTTGCCTATTAGAAACACTTTGAAAAGGCCAACGCTGTAAATCCTCAATCTTTAAAAGAGCCACAGTAGCATCAGCTTTAAAAGAACATCTTTTTTTATTGTTAAATGAAGCACCTATTAATATTGTTGCATGAATAAAACTGTCTCTTCATAGCTATTTGTCTAAAAAAAGACTGATTTGAATGAAAGTAAACATATTTGGATACAGATTTCTTTGATTTTTTAAATATATCCATAATTTTGTTTCTTCTTTTCTCATTTTATATAACACCTAGACTTTGATGTAAAACACCATTTCTTCTTTAAAAGAAACATTTAAAAACCTAACTTATAACAAGTATCAGTAATTTGTCTACTTGTTAGGTTATAATGTTTTAACTTTAGTTTTTGTATAGTCAGTATGGACGCATTTTTTGACCACAGAGTTGATCAAAACACACTGACATAAGAGCTGGCTGTCTGATAATATTGTAACTTGTGAGCTAAACGAGCATGTAAAAGTCATGCTAACATTCATGTATTTGATAAAGTCTTCTTGAAGATTTTGAGGGCATTGATAGTACAAATCAAGTGCACAATTGACAACTGAGATGGTTTTCTTATTTACTGAAGATCTGAACTTGGAGTCCAAAGCCTATATTAAAATCTCTCCTTTGCCATATTCTGCATGAAATTATTTCAATCTCTTAACCTTATTTTCCATCTGTAAAATGATATTACTAATATCTAATTTGTAGATTTCATTTTTTAAAAAAGGTTAATATGTAAAAGTGCTTGATACAGACTGGTTGCTTAATAAGTATATTAAACATGAATTATTTTTTACTTGGGTTGTACAGAATCATAATATCTTAAGTATGTAAAAAACTTTTTGAATTCTGGCCTAATTCAATAATTCTGGTGAAAATATGGGAAAATCCTTCTCCCTCCCTCCATCTTGGCCTTGTCCACCATAAAAGGAGAAAATATGTATTGAAGAAAAATAACATTTAATTTTCATAACTTTTTTATAAAGTAGGATACTGAAAGTCACACAAAGTAAATGACTTACTCAAGATCACATAGACAGGAAAGAAAAAGGTAGGATTCACACCAGGATCTTTCTAAATCCAAAAGTGAATTATGTTTCGTCATATTATGCTTTTTATCATAGCTTAGAGATTTTTCTAGCATGGAACATTATTTAACAATAACTGTGTGATTAGGTATCTGCTTTCTTTTTTTTTTTTTTCTCTTAAAGGGATTTTTTTTTTATTTTTTTTTT
>NW_016806329.1:6466070-6474457 GCF_001698545.2 Rhinopithecus bieti | reverse complement strand
TTTTTTTTTTTTTTTTTTTTTTTTTTTTTTTTTTTTTGCCACTTCTCACTTAATATGAATAAATTTACAACATGTAAAGCATCAAAAGACTTTTACAATCTTGAGTCTTCTCTAAAATTAGCATATTAAATATGTGTGTTGAAAGAAAGTCCTCTCTCGCAAATATTTTGGATTAGAATGAATATACACACACACACACACACACACATACACATGCGTAATTGTTCACTTTTATTTGAAATAAAATTTTACTTAGCAAAACAAATAAGAAAAAATAATGGAATATCTATATTCTATTAAGGAATGTAAATTTAAACAAAAACATTCCATGGGCAAAAAATAAAAGTATCAAACATGAAAAAATTGATGACATATCTTCTCAATAAAATATGCAATTAAGCATATTAATCGATAAGAAAAGAGTAGGAAAAGTAATTGATATTTAATAACTGTCAAAGAATTTTTATCCAAAATATTTAAAGAATGTTATGAGTATATAAAAAAAAAACAACGTGTTAAAAAATGGTCAAAAGACTTGGGTCATCACCTTACTATGAGTAGGAAAAATATGCTCAATGCTAATATCATTAGACAAATGCCAATTAAAACACAAGATGAGGGTTTGCACAACCACAATGGCTTTTGGACACACACACGCACATGCACGCATGCACACACATTAACAATACCAAAATTTGGCAAGGACGTGAAACAATTGTAAACTATTGCTCCTATACACCACATTTTGTGGTAGGAAAAATGTATGTAAAATAGTACAACAGTTTTAGAGAAGTGGATTTAATATTTGTCAACCCTAAAATCGGGCAACCCCACTCCCAGATATTTGCCCAAGAGAAATGAAATCATATGTCCACCAAAATACTTGTACAAAGCTATTCATATAGCACATTTAATTCATATTGGCTAATACCTGCAACAGCTCAAGTGGTCCAAAATAGAATGGATAAATAAATTCTCTTATATTCATACAATGAAATACTACACAGAAAGAAAAAACAACAAAAACGAATGCAGGCAAAATGTGGATGAATCTAAAAAAGTCTATGTTAAGCTAAAAAAGTCAGTCGTAAAAAGTGTATATTGTATATATGGTATATTCTCTATGTATATGGTCTCATTTATAGGGAATTTGTAAAGTAGGCAAACTATTCTGGTAATTGAAATTAGACTGTTGTTGCTTTTGGGCGGAAGGGGGAATGATTGAAAAGTAGTGTATGGGAAATTTGGGAAATAATGGGAAAGGTCTGTATCTTGATTTGGGAAAGTCTGTATCTTTATTTGGGTAGTGGTTACATGGACTTATAATACAATTAGCAAAACCTATCAAATACTGTACTTAAAATCTCTCCATTTTATTTTGTATGCATTATAATTCTAATACAACTGATAAGAATTGTAGACAATGTGGACAATATGTACAACAATTTTATACTATATATATATATGTAATGCTTCCCTTACATTTTACCTCATAATCAGATTACTGTGGAAATACATTCTTAAAAGTATCATTTTTATGTTTCAGTTGCAAATCTGACTTGTATTATTTTAAGTGGTATAAGATATTAGAAGTTTGTTATCTAATGTACCTTGATCACTAATTTATATAATAAAAAATAATGTGTTCCAATCCATATTTCTTATTGGTTAAATCAGTTCTACTAAAAAATATTTAAAATTATATGCTTTATAAACAAAATAGAGAGAAATGTATCTGGATATTGAAGGCTACACTGTGGCTATTTCCAAGGGGCTAATAAGATTTAAGACTTCAAAGATTCAGTCTTGTGGTCAAGAATAAGTGATGTGGGTGCCTAAGAAATGATAAGCCATGCCAGGAGACTGGAACATAAATTTGAGGCTGAATGACTGCAATTTTCCCAGCATATTTTCTATTTATCAGAAAGTTTCATAGTAGTTCCATAACATTTCCCTCCACTCAGTCTCTTTAAAATTCTACTGAACTTCTGAGTAAAATTGAGAATAATTTGGTCTACTGAATACTATGGCAACCCTCACACCAAAAGAAATAAAACGAAAACTTTTGCTTTCTGTTCCTTGCTATTTTCTATCTATTTTATCTTTGATTATGCTTTAAAAGCCCACTATTTTCTCAGAAATAGAATGTTGTATATCTTCTTAGATTCACTTTGTTTGTAAAAGGGAGGAATATCTGAAATTAGGAGGTAATGATTTACATTAGAACAGTGTTTCTTACCTCTATAAAAACGGTCCTGCAGATATAGTAATTAAACACTCATTAATTGATTACAAGTATACACAGCAACGTTTGTAAATTTTTATTTAATATCTCTAAAGAATGAGTAGATTTTAATTTTGTATTTGATAAAAATTATTGAGCCTGAAATGGCTTTTTTCCTACGTTAGCAAATTTAAATGGCAATCTACTTAAGAAAATGTTTATATTGAAATATGTTCACAAAAGAATTGCACTTTTAAAATATAACAGTTACATTTTTGCTATCTCTTTAATTTTCTTCCAATTGTTATATTATATTGGATATTCACAAATGAATCATTATGAAACACTTTGACACCAATTTGATCTGTGTCTAATAGTTCAATTAATTAATAGCTAAAGAGGCTTTATTTCCTTTCAAATTGAAATTGATTAAATGTTTACATAGCTTAAAAATAGAAAAAATTACATTAAGGCATTATCTGAGATTTGTTTATAAATATAAATCATGCCATTAATTATATTGCCTAATTCATATTAATAGAGTTAAGGGGTAAATTTTTTTATTTAAATAATTTTCGGTTATTTTTAACATTATTTAATAAAAATATTCCTGAAAAAGATCAACAAATTTTCCCATTGTGAAAATTTTTCATGAAATTACTATCGAGTATTTAATCATGTAATATTAGTAGATTGTGGTTTCCAATTGCTTTGAGATATTTAGTTCCTTTTTCTAGAAAACTTCAACATCAAATTTGTAGGCCTGTTGTCATTTATAAGATCTGTTCAATCAAGGTCGCAATGCTATCTTAATTTCATAGTATTGCTGTAACTTGAATTATGAGAGTTTTGGACGTTTGCCTCATCAATTTTTCTGCCTCTGGCCATGATAATACATAAACTTTTGAGGATATAATGTTTTTAACTACTTATTTCTGGGAATACTCAGTCCTCATAGAAACTTAGCCAAATATATGTATGTTTTGTTTGTTTGAATTTTGTTTGTTATTATAGCCCCTGTAGTTGGTATGAAGTGATAGGTTCTTTTAATTTGCATTGCCCTAATGACTAGTGATGTTGAGCATCTTTTCATGTGCTTGTAAATAATTTGTATATCTTTTTTGGAGAAATGTCTCTTCAAGTCCTTTGCCCACTTTTTAAAACAAGTGTTTTTCTCTGTTGTTGACTTGTAAAAGTTCTTTATACTTTCTGCATACGAGGTGGTTATCAGATACAAGATTTACAAACATATCCCATTATGTGGCTTGTCATTCTCTTTTCCTTTCTCTCACTCTCTTGATAGTGTCCTTAGATACACAAAATATTTTAACTTTGATAGAGTCCAATTTATTTTTCTTTCGTTGTTCATGCTTTTGGTGTCAGATCTAAGATACCATTACCAAATCCAAGGTCACAGAGATTTTCTGCATTCTTTCTTCTAAGAATTTTATAGTTTTAGCCCTTATATTTAAGTCTTTTATCCATTATAAGTTAATTATTTATATGATGTGAGGTAGGAGTCCAACTTCATTCTTTTGTATGTGGATTTCCAGCTGTTCCAGTAACTTTGTTGAAGAGACTGCTCTTGCCTTCAAAGAATGGTGTTGGCACCCATGTCAACAACCAATTGACCATAGGCCCCTGGGTTTACTTCTGAACTTCCAATTGATCAACATGTTTATCCTTATGCCAATGATCCATATATTTATATTTATAAAAATATGGATCAGTATCAAATTATCTGGATTACAGGTGCTTTGCAGTAAGTTTTGAATTGTAAATTACCCTGTTATATTATTTTTCATGATTGTTTTAGCTTTGGGGCTCCTTGCCTTCCACTGAATTTTAGGATCGGCTTTCTTTTACATTTACATTTTTGCAAAAAAAGAAAAAAAAGTTATTGAGATTTCACTATGGATCACATTGAGCCTGTAGATTGCTTTTGGTAGTATTTTCATCTTAATAGTATTAATTCTTCCAGGTTAGATTGCTTTGGCTGATTACTCTGACTAGAACTTTCAGTATCAATGTTAAAGCACAATGGCAAATGGGGAAATGCTTGTCTTCTTCCTTGTTTAAGTAGATAGCTTTCAATCTTTCACCTCTAAATGTGATGGTAGCTGTGAGTTTTCCACAAATGCCCTTTATTATGTTGAGGAAGCTTCTTTTAATTTTCAGACTTCCCATTGTTTTTAAGATGGAATAATGTTGGATTTTGTTAAATGTTTTTTATGCATGAACTGAGAGGAATTTCTGTTTATTTCTCTTTGTTTTGTCAATATGGTATAGTACATTGAGTTTTGTTTGTTGAACCACCCTGGTATTGCTGAAATAAATCACACATAATCATGATGTAGGATCCTTTTATATGCTGTTAGAGTTGATCTCTTAGTAATTTGCGAGAAATTATCAGTTCTTATTTTTAGTTGGAATTTTGGAATTTTTTTCTTATCAATAGCATAAATCTTCTTTATGGCCCATTTTTCGGGCTTTGTTTCACAAGAATTTCAGAAGTACTCTTACAAACCCCAGATAATCTTTCTTTTCCATGAAGTCAATTGAAATTCCCTGATAATTATTTTTCATAAGAGAAATAACTATTTTCCAAGTATGGCCTACTGCTTCTATTTCTAAATCTCTTTAAATCAAGATGGCTAAAATAGAGAATAGTAACAACCCTAGCTGTGTAATATTAAGATTAGTGGGAGGATTATTGTTAATCTTTCTAATATATTAGAATCTATTTGATTTTTTAAATCGACATAAACTCATGAGTACTAACGGTTATTTTATTTGTAAAACAGTTTTTTTTTTTTTCCTATAGTATATTGGACTTATCAATATTTTGAATATGTAAGGTTTACCCTTTGGAGTTTACTGTCCAAAGGGCAAACATTATATATTTTAAATGTATAGCTTCTAATGCTCTGATTATAGAAAACTTATGCATGGGACACGAGCAACAATTTCTCTTCCAAATGTGTCATATTTGCCACTCTTTTCATAGATTATATAAAACCTATGAATAATTGCTTTTGTGTATATTGATTCTTCAGTTACATGTACTGGTGGTAACTACTTGAAAATATTTCTGATAACTAAATTTGAAATCAGATTTTAACTTTTCCTATCAGTCCCTAATTCAATGACTTGTTGTGTAATACTATTCTATTGCTTCTATACATCCTCATATTTTCTTACATAATCATGCATGTGAGAGTTAATCATGAATCTTTGAATATGTGAGCCTCACTTTATTCTACTCTCATTCGTGGTTGATAATTTACTGTAGAATAAATTTTGTTGGTTGAAAGTAATTTTCTCTCAGAGTTTTAAAGTAATTGTTCTATTATTTTGAGACATTACTTATGAGAATAATACCAACCATTTTAATGTATCTTTGTAAATAAGCTGTTTTCTTTCCCCAATGGGAAAACTTAGGATCAACTCAATGGTTTTGCTCCTCTAGAAAGTATAAAAAAATGTGGCTAAGTTTTATAAAATATACTTTTCATTGAGATAGAGAGACAGTTAATACAATAAGTCTTCATCTCTAGGAAATTATGTTTTATTCTTACAATTGTGAAAATTGTTATACTTCATTTTCTCTATTCCAGTGAACTGAAGAACCAGTGATGGTCAATGGGGAGAGAGTTTTATTCAACAGCACTAAGGTTCATGGTAGCTGCTTCAATTTTTCCTAAATGATTACTTGAAAAATAACTTTTGTTTTGAAAGTGGGAAATTTAACATGGGTGTTAGTGATTTTATTGAGGGTGATGGAGGAGTGCAGTTGATGAGAATATTTTCAATTGATCATCCTATTTTCAGCCTTTTTCCTGTTGGTAATTTTTGATTTATCAGGTCTGCCTCCCAACCGTCTAAGAGTATTTTAGGAAAGATCTATGCCCCCTTAACTTCAGTCCTTTTCATAAATATTTCTGGCTGCAACTACTTGCACTATGTTTTATTAGTCCATGCCTTCCAGAAATATGTTGGAATCTCTAGTCTGCTAATGACTACCACTTGTACTTTTAATTTTTATAACTTATAGCTTTTAAACCTTTATAACTTTTAAAACTGCCTTTAATCTCACAGTTTAGGTCTCATATGAGGAGAAAATTTAAAAAATTATATTTTCTAGTCCATATTCTTCAACCAAATGTTTCTTTAAAATGGTTCACTGACACAAAAAAATGGCATTTGGATATGCGAATGGATTCCATCGAAGCCTTCAAAGATGGGAAGTCTGCCAAACAATTTAGTTTTTATTACAATATTTACCTATTCCCAAAAGTTTTTTGACTACTTTGTTTACATATTATGTGCTTATTTGACTATTCTATTACTTAGCCTACTTTTTATTTAGCCACTCTTCTCTTGCCTTTCTCATAGCCTATTTTAAAAATATGTTTATGCAGATTTTTTCATCTGAATCTTTTTTCCTGTCTTTTCCTGAGTATGTCTTCAGAATTTCACTTTCCTCTGAAGTAGCTCATCCACATATTCTCTAAATACCGTTTCTTCACCCTCAAAAAATATGTTTTTAATAGCTTTTATTTAAGTTGTTTGTTTTAAACCTCTTCCATTAAAAATTCCAAGGCTTTGTTTGTACTACTGTGCAAACTCTACAGCATATTACTCAGCAATATTGACTTTAGCTGATTGTATCCAGCAATGAATGCTTCTTCATCTCTAACCCATAAACTGTTGTCTGCAGAAAGGCCTTACCTCAGATGGACAGAAAGTCTCACAACTCTCTGTACCTTATAGTTATGGTTCTCCAAATTTAGCATCCATCAAAATCACCTGAAGAACTTGGTAAAACACTGTTTTTAGGTCCAGTCTTATAATTTCCAATCCAATAGGCCTGCATGAATGCCAACAATTTCCATTCCTGTTAAGTTCCTAGGTAATTCTGATACTGCTGATCTGGGAGCTGTAGTATTAGAACCATTGCCTAGAGAACCACTATTCCATTGATAACAGGGTAACTCAAACGTCCTTACTGTGAAAGATGGAAAGATTGACAGAAAGTCCAAACAAGTCAATAGTTTCCGAAAGCACTACCTTGTATAATTATGACATGCTAATAATTTTGTAGTAGTCGACGTAAAAGAAAGATGTTTGAGGAGGATATAACAGAAAACTGGGTGTATTTATATGTCTGGTGGCTTTACAAATATCTCAGTCTTGGGTACTGATCAAAGCACACATAAGGTCTAACTCTAATTTTTGCAAATACTATAGATTCTTTTTAGAATCATTTAGAAAATGATTATGAATCTCATCCTCTTTGTCACATGTGTGTTGTCTACATATATGCCCAATATTTGTGAGTTATTATGTGCTAATATAAAAAAATATTTATTACATATGCTATGTTTAACAAAATAATGCAGTTCTTCCCTTAGCTATCACAAAGTATGTACCAACGGATGAAATACAATCACATTTGTCTATTTTCCATTTTGTGTGATAGTGACATTTGTGCTCCATATAGAATAATAAAGATAAATTATAAAAGGATTTTTATTAATAAAGAATAAACTTGCAAAGTTTCAGATTTATATTTTTTTCAAAAACTGACTATATCTTATGATTTGACTTTTAAGAACATTAGCTAGCATGGGCAAATGTCTATTTCCTGAAAGTCTGAATTAATGAAAACGATTTCTTGAACATATGTAGCCTTCAAATCCTCTTCAAAGGTGTATATGGGTTGTGTGTGTGCGTGTGTGTGTATGTGTGATTGTAACGATGCAGTGAATACAGAACACTTTTTAAAGTTTTATAAACAATAAAAAGGTGCATTAGAATTGATGGCATGTGCATTACAAGCTCTTAATATCTGATGAGCTGTATTTTTATTGATTATGTCCAGTGTAATTATGTCCAGGAAAATAAAATGAATCTCATGTTGTTTGTTAAATGTAATTACCTTTTGTAAGATATCATTTTACATTATACTATCATCATTTTTGTGCCATCAAATATACTTCTGAAACATTACTTTTATTGTGTCATATAAAGGTGGCATAAATTTAGCTTATCCCTCAATTAATGGGAATTTTAAAAGAAATTGTTTTCTAAGAGGGGAGTTGCTAAAGTGTATAATATATTTATGGCTCCTAATAATTTTTTTTTTTTTTTTTTTTTTTTT
>NW_016806329.1:6441884-6465319 GCF_001698545.2 Rhinopithecus bieti | reverse complement strand
AGAATAAAGCAGTTATGGCTTTAGTGGGTATAATCTATCCCATCAAAGCAGGAAAATAATTACTAAAATTCTGTAAAGGTTATTTTTATACTAGCTTCCTATTTTAAATCTGAAGGTATGGGGTAAATATATGCATTATTGTTATAGTTAGTTTAGTATTTTAGATTTACAGACATTTCTCTTTCTCTTCTCTTTTTTCTCTTCTACTTTGTATGCCCTTAAGAATTACTTACTTAAACTCATTAAAATCAGAATTAGGGCATAAATAGTTCTATGGATAAGAAAAACTGTATTTTATATGTGATCCAAAATGTAATATATGAATGTTATGTTGCCAAGAATAATATTCTTAATTTTTTAGGGAATGGAACTCATTATGAAACATACAAACATGTTTATCTGCTTGACACTTTACCATACCAGAATCATTTGTTTTGCAAACTGAAGTATAGTTAATTAGTACAATCTCTGAGAACACAGAGACATCACATTAGAATGAAATAGGCAGCATTCAACTTTCAGATTTATTCTTTCACTTATTCTAGGTGTATATATATCATTTGTAAAGTGAGTGACTCTTCATTTCTTAAATCTAGGAATAATATGAATTGTTTTTTCAGGAAGAAGCTTCCTCCAATCAACTCATTACTAAACATTTGTGTGAGTATGTGTGTGTTTGTGTGTGCCTGATGTGCTTTACTCTTAGTTGAATAGCAGTATCAATCCTATGAGCATGTAATCACACAAGAAGACTACCAAAAAAGATCTGGAGGCATTCTTGTTACACAATTAGACAAAGAAAATGTGTGTGTGCGTGTGTGTGTGTGTGTGTGTGTGTGTGAAAGAGAGAGAGTGAGAGAGAGAGAGAGAAGGAAGGAGTATTTAAGGGTAGCTTCTAAAATTTTGAGATGGGATAGATTAAATGGAACTAACTGTTGAATTTATAATTACTAATTATGTAATTATTAAAGATAAAATATAAAATAAAAATAGGGCATAGTCTTTTTGAAAAAATGATTACTGAATGAAAAGCTAAAATAACCTTTACAACTTAAGAAGTGACTGAATTTTAGTTGATGATTGATTCTCTTCTAGCAGTAGAATTGGCATAGTTCAGATAGGGAGCTAAATGTGCCTCCACTGTGATAAGAAATGGGAAAAAATAGAAAAAGTAATTGCTTTAGCAATCATCTAGTTTGGAAGTGATGGATTCTTTCAGGTAGAATTTGGTAGCCTTTCAGTGGCTGGCATATTCTTTGGAGCACTCTATGAGGTCAAATATCTCAATGTAGGGAGGTGGAAACTGTTTAGAAACCTTCTACCATCCAACAAATTGAAACTGAACTGATGTTAGTGTAGCTGTGCACTAAGGCATGTTTTTCTGTGTCCATGAGTATGAGATGAAGAAGAACTATCTCTTAAAGATTTTTCTATCTGATATTCTTCAGGATCTAATGAGATCAGCCAGCTACAGATAAACAAAGTGATGCTGAACCTGCAATTGGCCATCTCCTCTCAGCTAACCCATTTGTCTTTAGCTGCTCTCACAGAGGGAACGGCAGCGTATATGTAGGGCAAAGGAAATACCTATTTTTATATGACTATTTGAGAAAATAATCAAGATGAGTCAATAAAGACGTAGCAAAGTTTGGCTTTTGGATCCATCCTGTTTTGCTTCTCTGACCAGCCACACACGTTTGGGAAACTAATCATTTACTTTGACAGACTTTCCTGCATCACACCTTCTACTTAATTTTCTAAAAAAGCAAAAAGTATTTTGTCCTCTAGCATTCACACAGCAGGTGGTCTAATTTTTGCCTGTTGGCTCACAATCGGTATTTGGAGATTTTCTCCCTGACCTGAATCGATTCTCCAACTGACAGAGCAGCGTAAATCTTGGACAAAAACAACAAAGAATGTGTTTCTAGTGGCAAAGACAGTGTAAATTATGGAGGATTTATGTACTATGGTGATAAATTAAGTTCCTACAAGTGCTTTTGTTTGAATAGAAATATCAAAATCCCAAGGCCTGTTGCTTTAGACATATACGTGATTTTTTTTTTTAGTCCAGTTTTGATTATTAGCTTACATCGCTCTACTCCCCTGATGCTTCGTTCATTTCAGAATTAGTACTTGGGGAATCTCCTGCTTCAATCCCAGAAGAAACTGGGTTAGTCACAGATAGTTCTTCATGGCATGCTTCCTCTCACAGTGGTACCAAGGAAGCATGGCAATAGAATATGTTTTGTCCTCCAAATCATCAGCCGTGAAAATTGGTCCTTAATTTTGTCTTTACTTTCCGTTATTTATACAAACCTATAAAAAAGTACTTGTTTTATAAGCTTGATGTCATTTCATGTAGTGTGTACTAGAAAAGTATTGCCTTCCAGGTAAAAGAGAAGAGTTTGTTTCTTTTTTATAGTAGTACCTAATTGCATTTCAGTTCTGGAGTGCCCACATATGCTATAGCTTTGAAAATTACTTGGCAAATCCATTTTCAGGTTGTGTATACTGATTATGATTTTTACAAGGTTTGGTTCTTATTTACTTTCAGTATTTTCCTTTCCTGTTAGAAAAATCTAAATATTACTCTGTTCTTCTAAAGTAAACTCTTTAACCAATTTTCTCTGGAGGCTTCTTAGTTTTCTGACATCTTTTTGAAATTAAGGCCTAGAACCACACTATGTTAGAAGTACATATATTCCATGTATGTGGAGATAATGTTTTCTGACGTTTTCACTGCTCTTTATTATTTCCGTGGTTGTCATCACTACAACAGAATCATCCATTTTAAATGAGCATTAAGTTTTCTACTTGTTAAATGTCTTGTTTTTTGAATAAAAGGAACTTAACAATAGATTTTATGTTGTGCTATAAACATGTTCTCCAAAAATTCTCAGAAATTTTATCTTTTTTTTTTTTTTTTTTGAGACAGGGTCTCACTTTTTCACCCAGGCTGTGCAGTGGCACAATCACACCTCACTGTAGCCTCGACCTCAAGCAATTCTCTCACCTCAGCCTCCTGAGGAGCTTGGACTACAGGTGCACTCCACCACACCGGGCTGATTTTTGTGTGTGTGTGTGTGTGTTTATTTTTTGCTGAGACAGTGTTTCATCATGTTGCCCAGACTGGTCTCAAGCGATGCACCCTCCTTAGCCTCCCAAAGTGTGTGACTGAAGGTGTGGGCCACTGTGCCCACAGATTTTTACTTTTACATAGGTAATACCTCCATAAGTTCAAATATTAAAAAGCATGAATTCATGCCAAGCCATTGGTTTTCCACCAATCTCTGTGATTCAAACACCCAATTCTTCCAAAATTGGTTATAGATTCACGTGCAAATTCCAATGTTCCATGCTTTTAAAATTGAAATTATATCGTATGCATTGTATTGCACCTTTCTTCATGTGTTTAATTTGTTTTGGATAACAGTCTTTTATTCCTAAAGAGTTCCATATTCTTTTCATGGCTGGGTATTATTTCATTACATGGATATGCTATCTAACCTAAGTCTTATTGATTGATTGATAAGGCTTTCCTAATGTTTTTATATTAAAAACAATGATTCAGTGAAATACTGTGTACATGTCCCTTCACATATGTGCAAGTATAAGAAAAAAATAAGTTCTCAAAAGTTAAATTGCTTGATCAAATGGTAAATGCATTCATATTTTGCCAAATTGTCCTCCAAAGGAGTTGTACCAATGTGGCCTCAGCCTGGTGATATTTGAGAGCACCTGACTTCTATATACTCATTAAGTGCTCTAACAAATTTGTAGATCTTTATTATTCAGATATGTAAACATGTTTTCTCTCTTAAATAATGTGTAGCATCTATACATGTTATTTTCTTTGAACTGTTCTCATATTTTTATCATAATATCTCATTGTGTTCTTTTTATCACTTGTAGGCAACCTCTCTTCTTTAAGGATAATAGATCTCTATGAGATTGCTTTATTCTGCTTTCTTAAACACGTTCAGAAATTACGATCCAAGCATGAATGGTTTGAAATTATTACAATAACTCAGAAAGTTTTTGCATAAATATTTCATATTTTGTGCTTCTCCTCATGTTTTTTTCATCTCTTATTTCTGTTTCTACACAAAAGGTTCATAGTCTAGTACAATTACATTAAGAGGTGGTGTTTGGTAGCTATATGAAGAAAGTTGTGGGTGATGAAATCGGTGATAGCAGAGTGACTAAACATAACTGAATTGCCTAGTTCAAAGTTTAATCCAATTTTTGAATAAGTCAAGTAGTAGTATCTTTCTCACCTGTGCATTTGGAATTCCCATGTTTCAGGCTTCTGTTGTCATTATATTTTGTTTCCTAATTCAGTAAAACCTGTTATTGAATGTGTTCATTTCCTACGACTGCCCTAACACGATATCACAAATGTGGAGTGGTTTAAAACAACAAAAATGTACTGTCTCACAGTTCTTAGGGCAAGAAGTGAAAAAAATCAAGCAGTCAGCAGAGGTTCGCTGCCACTAAAACATGTAGGAGAGAAATCTTTGCCACTTCCTAGCTTCTGGTGATAGTCATCAACTGACAATTTTTTTTTTTTTTTTTTTTTTTTTTTTTTTTTTTTTGGCTTTCGGCTACATTACTCCAATCTCTGCCACTGTCTTCATAAGGAATTCTCCACATGTGTGTGTTCACACTTCACTCTTCTTAATACATCAACAGTCGTATTGGATTTGGGCCCACTTTAATGACCTCACCTTTATTTGATCACATATACAAAGAACTTATTTACAAATAAGGTCACATTCACAGGGACTGGGAGTTGGGACTTCAATATATTTTGAGTTGGGGGAAGCCAATTCAACCTATAACATTGAGTAATAGCAGGTAACCACAATGCTTTAGTGATCTCATAAAAATGATGTTGAAAAGTAAGCTCTGTGTTCTAGAGTTTGTTTTCATTATAAAGATTACATTTACCAAAAGTTCTATTCATATAATGTATCTTTAGATGATAGTCTACTATAAATGTTGATGCTCTTAGCTTTAGAAAAATTCAGTAAATTATTTCTAAAAACTTTCTTCAAATTGAGCTGAACTTATGTGTGATCTCACTATTTCTGTCACAATCAATTTGGGAAATAAGCATATTTTAATATTATATTTTCTCTTTATTCATGACGGGCATAGTCAAGTGATGATTAGTTTATGTGATTCATTTTATTGCATTTAATAGAAATTACTAACCAGAATTACAGCTCAAGTCTCTCAACAGGGAACAAATCACAGTAAATGAATCCAACAGGAATCAATATGATGATTCATTAGCAATGAGTTTTCACCGAGTCCCAACAAGCTGAAGACTTCACACCATATTTTTATGAACCAAATGCCAATAGTAAAATTAACTTCTAAACAGTATCACAGAAATGTGCTTTATTTTAATACCATATTTCACAATTTTTAAAAAAACTGAAACAAATGTATGTATTTCGCTTTTGCTCCTATAATTTATTTTAAAATACACTGTTTTCACATCTCAAAGATCATCAGACTAATTATTAGAATTTTATAAAGTCTGTTCCCCAAAATATTTACTAAGTATTTTGTCCTCATACTCTCACTAGAAGATTACATTCCATTATATGATATTTTAACAGTTTTCTCATGGATTTAACCGCGGCATGTATGCACAAATACACATGGACATGAATCCATGTGCAGACACATACATATATGCACAGCACAAGGTCGAAAGCACATTAAAATATTACTCAAATAATTATAGATATATCAAAGTAAACATACTATGGGTGTATATATATATATACACACACACACAAACACATACACACACATATATATATACACAAACACAAACATACACACATCAACTTTTTAGATATGACATCTAATTCAATTCCAAATTTCCCCAATTATACTGTCATGACCTTAGAAATGAAGTAGGTAGACTGGGGGATCTTGGGATAAGGAGTATAACACTGTTTCTGCAGTTTTGTTTTGTTTTGTTCTGTTTTTGTTTTCTTTTTAGATGGAGTCTCATTCTTTCGCCCAGGCTGGAGTGCAGGGGCGTGATCTTGGCTCACCGCAAGCTCCGCCTCCCGGGTACACGCCATTCTCCTGCCTCCGCCTCCGGAGTAGCTGGGACTACAGGCCCATGCCACCACGCCTGGCTCTTTTTCTTTCTTCTTCTTCTTTTTTTTTTTTTTTTTTGTAGTAAAGACAGGATTTCACCGTGTTAGCCAGGATGGTCTCCATCTCCTGACCTTGTGATCTGCCCACCTTGGCCTCGCAAAGTGCTGGGATTACACGTGTGGGCCACCAGGTCCGGCCTTTCTGGGGTTTTTAAAAATTAAACTTTATTTAGAAAAAAAAAATTAGAACAGTTGTAGGTTCACAGCAAAATTGAGCAGAAGTTACAGAGGTTTCCTATATACTTCCTGTTCCCACATTAATATAACATCTCTCGTTAACAACGTCTCCCTCCAGAACACTGCACTTGCTATAACTGATGAAGATAACTTGACACATCATTACCAACCCAAGTTCACAGTTAAAGTTAGAGCTCAGTTTTGGTGTTATTGAGTCTATGGGCTTGGACACATTTTTAATGACATATATGCACAATTATGTATCATGCAGAATAGTTTCACCACTCTAAATCCTCTGGGTTCTCCCTATGTATCCCTTCCTACCCCAACCCTTGAAACGACTAACCTTACTGTATCCATAGTTTCACCTTTTCCAGAATGTGATATACTCATTTTATGTTTCTTCTATGTCTTTTCATGGCTTGATAGCGCTCATTTTTTAGTGCTAAATAACATTCCATTGTCTAGATGTGCCATAATTTATCAATTATCCAATATCTATTGCTTCCAAGTTTTGACAATTACGAATAAAGCTGCTATAAGCATCAATTTTCAGTTTTTGTATGAACATAAGTTTTCGTCTCCTTTGGATAAATAGCAATGAGCAGTATGGCTGGATCCTGTGGTACGAGTATGTTTCATTTTCTAAGAAGCTGCCTGTTCTTCATAGTGGCTGTAACAATTTGCATTCCCAGCAGTGATGAATGAAAGTTCTTGTTGGTTCACATCCTCCCCAGCATTTGGTATTATCAGCGTTCTGGATTTGGCTATTCTTTTGTAGAAATATCTAATTGTTGTTGTAATTTGCCTTTCCCTAATGACATATGATGTGGAGCATCTTTTATGTGCTTGTTTGCCATCTGTATATCTTCTTTGGTGAGGTGTCTTTTAATGTCTTTGGCCCATTTTCTGTTTGTGTTCTTTTTGTTGAATTTTAAGCATTCCTTGTAAATTTTGTGTAACAGCCCTCTATCAGATGTGTCTTTTGCACATATTTTCTCTCAGTATGTTGCTTGTTTTATCATTCTCTTGACAGTATGTTTTGCAGAGCAGAAATTCTTAATTTTAATTAAGTCCAACTTATCAATTTTTTCTTTCATGAATCATGCCTTTGTTGTAATATCTGAAATGTTACCATGAAACCCAAGGTCATATGACTTTTTGTCTATGTTATGTTGTAGGAGTTTAATATTTTTGCATTTTACCTTTAGGTCTGTGATTCACTTCAAGTTAATTTTTGTAAAATATGTAAGGTTTATGTTTAGATTCATTTTTCTCCATGTGGTTATCTAGTTGTTCCAGCACTGTTTGTTGAAAATACTTCCTTTTCTCCATTGTATTGTCTTTTTGTCTTTGTCAAAGATTGGTGTACTGTGTTTATGCAGGTCTTCTTCTAGACTCTTTTCTGTTCCATTGACCTATTTGTCTTTTCTGTTGCCAATAGCACTCTCTTGACCACCCTAGCTTTATAACAAACTTTTAAGTCGGGTAGTATCAGTCTTCCTTTTTTTTTTTCTTCAACTTTAACATTGTGCTAGCTATACTAAATCTTTTCCACTTTATAAAACTTCAGAATCAGTTAGTAGATATCTACAAAATACTTTCCTGTAATTTTGATTGGGGTCGTATATTATTTATAGATCAAATCAGGAAGAATTGACACATTGAAAATATTGAATCTTTTTGTCCATAAACATAAAATATCTCTCCGTTTATTCAGTCTTTTGATATCTTTCATTAGAGATTTGTAGTTTTTCTCATATAGATCCTGTGCATATTTTGTTACATTTATACTTAAATATTTCATTTTGGGGGTGCTAATGTAAATAGTGTGTGTTCTTGGTTTCAGATTCCTCTTGTTCATTTGTTAGTTTCAGGAACTTTTGTTGTTGTTGTTGATTGTTTTGGATTTACTACATAATGATATTATCTGTGTACAAAGACAATTTTAATTCTTCTACACCAGTAAGCATACTTTTATTTCATTTTCTTGTCTAATTGTGCTAGGACTTTCAGTAAAATGTTGAAAAAAGAGTGGTGAGAGAAAACAACCTTGCCTATTTCCTGATTGTAGTTAGAAAGCTTCCAATTTTTCACCATCAAGCGTGATGTTGGCCATCAGCTCCTTTGTAGATGTCTTTATCAGGTTGAGCAAGTTCTATTCTTAGTTGACTGAGACATTTTATGATGAATGTGTTTTGGATTTTGTCAGATGCTTTTTCTACATCTATTGATATGGTTTTGTGATCTTTCCTATTTAGCTTGTTGATATGATGGACCACATTAACTGATTCTGGAATATTGAACCAGCCTTGTATACCTGGGATAAATCCCACTTGGTCATGGCATAAAAATCTTTTTATACATTGTTGGATTTGATTTGCTAATATTTTGTCGAAGATATTTGCATCTATGTCCACAATCTACATTGGTGTGTAGTTTCCTTTTCTTATAATGTCTTTATCTGATTTTGGTATTAAGGTAATGCTGACTTCATAGAATGAGTTACAAAGTATTCACTCTGTTTCCATCCTCAGAAAGACACTATAGAAAATTGGTATAATTTCTTCTTTGAATGTGTGGTAGAATTCATTAGTGAACCCATCTGGGCCTTGTATTTTCTGTTGGGAAAGTTATTCCCTTTTGATTCAATTTGTTTGGTAAATATTCACCTATTCAGACTGCCATTTCTTTTTGGGTGAGATTTAGCAGAATGTATCTTTCAAGGAATTGGTCTATTTCAACTAGGTTATCAAATTTGTGGTGGTGAAGTTGTTTACAATATTCCTTTATTATCATTTGCAGGTCCATGAGATCTATAGTGATGTGTCTTCTTTCATTTCTGATATTATGATATTAGTAATTTGAGTCCACTCTTCCTTTTTTTTTTTTTTTTTTTTTTTCTTAGCCTGGCTAAAGGCATACAGATTTTATTGGTTGTTTTTCCAAAGGACCAACTTTTGGTTTCACTGAATTTCTCTGTTGGCTTCCTGTTTTCTACTCCATTGATTTCTACTCTGGTTTTTACTGCTATTATTACTACTTCCGGTTACTTTTTATTTAATTTCCTCTCCTTTTCCTAGTTTCCTAAGATGAAAACTTAGATTATTAATGTTAGATCTTTCTTCATCTCTCTACATTGAATGATATAAATATCCCTGTAAACACTGCTTTCATCACATCTTATAAATTGCGATGTAGTGTTTTCATTTTTATGTAGTTCAATATTTTTTTAAAATTTCTCTTAAGATGTCTTCTTTGACCTATGTGCTATTTAAAAGTGTGTTTGTAATGCCCCATAACCTTCAGCAATCCTATTGTTGGGTATATACCCAAACGATTATAAACCATTCTACTATAAAGACACATTCACATATATGTTTATTGCAGCACTATTCACAATAGCAAAGACTTGGAACAAACCCAAATGCCCATCAATGATAGACTGGATAAAGAAAATGTGGCACATATACACTATGGAATACTATGCAGTCATAAAAAAAAGGATTAGTTCATGACCTTTGCAGGGATGTGGATGAAGCTGGAAACCATCATTCTCAGCAAACTACTCAGGAACAGAAAATCAAACACCACATGTTCTCATTCATAAGTGGGAGGTGAACAATGAGAAAACATGGACACAGGGAGGGGAACATCTCACACTGGGGCCTTTTGGGGGATGGGGTAGCTAGGGGAGAAACAGCATTAGGAGAAATACTTAATGTAGATGACAGGTTGATGGGTGCAGCAAACTACCATGGCACATATATACCTATGTAACAAACCTGCATGTTCTGCACACGTATCCCAGAATTTAAAGTAAAGGAAAAAAAAAGCTGTGTTTGTTTAATTGTATCTATTTTGAAAATTTTCAACTATCTTTCTGTCGTGGATTTCTGTTTCAATTTTATTGTGGTCTGAGAGCAAACATTGATTACTATTCTTTCAAATTTGTTAAAATATGTTTTATGGCTGGGAATGTGGTTTATCTTGGTGAATTTTCCATGTTAGCTTGAGAGGCATGCTTTTCTGATGTTGAATTAAGTACCCAATAGAGGTCAATTATATTCAGTTCATTGATGGTGCTGTTGAGTTCAAATATATCCTTACTTATTTCCTGTCTGTTGGATCTGTCCATTTCTGATAGAGGGGTGCTGAAATTTCCAAATATAATAGCAGGTTTATGTATTTCTTCTTTCAGTTATATTAGTTGTTCCCTGATGTATTCTGATGCTACGCTGTTAGGTATGCACATATTAAGGACTGTCATGTCTTCTTAAAGGATTCATCCCTTTATCATTATGTAATGCTCCTCCTTATCTCTGATACTATCCTTGCTCTGAAGTCTGCTCTGTCTGAAATTTGTTTTGATGATTGTTAGCATACTATATATTTCCCTACTCATTCACTTTTAACTTACATGCATTTATATTTAGGGTAAGTTTCTTGCAGACAAAATATAGTCTTGCTTATTGATTCACTCTGACAATCTTTATCTTTTAATTGATGTATTTATGCCATGATGTTTAAAATAAGTATTGATATAGTTGGGTTAATATTTATCTTATTTATGACTATCTTCTATTTGTTGCCTGTGATCTTGGTTCCTTTTTTGTCTTCCACTCTTTCCACATTTTATGAATTTAATTGATCACTTTATATGATTCCATTTCCTCTTCTTTTTATCTTAGCATATCAGTTATATATTTTTCCTTAGTGTCTTACAAATTACTTTTGGTGGTTGCTCTAAAGTTTGCAATATACATTTACAACTAATCCAAGTCCACTTTCTAGTAACGCTGCTGCTTCATAGGTAGTGCAGGTACCTTAAACAATAATTCCCTAAAAATAATCTTTAATATTTCTAACTTCTTAAAAAAATAATAATTACCCCCTCCCATTCTTTGTGTCATTGCTGTGATTCATTTCACATATACATAAGCATACATATAAGATATGCATTTTTAATAAAAACATTGTTTCTGTTATTAATTTGAACTAATTGTCCATTTGATCAATTAACAATAAGAAAAATAAAGGTATTTATTTTACTTTCACTTACTCATTTTCTGATACTCTTTATGTTGATACAAGTTTCTGATCTATTTCAGTTTTCTTTTCTCTGAAGTTCTTCTTTTGGAGTTTCTTGAAGGGAAAGTCTACTGATAACATATCCCCTCAAATTTTTTTTTGTCTAAGAAAATTCTTATTTCTCTTTCACATTTTAAGGATAATTTCACAGGTTGCAGAATTTTAGATTGGTGATATTTTCCTCTTAATATTAAATATTTCATTTAATTCTCTTCTTGCTTTCACAGTTTCTGATGATAAGTCAGATACAATTTTATCTTTGTTCATCTATGGGTGAGTGTTTTCTTTTCCCTCTAGTTTCTTTCAGGATTATTTGTCTTTATTTTGATTTTCTTCAATTTAAATATGATTTGTCTAGGTGTAGGTTTTCTTAGCATTTATCCTGCTTGCTGTTCTCTGAGGTTCCTGGATCTTTGGTTTGGTGTCAGACATAACTTGAAGAAATTCTTAGTCATGGGTGATTCAGATATTTCTTCTCTTCTTTTTCTAATTCTTCTTCTGATAGTTTCATTACATACATGTTATACTATTTGCAGTTTTCTCATAATTCTTAGATATTCTGTGTTGTTGATGGTTTTTTTAATCTTTTTTTTCTTTTTTCTTTTTGACAATAACAATTGAAATATCCTTAAGCTTAGGTAGTCTTCTCTCAACCGTGACCGATCTACTAATATGCCCAAGAAAGGCATTCTTCATTACTGTTATAGTGTTTTTGATCTCTAGAATTTCTTTTTGTTTCTGTCTTAGAATTTCCGTCTCTCTGCCTACATTGCCCATCTGTTCTTACATGCTGTCTTCTTTATACATTAAAGTTCTTAGCATGTAAACTGTAGTTTTAAAAATTCCCAGTCTGATAATTCTAACATCCCTGCCTTATCTGACTATGGTTCTGACACTTGCTCTGTCTCTTCAAACTGTGTGTGTGTGTGTGTGTGTGTGTGTGTGTGTTTCTTTTTTTAGTATGCCTTGTTTTTTAAAAATATATATCTGAACATGATGTACTGGGTAAATAGAACCATTGTAAGTAGGTCTTTAGTAATGTGGTTGCAAGGTGTGGTCCTTAATCATAGGTCTGGTCCTATGATTGAGGCTCAGTCTTTTAGTGAGCCTGTGCCTCTGGACTGCAACCTTCACAAGTGTTTCTTAGTCCCCCTCCTACCCTCTTTTACCTTTAATAGGATAGCAAGAATGGGCTGAAGTTGAGTATTTTCCTTCTCCCTGTTGGAAGGCTAGAGCCTGGTGGAGTTGGGTATTTCCCTTTCCCAGGTCATGTAGACTCAGATTAACTGCCAGTAGGTTAGGTTCCAGTTAAATAGTTTCCCCAGGGACAGACATTGTGAAGAAGAAAAGAATAGTGTATTTCAAAATGGTTACTTTCTCCCTTCCCCTGCTGGAAGCATGAAGGGATTTTTTTTTTTTTCTCTAATATTCACTGTGGGAACCTATTTTAGTTCCTCAAGGCAAAATTCAAAAAAGTATGGGCACCTGCCTATGACTAGATCCCCCTAGAGTTTTTGACTCTCAGAATTTTCCACACTGAGTCTCCAGCAAGTCATCAAATAGTCAGGTTTTCCTATAACCCGGTAATAGTTCCCACAGAAGTTTCTGTTCCAGTAAGTTGCAATTATCCTTACAGGCATATCTTGCCTTAGAGACATTGAAGGTTCAGTTCCAGATCATGGCCACAAAGTGAATATTGCAATAAAGCAATCCACACATTATTTTGTTTTCCAGTACATATAAAAGTTATGTTTCCACTATGCTGTAATATCTTAAGTATGCAATAGCACTCTGTCTAAAAAAACAACATGCATGCCTTAACTTAAAATACTACATTTCTGAAAAATGCTAACAATCTTCTAGGCCTTCAGCGCATCATAATCCTTTTGCTGGTGGAGAGTTGTGCCGTATATTGATGATTGGTGCCTGATCAGGGTGGTGGTTGCTAACTGAGGCAATTCTTAAAGTAAAACAACAATGCAGTTTGCCTTATCAGTTGCCTCTTTGTTTCACAGAAGATTTCTCTATAGCATGCCATGCTGTTTAACAGAATTTTACCCATGGTAGAACTTCTTTCAAAATTGGAGTACATTCTCTCATCCCTGCTGCTGATACATCAACTAGGTTTATGTAATATTTGAAATCCTTTGTTGTCATTTCAACAAGGTCCATAGCATCTTCAAAAGGAGATTCCATCTCAAGAAACCACTTGCTTTGCTCCTCCATAAGAAGCAACTCCTCTCTATTCTCATTCTCATTTTATTGTTAGATTGCAGCAATTCAGTCACATCTTCAGGCTCTACTTCTAACACTATTTCTCTTGTTATTTTTACTACAACTACAGTTACTTCTTCCACTGAAGTATTGAACTCCTCATAGTCATTTATGAAGGTTGGAATTAACTTTTTTCAGACTTCTATTCCTGTTGATTATTTTGATCGCCTCCCATGAATCACAAATGTTCTGAATTTAATCTAGATTGGTGAATCCTTTCCAGAATATTTTCAATTTGCTTTACCCAGACCCACAGGAAAAATTGCTATCTATGACAGCTGTAGCCTTACAAAATGTATTTCTTAAATAATACAACTTGAGAGTTGAAATTACTCTGACCCATGGGCTGCAGAATAGATATTGTGTTCACAGGCATAAAAGCAATATTAATTTCCTTGTGTATCTCGATCAGAGCTCTTGGCTAACCAGGTGCATTGTCAATAAGCAGTCATAATTTGAAAGTAATATTGTTTTCTGAGCATGAGATCACAACAGTGGGCTTAAAATATTCAGGAAACCTTGCTGTAAACAGATGTGCTGTCATCCAAGCTTTGCTGTTCCATTAATAGAACACAGGCAGGATAGATTTAACAGAATTATTAAGAGCTCTAGGATTTTTGGAAAAGTAAATGAGCATTGGCTTCAACTTAAAGTCAGCAGCTGCATTAGCCCCAAACAGGAGAGTCAGTCTGTCCTTTGAAGCTTTAAAGCTAGGCCTTGACTTGTCCTCTCTAGCTATGAAAGTGCCAGGGAGTATCTTCTTGCAATATAAGGCTGCTTTATCTTCATTAAAAATCTGTTGTTTAGATGAGAACACGTGGACACAGGGAGGGGAACATCACACACCAGGGTCTGTCGGGGACAGAGGGCAAGAGGAGGGAGAGCATTAGAACAAATACCTAATGCACGCGGGGGTTAAAGCCTAGATGACGGGTTGATGGGTGCAGCAAACCACCATGGCACATGTATACCTATGTAACAAACCAGCATGTTCTACACATATATCCCAGAACTTAAAGTAAATTTAAAAATAAAATAAAAATCTATTGTTTAGTGTAGCCACCTTGTCAATGCTTTTAGCTAGATCTTCTGAATAACTTGTAGCTTCTACATAAGCCCTTGCTGCTTCCTCTTGCACTTTTACATTATGGAGAAGACTTTTCTCCTTAAACCTCATGAACAAACCTCTGCTGGCTTCTATTTTTTCATCTGAAGCTTTCTGACCTTTCTTAGACTTCACAGAATTGAAAAGACTTAGGGCCTTTCCTTAGATTTTGCTTTGGCTTAAAGAAAGATAGTGGCTGGTTTGATCTATTCAGGCCACTGAAACTTTCTCCATATCAGCAAAAAAGACTTCTTTGTTTTCTCACCATCCGTGTGTTCACTATAGTAATACATTTAATTTCTTTCAGGAACTTTTCTGTTACATTTACAACTTGGTCAACTCTTTGATGCAAGAGGCCTAGCTCTCCTCTCAGCTTATCTTGGCTTTCAACATGTGTTCCTCATTAATCCTAATATTTTCTAAATTTTGATTTAAAGTGAGAGGGGTGGGATGCTTCCTTTCACTTGAGCACGTAGAGAACATTGCAGAGTTATTAACTGGCTTAATTTCAATATTGTTGCATCTCAGGAAATACTAGGAGGGGAGAGTTGGAGATGAAGTAATCAGAACACATGTGATATTTATTGATTAAGACCGATTCAGTTTGCCATTTTTATGGGCATGATTTGTGTCCCCTCCAAACAATAACATCAAAAATCACTGATTACAGATCACCATAAGAGATATAACAACAATGAAAAGTTTGAAATATATTGAGAATTACCAACGTGTGACACAGAGACATAAAAGTAAGCACATGCTGTTGGAAAATTGTGCAAATAGACTTGTTTGACACAGGGTTGCCATACACATTCAATTTGTAAAAAAAAAAAAAAAAAAAAAAAAAAATTCTGGGAAATACAACAAAGATGAAGTATAATAAAATGAGTTATGGCTGTATCTGCTCCTGTCTCCAAAATTTTGAGAGAAGAGGTTTATCTTGCAATCTCACTTCTCTTATGGGTCTAAGAAGAGTTGCTAGTCTTCTGTGTGTTCAGTTTTTTACTTGTTGTTACAACGAAGTGATGATTTCCAAGTTCTTACATTTGGGACAGGAAATCAGAAGTCCAAATATAGCATTTTCAAATGACAGAAGAGCATATTTCCTTCAAAAATATAGCCAGTATCAATTTAAAACTCAAATGTTTAAATTCTCAGATGATGAAATTTTGTATATTTTCTCTTATTCTGATTTCCTGATTTATTCTTTTACAATATTTATACAGATAACCAAGCCCTCCTCCAAGTATAACCAGGAGAATTTAGTCTTCTGACCAAATTCTTGTTCATTGATTGACATTTATAAAGTTCATATATTATGCCAAAAATGAGGCTCAGTCTTAGAAACAGAAAGAAATATAGATCATGCTCTTATGCCCTTAGACTTACAGGATAATAAAGTTGCCAGATTATGTGACAGATTTAGGAGGAAACTCTTACTAATGTTTTCATGGTATGAATTTGTGTCTGAATAAGTATTCATGGACTTCCACGCTAGGCAAGACATTCTGACTGGTACTATGGAAGTTAACAGAAAACAAAGAGCAAGGTCTCTGCCCTCAAAAGTTCATTATTTAGTTGAGGAGAAAAACCTGAAACTGAAACATCAAGTCATGACATAACAAAAATGCAGGGTGTTAAGGAGTAGTTGCCTTAGAAAGTATAAAGGTGATATGATAATACTTGCCAGGAGTTCATGTGAGGGGTCGTCCCTTTGGCCAAAAAGGATAAGGTGGACCACATAAAGGACAAAACCCTTGACCTATTTTTTGGAAGAAATATAATTTGGATAAAATATTAAACTCATGATTCACATTATGCTATCTCACATTCAGATTTCAGTGGGCTCTGATATAGCTTGGTTGTGTCCCCACTCAAATCTCACCTTGAATTATAATAATCCCCTTGTGTCAAGGGCAGGTCCAGGTGGAAATAATTGAACCATGGGTGCGGTTTCCCCCATACTGTTCTCATGGTGAACAAGTCTCACAAGATCTTATGTTTTCATAAATGGGAGTTCCCCTGCACAAACTCTCTTGTCTGCCACTATGTAAGACATGCCTTTTTCCTTCTTTGCCTTTTGCCGTGATTGTGAGGCCTCCCCAGACATGTGGAACTGAGTCCATTAAACCTCTTTTTCTTCATGAATTACTCAGTCTCTAGTATGTCTTTATTAGCAGTGTGAAAATGAACTAATAAAGGCTCTGTGTGTCCTTCCCTTTTGAAAGTATAGAAAATAATTAGAGTTAACTTTAATTAGTAACTTACTATGTTAGGTATTGTCCTAAGCAATAAAATGATTATGAGGTTTATCTGATAAAGCCACCGTTGTTATGATCATTTTTGGATGAGAAATTGAGATACCGAGAGATTATGCAACTCTCCTTGATTCACACAGGTCAGAAAGGATGAGCACAATCAAACCTAGGCAGCCTAATGACAAGTGTATCCACTTTATATGTACTCTCCACTTAAGGCAATAAACTGATCAGGGAGGTCAGTATGTTCAAATGAGCGTTTAAAATCAGCATCTCATTCTAATAAATGTCTAAATTATATTAAATCTGGGAGCCCTGTGAATTGTAGTGGATTAATTGAGCAAACTAATTAAACATGGTTCATCATTTCCTGGATTGATTTTATATCACAGAAATCAACCTTTCAAATAATTGTGAAACACCTAATTGAATATAAATTAAACCAGGTAAAAACACATTCAAATGCTTCACAGTAAAATTCAAGTATTATTGCTTTTGAAATTAAAATAAATTGGGCAAAGTGTTTTATATTTAGTCTATAGGAAAATTTCTTGTTTATTATTCATTTATTTATCTTAACTCTATAGCTTTTATTTATTTATATGTGTCTTTCTTAAAAAATATTTTTTACCACTAAATGAAGAATCATTCATTCTTGGAAACTGTTGGAAAGCAAGCTCTTTATTGTATTCTGTATTACTTGATTTTATGACTTCAGATCTCTCCTGAAGCGTTTTGTGAATTTAATATAAATTCAAATTCAACCGTGATGTATTTTAATTCTATAATGAGAGTAAAGATGAGATGTCTTTCAATTTCTGTAGTTAATTATCTCTGTTGAGTTCAGGATTATGAAAATATATGGTAGAATGTGGAGGGACAAGATTGTGCACAAGCGAGGGTACAGCTATTGAATGGCTCCAGCAAAACATCTTTCAGTGAGCAGCAATAATTATCCTTGAAATCATCATTGACCCTCTACTCCGAAGTAATCTCTCCTTTTTTTTGAATGTGGAAAGAGGTGTGGGACGTACCTCTATTAGCATTCTATCATTACTTAGGGTATTTGCTTACCTCTTACTCATAATGAATGTAAGCATGAGTGCAGGAACCTGTGTGTCTATTGTCTAGAACACCCAACAGAGCATCAGACTACAAAAACATCTCGGACTGTAATTTATCAATGCCCACCTTGCATAGAAAAGTTTTGATGTATCAACATAGAAGCAGAGCTAAGTAATAAAACTATCGCTTATGTTCATGAGGCTCAGCTAGTGTGATAAACTCTGGTGATAGTAATGATTTTCCTCATTTTCACAACCTTTAAGGTAGATACAATCTCCATTTTACAGATTAACAAACATGAGATTATTAATTGTATTAATTACATTTGTTGGTTGAAATTCAGGCTTTATTTAAAAAATAGTATCACTATTTGATGAGAGACACAGTTTCCAAGTCATCAATTTTACTATTCTGGATTGCATGACTGGGTTTTGAATTGGTTCAGTAATAATTAGTGTTGAACCCCAAAGCCAGGCTATTAGGCTACCTAAATCTAGCAAAACTACTTCTTTTAAAATATAAAGATATACAGAACACATTTATTTACTTTAAGGGGATCACAAAGTCTAGTTTCATTGAGATATCTCATGTTTCTCAGTATTTTTATTTATTCCTCAATTTATGGAGGTAATTTAGAAAACTTAAAAAATACATAATTCAGTGGCTTTATAGATTCACATGGTTGTACAGACATTGCCACATTGTAATTTTAGAACATTTATTTTTTACCACAAAGAAACTTCATGCACTTTAATAGTCACTCTTCATTTACTCCACCCACATCCCCTAGCCCTAGGCAACCACTAATCTACTTTCTATCTCTATTATGTATTTGTGGTCTTTTTGACTGGCTGTTTTCATTTAAAAGTTTATTTAAAAGCAATTTATTTCTATACACACACACATTCATTCTAATATTATTACCCAAAGAAAACCATTGTTGTTTATTGTTTGGCCATTTCATATTGTGGTCTGTTTCCATGTGTTCAAAAATAAGGCTGTATTTGATATAACAGAGTTTTTTTTTTTTTTTTTTTTTTTTATTACACTGAACTTGAGATTCTTCAAGCTAATATAAGGCATAGGTAATGATCAAGTCACTTACATTTACCTTTGGGATATACTATGTGTAGTTTTGACAGCATGTTTACTTAAATAATTATGTTTAGCTAAAGTCAAATTATTTTGAATTCCCCTAGCACATGTCAACTAGGACTAGATAGAGATGGATGTAAAGTGTCATGTCAAGCAGAAGTCACCGTAAGATTAAAGTCTTATTATAAATAATCCGAGATGTGAACAATCCAAGTATAGATAAAGAATTTGGACCACATATTATATAACTGCTTTATTAGATGCAGAAAAATATAGACATTAATACTTGGATGGAAATTGTTATGATTAATAACAATTAATGAGTTGTGGTAATTCATAATTAAGAGAATGTTTTGGGTATCCGTTTTCTATAATGAGGGTCTTCATGGAACTTTGATAAAATGCATTCTTCTAGATGAAATTACAACTGATAATCATAATATAGCTAACATGTATTGAGTAATTACCTTCCCAGGCACTGCTGTAATAGATGTATATGCACTCAGTAATTTAATCTTCCCCATAACACTATGAGACACTGATAAAAGAAAGTAAATTTCCTATAGACCACCAACAAGCATTGGCAGATGTGCAAAATTTCTTAATTCCATGCTTTTGTTTTCAATGTGTTTTTGACATAGGATAATTAGATTGTTAAAAATTGTTTTATTCTAGTGAAGAAATGCTACTATTCCTAGTACCAATAGAAACCCTTGGTTCCCTTTGAAAGAAATATGGAGCGCCTGAGGACTAGATAACCGAGGTTGCCTGAGGAAAAGATCACAGTAACAGTAGGCAATTCTGTTCCAAGAATGAGTGCTTCTTAAAACATAAAATAGTTTTTAAAAATTCTTAAGATGGAAAATGTGTTCTCAGGTTTTTAAATTTTGATTTTGGTTAATCCTAAAATTTCTGGGCTAACAATGGAAAAAAGTTTCTTAAAATTATAGCCAAATGTTTTCATTTATTCAACAGAGTTGGAGTTAGTTTGAAATTCTTCTTCAATGTCTCAGTATTGCTCAATCAAATGGAATCTAGGTTTGACTAAGAAATATTGTTGACATTGAGTAAGAATGCCACAGAGTGCAGAGAAGTGGTAGGAGCTCATATTCCACTACTCCACAATATTATGGGTCATTTAACACAAATTATAGTCATTTAAGGATAAAGTTTTTACACTTAATAGAAGTAAGTGTTCCCATTCAAAATCTGTCTTTATTCAATCTCTTCAGTCACCAAAGCAAAATAGGATATATGCTTCTTTTAATAAATATCTGATTTATTGTGTATCTGTTAATTTATGTAGAATACATTAATGTTTAATGGCAAAAAAATTGCAATTACTTTTGCATCAACCTAATAATAGATTGCTTAATAAAAAATAGTGCACATATTTATGATATCTATAAAAACAAAATAGCTAAAACTAAATTGATGATATTTAACCTAGGTAGCTAAACCAAGCTGATGTCTTTCATGTTTCATACATAAATTCTGAGAGCACATCTCTACAATATGATAATACCATAAACACCCAAAATTTGAAAATCACTTTCATGTTAGTCTTTAGAAATAGTGAGAAACTGTGTTTTAGAAATAATTCTGTTAAATTCTATTAGTGCACTGATATAAAGCTAACTGATAGAATTATTTCCAAATATTTGCTTTTGATGTTGATAAAGTAACCCTTGCTTTACCACACATTGCTTATAACTGGTAAGTAGTGTGTTAATTAGCACTGTATATATATAGCATATATATGTATATATACATAATATGCATGTGTGTGTGTGTGTATTGTTAAAGCTTCTTTTTTAAAAAAAAAATTTTTGTTCAGAAGAAGACTCAGACTTGGCTCATACTCCTGGGCTCAAATGATACTCTCACTTCGGCTTCTCAAAATACTAGGATTACAGGCATGAGCCACTGTGCCCAGACCATCTTAAAGCTTTAAACTAAATAAGTAGCAATGATATGATAAGCTTTAGAAATACGTCTCTGTAGGCAGCATTCTCATAATGTGTTCTTCCTTGATTAACCACTAAAGAATTTTCTTAATGCATATTTTAAGCAGGAAGAGCAGGGACATAGGCACTTTATACAAAAATAAATTACATATATTTAGTACAGATTTTTATATTGCAATCAAATCCTAGATAGTTACACAGAAGTAATAAGAGTGCAGTTGTCAATTTAAATTGCTAGGTTTATTTCCTTTTATTTTTAGTTGACATGTAATAATTGTACATACACAGTTATATTTTAATATATGTGTATATGTGTAATGATCAAATCAGAGTAATTACATATCCATCGACTCAAACATTTATCATTTCTCTGTGTGAACATTTAAAGTACTCTTTTCTAGCTTTTCAAAAATATACACTAAATTATTGTTAACCATATTCTTGCTACAGTGCTGCAGAACACTTGAACTTATTCCTTCAATTTAGCTGTAAGTTTGTATCCATTAATTTACCTCTCCCTACCCCCACTCCTCCCACCCTTCCCAGTCTATAGTAACCACGGTTCTACTCCCTGCTTCCATGAGCTCAATTTTCTTTAGCTCCCACATATGAGCGAGAACATGCAGTATTATCTTTCTGTGCCTGAATCATTTCACTTAGTATAATGTCCTCCAGCGTCATCCACATTGCTACAAATAATGGGATTTCATTTTTTGAGGCAGAATAGTATTCTATTGTGTATATGCACCACATTCTCTTTATTCATTCATCTGCTGATGAACACTAAGGTTGACTCCATATCTTGGCTATTGAGAATAATGCTGCAATAAAAAGAGGGGTACAGTTTCTCTTTTATATGCTGATTTCCATTCCTTTGGATAAATACTCAATAGTAGTGGAGTTACTGGATTAAAGGGTAGTCCTATTTTTGGTGTGTGTGTGTGTGTGTGTGTGTGTTTTTCCAGAAACTGCCATACTATTCTCCATAACAGCTGTACTAATTTACATTCTTGTCAACAGTGTATAAGATTTCTCTTTCTGCTTCACCTCTGCCAGCATTTTTTTTTTTTTTTTTTTGTCTTTTTGATAACAGCTGTCCTAACTGGGGTGAGATGATATCTCATTGTGGTTTTGATTTGCATTTTCCTGACGATTAGTGATGACGAGCATTTTTCCCTGTACTTGTTGGTCATTTATTAAAATAGATTAAGAAGACAAAATTTTGAGAAGATATTTAGAGAAAATGTAGAAATATAGAGTAAAATATTTGACTGTGAGGGACATGAATAAACATAAAATATAAAAACATGATTTATGAATAATATAATATAACACACTTTGGTAATCTTTTCAATAAAATATATGTCTGCATCCAATATAATTTAAGTGTACTATGATCCTAGAAAAAATATTTAAAGATCTTATTAATCTCAGTTTTCTAGCTCTCTCACGAAAATATTTTTTTTTATTTTTAATTTTAAGTTCAGGGGTGGGAGTTCAGGTTTGTTACATAGATAAACTTGTGTCTTGGGGGTTTGTTGTACAGATTATCTCATCACCCAGGTATTAAGCCTACTACCCATTGGTTACCTTTCCTGATCGTCTCCCTCCTCCCACCTTCCATCCTCTGAAAGGCCCTAGTGTGTATTGTTTCCCTCTATGTGTTTATGTGTTCTCATCATTTAGCCCCCACTTATAAGTGATAACATGCAGTATTTGGTTTTGCTTTCCCTGTGTTAGTTTGTTAAGATAATGACCTCATTTTCTTAATCCAGTCTGTCACTGATGGACATTTGGGTTGGTTCTAAGTCTTTGCTATTGTGAATAGTGTCGCAATGAACATACGTGTGCATGTGACTTTATAGCAGCATGATTTCCATGGAATACTATGCAGCCATAAAAAAGGATGAGTTTGCGTCCTTTGTAGGGACATGGATGCAGCTGGAAACCATCATTCTCAGCAAACTGTTGCAAGAACAGAAAACCAAACACCGCATGTTCTCACTCATAGGTGGGAACTGAACAATGAGATCACTTGGACTCGGGAAGGGGAACATCACACACCGGGGCCTATTATGGGGAGAGGGGAGGGGGGAGGGATTGCACTGGGAGTTATACCTGATGTAAATGACGAGCTGATGGGTGCTGCACATCAACATGGCACAAGTATACATATGTAACAAACCTGCACGTTGTGCACATGTACCCTAGAACTTAA
>NW_016806329.1:6426888-6441076 GCF_001698545.2 Rhinopithecus bieti | reverse complement strand
TTTTTTTGAGACGGAGTCTCGCTGTGTCGCCCAGGCTGGAGTGCAGTGGCGCGATCTCGGCTCACTGCAAGCTCCGCCTCCCGGGTTCCCGCCATTCTCCCGCCTCAGCCTCGGAGTAGCTGGGACTACAGGCGCCCTCCACCGCGCCCGGCTAGTTTTTTTTTTTTTTTTTATTTTTAGTAGAGACGGGGTTTCGCCGGTTTAGCCAGGAGGGTCTCGATCTCCTGACCTCGTGATCCACCCGCCTCGGCCTCCCAAAGTGCTGGGATTACAGGCTTGAGCCACTGCGCCCGGCCGTGAATTAGGTTTTGACTCGAACAAGTGTAGGAAGATTAAGAGCACCAGAACCTGAAAACTAAAATGGAAGTGGCCATACCAATGTGAGATGTGAAAGTGGAGATAATTTATTTTATAAGGTAAGCTGTGATAATTAGTTACTTATTTACATGTAGTGAATATTAAACAATACTTATTAGTAATTATTTAGAATACTAAATCTTATTTTTAAATGACTGGGAATTGTAATATACTTTCTAGACACTTTGCTTTTAACATGTGTTGATTAATGGGATCTAATTAAACTAAAGAGCTCTGCACAGCAAAAGAAACTATCATCACAGTGAACAGGCAACCTACAGAATGGGAGAAAGTTTTTGCAATCTATCCATTTGAAAAAGGGTAAAATTCAGACTCTACAAAACTTAAACAAATTTACAAGAGAGAAACAACGTCATCAAAAAATAGTCAAAGGATATGAACAGACACTTTTCAAAAGAAGACATTTATGCAACCAACAGATATATGAAAAAATGCTCATCAGAAAGTCAGGAAACAACAGATGCTGGAGAGGTTGCGGAAAAATAGGAATGTTTTACACTGTTGGTGGGAGTGTAAACTAGTTCAACTATTGTGCAAGACAGTGTGAAAATTCCTCAGGGATCTAGAGCTAGAAATACCATTTGTCCCAGCAATCCCATTCCTAGGCATATACCCAAAGCATTATAATTCTACGATAAAGACACATGCACACGTATTTTTTTTTGTTGTTGTTTTGTTTTGTTTTGTTTTGTTTTGTTTTTTAGGTGGAGTCTCGCTCTGTCTCCCGGGCTGGAGTGCAGTGGCCGGATCTCAGCTCACTGCAAGCTCCGCCTCCCGGATTTACGCCATTCTCCTGCCTAAGCCTCCCGAGTAGCTGGGACTACAGGCGCCCGCCACCTCGCCCAGCTAGTTTTGTATTTTTTTAGTAGAGACGAGGTTTCACCGTGTCAGCCAGGATGGTCTCGATCTCCTGACCTGGTGATCCGCCCGTCTCGGCCTCCCAAGCACACACGTATCTTTATTGTGGCATTATTCACAATAGCAAAGACATGGCACCAACCCAAATGTCCATCAACGATAGACTGGATTAAGAATCCAGTGCCAAATCCATGTGGCACATGTATACCATGGAATACTATGCAGCCATATAAAAGGATGAGTTAATGTCCATTGCAGGGACATGGATGAAGCTGGAAACTACCATTCTCAGCAAATTATCACAAGATCAGAAAACCAAATACTGCATCTTCTCACTCATAAGTGGGAGTTGAACAATGAGAACACATGGGCACAGGAAGGGAAACATAACACACCAGAACTTTTCATGGGATAGGGGAGGGATAACATTAGGAGAAATACCTAATGTAGGTGATGGGTTGATGGATTCAGCAAACCACCAGGGCACGTGTATATCTGTGTAACAAAACTGCACATTCTGCACATGTAACCCAGAACTGAAAATATAATTAAACCAGACCAAGCAAAACAAATAAAAAAGGTGTTGATTAACACGCCAGGCACAGCGGCTCAAGCCTGTAATCCCAGAACTTTGGGAGGCTGAGGCAGGCGGATCGCGAGGTCAGGAGATCTAGACCATCCTGGCTAACATGGTGAAACCCTGTCTCTACTAAAAATGCAAAAAATTAGCCAGGCGTGGTGGTGGGTGCCTGTAGTCCCAGCTACTAGGGAGGCTGAGGCAGGATTATGGCAAGAAACCGGGAGGCGGAGCTTGCAGTGTGCAGATATCGCGCCACTGCACTCCAGCCTGGGCGGCAGTGCAAGATTCCGTCTCAAAAAAAAAAAAAAAAAAAAGTGTTGATTAACATCTAGCTTATTATTTATATATATGTATATATAATATGTTGAGCAAGTGGAATAAAACATTTCTGTAACACGTAAAACTGATTTTATATTAATACTTTTTTTTCTTTAAAACTGTTTCTCAAAACTCTACTATAACAGGATACTTCTAGCAGGCAATCTTCAATTCCTTAAGATACTTGGTTAGACTGTGGCCATCATGGATGGAACAGGCTTGAAGAGAGAGCTGCAATTTTCTTTACTAACCTATAATGGCCACAACGTTAGTATCATTACTTATATGTATTAGTACTTATCAATGAAAAATACATCTATGTCATATATCGTATCATATGATGTATACCACATCAGAATCATTACTTGAATTAAACTAGTGGTGATTCAACCCTCCCTGACACCTTACTTTTCCTTTTTATTGTAAGAAATTTCCATGAACTTATTTTGCAAATTAAGTGTTTTTTACAATCAATGATTAGACTATTATTAGTAACAACTTGCTTGTAATCAGTTTTACAACTTATCACAGCACAGCAGCATCTCAAGAAGTTTGAGCACTGCAACTCTAGGTTACAAATTATTATCAACAAATGTGGATAATGTCAAGAGAATATGAATTTAATATTTAACAATGAATCATGAAGTATTTTGATAGCAAAGAAACTAACATTCTCTTCTGCTCCCAAGGTGTAGGCAGTTTACTTAGAAGCAGAGGAGAAGCAAATTTACATGACTATATATATATACACAGACACATATACACACACACATACATATATGATATTTGTGTCTTCATTGTACTCATTGAACTGCATACAAGTGTTTTTTCTTAAGCCAAGCTTTCATTAATTAATATACCAGATTAAATTAGTGAACATTACCATATATAAGCAGAGAATATCCAGTTTTCAGTTACTATGTTTTTATTATTCTACTCAACCATAGACTGTTGATTATTTAGAATACACTATAAATATTTCACCTTGGTCATAATAAATAATGATCTGGTCAAGTAAACATAAAAATTAACTGATAGCTAATCTTGTTATAGTAATAAACAACGGACATAGATAAAATACTTATGTGCAAAAATGAATAAACAAATTATGCAGTGTGTAGAAATACCCGCTACAAATTTAAATCATTTTCATAGTGAATATATGATATACATGTAATGCATGTCTGTTGTACCTATCAATTCATGAATAATGAGATACAGAGATAGATAAACACGTACATCTATGCAGTTATAGCAATTGAACCTGTGCTGTGTGTGTTCTCTAACAATATTATATTAAATGAGTATAGTCAACTCTTGATTTTATACACACACACACACATATATATATATATACACACACACACACACACCTTTTTATGATCAGTTTTAATTTTAATTGTGAGATATTTTGCCCTAAGGATATAATACGTTTCTGGCACACTATTCCCATTTTGCAACTTGCCTATTGTTAGTCAGAGACTACAAGGCAATTTAGCGTCACCAAAGCAAAACAAGATTACACAAATGAAAAATCTGCCATTAGGTATTATCTCTATACTTCTCCCTATATTAGCAGAGAAAATTGACTTGATGTCTATTGCTGACTCTTCCAGAATTGTGGCTCCAGCATAGCTGAGTGATTTCATGGATATATTAGCCAGTTGGCATGAATGTTTTATAGTAAATAAACAAAAAGTCTCTGTATTAATTAGCTTTTTCATTATTCATTATCTTTATGAAATCTAAACTCATATTAAAGTAGGAACCCATATTATGACACTTATTTTACTCATGAAGAAACTGAGACTCACAGATTAGCATCTGTGACTGACTAAAGTACAATTTATAATAGCAGATCGGAGAGTAGAACTCAGTACTTTTTTATCTCTATGCAATTCATTCAACAATCAATCAGTAAATATTTGTAGAAAGTCACGTATATTGAGCTCTGGGAAACTCATCTATTATTGCAAGAATCAGAAAGTTAAAAAGCAAGCAAATAAATTTGGAAGATAATTATGTGTTAAAATATGTACTATGCAGGAAGCTAATAAGGTAATTTGTAAAAAGTGTGATTGACAGGAGAGGTTGTGGTGATGCAGATCTATTGAATGATGGGAGAAATTTTCCCTAAGGAGATGACATTTGATGGGAGAACTGAAAAGCAATAGTAGTCAACCATAAAAACTTCCGGGAGAGGTACATTCTACATCAAAGGAACAGGAAATACAAGGTTTCAAGGTTAAGAAAGAATGTGGGGACTTCAAGAAACAGAAATTAATATAACTGGCATATTGTGATGAGAGCAGAGTAGAAGATGAAAATGGAGAAATAAGCATGAGTCAGATCTTCGAAGCACTTCGTGCCCTGGTAAAAAATGTAGATTTTATTCTATGTGAAATGGGAATCTTCTAAAGAACCTTAAGCATACATGATCTGATTTGACTTTTATAAAGAATGTTCTGACTACAATTTGAAGAATCATTTGTAGGGAAGCAGGAGTGAAAACCATTGCTGTAATGTAGATGTGAAATTAAGACTTGGACCACGGGGTTGACAACAGAGTTGGAGAGAAGTCAAGATATAAGTTTGGATTTAAAATCAATAGGATTTCCTGGTCAGGTGGATATGGAGAGCAAGAGAAAATGATAAATGAAGGGTGATTTCCATTTTTCTAGCCTGAGCAATTAGATAGCTACATCAGTTATCGAGATGGGAAAGACTAGGAGAAAAACAGAAATGGAAGAGTTATTGATAGAGAATTATATTCACAGTATGTGAAGATACTCGGTCAAGAGAAAATATCAAGTAGTCAGCCAGAAGCTCAGAGACAGGGGAATCTTGCACAAGTTATAAATTTGGTAGTATTGCTAGACAAAGTCCTCATTAAGATCACCAAGGGAGAGTCTATATAAGTAAGAGAAGGTGGTTCAGGACCAATCCATAGGTATTTTGTGAGTGTGCCTATGGAAAGGGCACACAGGAAAGGAAAATAAGAAAGGACAGCCAAAGGTGTAGGAGGAAACCAAGACACATTGAATGTTTTTCTTCATTGCCTTTCCCTTTATTGTCCTAGAACAATTATTAAATAATGACTAACTGAAACGTTTTACCACAGTTTGATTTCTAACTCTCATCCTTTTATTCTTGTTTCTCCTCTTTAAGAACCTTTATAAGAGGAAGTGCATTATTCTTGTCCATTACTGTAGTCTTACCTTCAGTGCAGTATCTGGAACACAGCAGACACTCAAGAACTATTTGGTCAAGAAACTTCTTTCCATTTTTGCTGCTCTTGTTTTTATTCTTACTTTGTTTCTTTTCTCAGGTTATCCTGTTTCATGACCTCTAATGGTCTGATCTAGGTCTCGGGGTCCCCTCTGGCTTGTTTTCTTTCCCTAACAGGTATACAACAAATTATGGATGTTTTTAGTTAAGAGCTACACTTAAACAGATTAAAAATGAAGGAGAAATTTACAAAAGAGCACAATTCACGATTTCACCAGCAAAATATTATTTTGTTTCTTTCTAAATTATATAAACTATATCTAAGGCTGTGTACAGTGGCTCATGCCTGTAATCCCAGCACTTTGGGAGGCCGAGATAGGAGAATCACTTGGGGCCAGGAGCGGGAGACCAGTTGGGCTACAACGTAGTGAGACCCTGTCTCTACAAATAAAAAATTAGCCAGACATGGTGGTGCATACCTATAGTCCCAGCTACTTGGTAGGCTGAGGTGGGAGGATCACTTGAGCTCAGGAGTTTGAGGCTGCAGACCTATGATTGTAGCACTGCACTCCAGCCCCAGTGGTTGAGAGAGACCTTGTCTCTAAAAAAATAAAATTAAAATAAAATTATACTTGTGCTGTCCGACATTATAACCACTAGGCATATGTAGCTATTGGTCACTTGAAATGTGGCTAGTGCAAGTTGTGATGGGTCATTGTACAAAATATTCCAGATTTGAAGGCATTACTAACAAAAAACCCCCTAAAATATGTCTTTATTAATTGAATATTATATGTTGAAAAGGTAATATTTTGGATACATTTATTTTAACAATGAATTACTAAAATTAATTGCAACTTCTAAAATTTGTTTAATGTGGATACTAGAAAATTTAAAATCAAATACATATCTCCCTTTATTGTAATTATAGTAAACAGTGCTTGATAGTACTGTTCTATACTTTTGATATACAGAGCAAGGACCTTAGATGATGACTTAGGTATGACTTAGTATATTGGTAGGCATGTAAAATCTCAGATCGTTTTTCAGGCCTATGAATAAAATTCTGTTTTTTTAAGAAGATCCCCACATAATTTGAATGCATGCTGAAGTTTGCAAAATGCTGCTGTATGTATTGTTGCTGTCTCCAAAGAGCAAAGTGTGATTTTGCCATCGGACAATGACATATCCAACCTCATTTCCAATGTAATTCAGACTGAAATCTAAAGACTGCAAATCCCACAGTGATGCACAGAAAGGTTAATATCAATTGTGAACCCAGCTTGCAAGCCATAGTTCTGCATTTTCCACTACAAGGGTTTATGTGCCATACTTTGGAATTAGTGTAAGCAAAAGTCAGCTCACATTGCTTCTGCATTTTGTTACCTAGAGAGATTTGCATTTAGCAAATTTAGCTCAGCTGGCACTTATAAAAAAGCCATTGCCAGAATGCCTGAGAAATTTAGTCTCTTGTACAATACTTAGAGTGGTCAGCAGGAATGTTAGCAGACAACAGATCATTTTTGGAATTAATCTGCTTTATCACTACAGTGTAATTTAAAAGAGTTTTGTCTATCAGGAGTCATTTTTATTTGCTGGTTGTGATTTTTTCCAGGTTATATGTTATTCTCATGATAATATTTGCCTTAATAATAATATGTGGACTTTAATATAAATATGATTTTACAGGGGCATATTAATTATAAACATGTTGCAATAACTTCAAGAACCCAATATTTGACTATTTTATCTTTACATTTTATTAGTTTTGTAGACTCTTAATTTGTTTAGATAGGGTTGGGAGAGAAGAGTTCCTTTTTAAAAATATTAAATCTATGTAAACATAGTCATGCCATCTACTTATTTGCACTTGAGGTTCAGAAAAAATGTTATGAGAATTTAAAATTTTGACTTAATTTATTTGTAAAATATTGTACTTTAAAAATAATGGAAGATAATTGCAATATATCATATAGATCACATATTACCATTTAATATGATGCAGTACTTAGGCAATGGAAGCAGAATTTAGAAACCTCTATTTATTTGAATTGAATTATATTAAAAGAAATGAAAAAAGTTATTAACACATTTCCTAGAATATGCAACCCTTATATACTTGTTGTTATATAGTAGAGATTGTCATTTATCAATTTCCCTCTGTAGTAGTCAGAGCTAGATTTTAGGAGTCATAATTTTTATCGTTTGTTTTGTTTTTCACAATGCAAATGTGCAAATGTCAAACTCCCAGAACAATAAAATATTACTCTTCATATATATTATATCAATGATATAAAAACTGAGAATTATTAGACCTATGTGCAATGTAGAAAAGTGTTGAAACTCATTTCAAACATAGTATAAATGCATCGAAAGCATTATTGAGGAAGAATGAATAATATGGGTTTGAAGATGTGACAAATTATCCCAAAAATATGTAGTCATTTACCCAGCTGGTATCATGGCCACACGAACAAAACACTGTTCCCAAAGTGTTTCACTTACTTTCTATGACAAGTCTCAAGGACAGCCATATCTTCATTCTTATATTAAAGCTGAATTTCAGAAAAGTCAAGTAAATTGCCCAAGGGCAAATAGGTAACTGAAGCAAAAAGTATAATTCATTTCTGTCTCATTTCAATGTTGATAATTGGCTCATTAACAATGCCTCAATATCAGTCAAAACTATGTATTTCTGTGAAACCCCGTCTCTACTAAAAATACAAAAAATTAGCCGGGCGTGGTGGCAGGCACCTGTAGTCCCAGCTACTCGGGAGACTGAGGCAGGAGAATGGCGTGAACCCAGGAGGCGGAGCTTGCAGTGAGCCGAGATCGCGCCACTGCACTCCAGCCTGGGCGACAGAGTGAGACCCCATCTCAAAAAACAAAAAAAAAAAAACAAAAAAAAAACCAACTCTGTATTTCTTTATCTTTGGTGTCATTTTAAAAATACTTCCAGTATGTAGGTATAATTTAGTAGGAAAGTTTGCTGAAATATATATATGTATACGCGTGTGTGTGTGTGTGTGTGTGTGTGTGCATATGCATGTCTTAAGATATTGACAATACCAATAGAATAATAATGATTTAGTTCATTTTTCATAAAACATTAAAATCACTGCCAAAGTCACTGATGTAAACACTTTGTGACATAATAACCACTCTCTTCCTTATATGTAGCAGTTAAGGCCTGTGTATTATTGATCATTATCTAGTTGTAACAGTAAAAGTAATTGTACACTTGAGTAATTCTTGTAATTATTATTAGATGTATTCCATGTCTGTGCTTGTAAATGTGGAAAGAATCAATAGTTCAAAAGTTTTAATCAAGGGCAGAGAGATTATGTCTGCAACTAACCCTCATTTCCAAGGCCTCCATCTCTTTATATTGTATCTTTATGGATTAAAAGTTAATGCAGTTTCTCAGTGCCTGCATCACCAACAAATTACATACAGTGAGTTGAAGCTGGATTTATGGGAATAATTACTGCTGGTTATATTTAGTATATAAATACATCTGATGGTTCCCAACAGTTCTGGAGAGACATGGTCTTAATAATTCAGGAAAATATTGGGAATGCATTCTCTAGAAACACAGATAATCAATACAATACAGAGACTAATAACAAAATGAATAACTTTTTAAAAATTATTTCCACTTGAATTCTTTGTTAAACTGGGAAAACTCACATCTATGCAGATCAACAACTGTAAATGATTTTAAATTGTGCGATGTGGAAGTAAACGTTGCCGAGTTTGCCCAGGACAAACTGTGCTGATATATGGAAAATTTAGTTTATTTCAGTTTTTACCGAAAAGTATCTTCACACTTTAAAGTACTGGTTAAAAAAAAAAAAAGAACAAGATGACTCAGGAATCAACACCTATATGTGATAAGTAGGAGTCTCATTTTTACTCCCCTACCCAACTTTCTCTCTGTTAGATGTGATAATGAACTGTGAAATGGTCAAAATGAGAGGAAGAAAAAAGGATGTGGCTAATTTCCAAACTAGATAGTGTCAAATTCAGATTTGTCTGCAGTAACATTAGCTCTTGATATTTGTGATAAACATGTGACATTGCAAAATATATAATATTACCGTTTGAATGGATGTAGTTATATGCATATTACATATAAATTTCTTATAATCATTTTAGTTTTAAAATGTTGAGGTGAGTTCAGATTAAGTTATGAAAATGTCATTTTAGCCATGACGTATCATTTGAGTGATTAAAAAATTACTCAGATTCGATTGAATAACCTACATAACTTGTAAAATCAACAGAATAATTCTTCACACTTCCCATTTTATCAGTTTACCCACCTGATTTGGTCCCAAATTCCAATTCTTCTGCTCTCCCCTTGCATCCTCACCCTCAATGCCCTAGTTCATTTTCTCATCATCTTTCACCTGGATTTTTGCAAGTCTTCTGCCTCCTCTCATATACTCTTTACTCATTTGATTCCCCTCATTTCCTCCATGGACATTCAGATTCTACTTATTGTAAAGTCTGCTTTTTCATAGTTCTTTGGCTAAAATGTTGTGTAGAGTAATAAAGAGAGAAATAAAATAATAGATGCTAAGCAGAACCATGTATTAAAAGTTGCAGATTATTTTAAGAAATAATTTCTAATTTTTTAATTTAGCAAACACTCATTAAGACTCATTAACAAGTGCTCATTAACCATTAGGGGACGCAGAAGTTGCAGTGTACATCCTCTTCTGAAGATCTCCAAGAAGAGAGGAAGCATGTATTATTGCCAATGCCAAAAAATAGACAGTATGTATCAAACTGGGTCAGCTCTGATAATAGGAAGCAAAGTATCTACTGTCAATCAGAGATAGGAAGGAAAATCTCCCTCATGCGAAAACTAATGGTAGTTTTAGGAAGATTCCTATCTGGGAGTGGATAGAGAAGAGTGTATCAATTAAATAAAGTGATTTGGCATACGAAATACAACAGTATTGATATATAACAATACCAGAGACTGGGTAATTTATCATGAACAGAAATGTATTTCCTACATTTCTGGAGGTTGGAAAATCCAAGAGCAAGGCCCCAGCACCTGGCGAGGATGTTTTTACTGAGTCATTACATGGCTGAAGGTGAAAGGGCATGTAGGAGTCAATTGCATTTTTAAATGCCTTTTAAGGGTACCTAAACCCATTCACAAGAAAGGAACCCTTATGATCTATTCACCTCTTAATGGCCCCATCTCTTCATGTTATCACATTAGCAATACCTGAATTTTGGTGAGGACATATTCAAACTATAGCAGTAATCTCATGAAGCATTTACATCATTTGACACATCTCATTAATACTTTTGTCTTCAAATTATCAAATAGTCTTTTATAAACATATAGCATATGATTATGAAATTTTTATAATTTCTAATTTTAGTCGTACGCAAGAAGGAATAATTTATTATTATAATTTCTTTTTTTTTATTCATACTTTAATCTAGGGTACATGTGGCATAACGTGCAGGTTGTACATATGGTATACTTTGCCATGTTGGTTGTGCTCACCCATCAACTCGTCAGCACCCATCAATTCATCATTTATATCATGTATAACTCCCCAATGCAATCCCTCCCTCCTCCCCCCCTCCCCCTCCCCATTGATAGGCCCCAGTGCGTGGATGTTCCCCTTCCCGAGTCCAAGTGATCTCATTGTTTCAGTTCCCCACCTATTAGTGAAAACATGCGGTGTTTGGTTTTTCTGTTCTTGTGATAGTTTGCTAAGAATGATGGTTTCCAGCTGGCATCCATGTCCCTACAAGGACGCAACACTCATCCTTTCTCTTATGGCTGCATAGTATTCCATGGTGTATATGTGCCACATTTTTTAATCCAGTCTGTCACAGATGGACATTTGGGTTATTCCAAGTCTTTGCTATTGCTATTGTGAATAGTGCCGCAATAAACATACGTGTACAGTATAATTTCTTATATATTTCAGTTAGAACCCTTTAAGATGGAAAACCCCTATAGTTAGTGACTACATAGATAAATTAAGTAGAAGTAAGTCAAGTTTTACAGATTTGCCTTATTTGCCTCCTCTTCTAACTCCAACTGTCCAATTAGTCTCCACTACAAGAGCACCCTGAAATAAAGGTAGGAAGGCTTTACTGTCAGAACTCTGTTTATGTTTATTTTATGTCAATGCTAAGAGTGTTCTTTTAGGTCTTGTGAGCCAATAGAAAACAAAACTGAACTTGAAGAAAGAAGCAATGGCAGAAACTTGAAGAAAGAAGCTATAGGACAGAGACTGGGATTTTGTGCCGATAACTCAACATTGTAACTTTGGACAAGGTACATAACCTCTTTGGCCCTCAGTGTTTTTGACTGACAATATAAGAAACTTCAATTCCATCATCTGTGATGTTTCTTCTTATTCAAATAAAGTGCAGCTATAAATATTTTTCATAGTGAACCAAAATTTACTTTCACAATTAGCCAGTTTAAATGATACATAAAAACATTGTCATCCTTCCGTTTTTCTCATATGTACCTGTCTCTTTTTTTCTGAATTACTGGAACTCATACTGTTCCTCTACTACTTTTTTCCTCTGCCACCATAGAGTTACATCAGTCTTTGAACAGAAAGAAAAAGTGCAGAAAGTTTGTGACTAACGTGACCTCCTCACAGATTTTGAATGATTACCTCAAGAAGAGTGAAAGTTGGGACAGCTTATATCATTGCAGAAAGATATTTTACCTGTCTACATATAATTTTACTGTGATACAGCTTGTTTACTCTTTGTTAGAAAAAGACTGGCTTGTATCTTTGTGTCTTGGATACAGTACAGTTGCTCCATCATTTGCAGTACAGCTAATATTCATTTGGGTGCCATGCATGGATACATCTATTATCTCACTTGGTTTTCACCATAAATCCCCAAGATAGAGATGACCATTTTCCTCATTTCGAGTAAGGAATCCATGGCCAAGAGAAGTGAATAGCCCACTGATTCCATTAGCTAAACTAAAGACTATTTGAATTTCACCAGTTTTTCACCAGATGTCCTTTTCTGTTCTAGGATCTGACATCACACATTGTGTTTGGTCTCTGGAGTCTCCTCCAATATTCAACTTCTCTTTATTTCCCAGTCTTGACAATTTTAATGAGAAGTAGTCAGCTAGCTTCTTTGTTGAGTCTTTTTCAATATTAGTTTTAAAATTAAATTTGGATTATACGGTATGGGCAATAAAATATCACAGAAATGATATTTTTTTCTCTCAGCGCTTCTTAGTAGGAGTACATGATATCAACAAGTCTTATTACTGATTGTATTAACCTTGACTAACTATTTTTAACCGTTTTTCTTTACTGTAACACTGTGATTCTCTTCTTTGTATTGGAAAACATATGAGGGGAAGTTTTGAGACTGTACCAATAGCCTGATATCTTGTTTCTCCTCAAATGTTTGCTCACTGATTTCAGCATCCAATCATAGTCTTATCTGCAACAATTATTACAGTGATTTTTGTCAAATGATATTTTATTTTTATAATTTCTTATATATTTAATCCAAAATGAGGGTAAAATATTTATATGGTCTTCTTTTCTCTAGTCAATATTCTTCTCTCCCCTCTTCTCTCCTGAAAGCATGACAAAAAAGTGATTTACTGCATAATTTTTATTTCCTGAATGAATGAAGGTAACATTTTGATGACTTTGTCTCCTAAAGGGGTTAAGATATTATGCTCTCTTCAATACCCAAAGGCGAACTGTAACATTCCCACAAATTTGAGAAATATTCCACTTATGATTGAGTCAGATGTTGTCACTCAAGCACAAGTTATCTTCCAGAGTTTGAACTTCCTATTGAAGTTATGCATCAATTATAGAAGCTGACTGAAATATTGCCATAGATTATATATGTGATAGTTTCCACATCTGAGGAGGAAAGCATCTATAATACATTTTCATTAAAGCAGCTCTCAATTCACCATCTGCTTAATTCCTACATCTTCATGCATATAACTTATGAGCAGTTTTCAAAAAATGAAAGAAAACTGAAAATGTAGCACAGCCAAGGCATGCATTGGTGGAACAGGTAAAATTGATTTTTATATTTGCTTGAGGACATGGATCACTTCCCCGAATCTGGTTTGCATTGATCAGTGTTGATGGACTATAGATTAAATGTCATATATAAGCCCCAATTTTTAAATTCATTATCCTCAAGAGAAAAGTATCTGAAGAAGGATGGACTATATTTATAATCCATGCCAATATCAAGATGGAATTTGATGCATCTGAAAGTGAGAAACTCTAGGAAGAATACTATTTGCATTAATAAGAGGTAAAATATTTTCAATAAAGAGTCTATTTTTGGATTAAATCAGCCAATAAGTCAAGAAAAAGTGAAAAATATATGTGTTGAGGGTCTACTTTATACCTCTCTGCACAATGAGATATAGGGTTTAATCAGAGAAATTCTTTCTATTCAAATGTTGGCCATGATAGGCACAGGAAAACAAGGAAAGTGGCAAATACTGAAAGTCAGGGTGACTTCCTCCTAACCCTAGAAAACTACTTTGGTAGCACACCACTGGTGAATAGTGGAGCAATGTTAACTTTCTGATTTCCATGATTGTGCTAATGTTGTGTAAGTTTTAATATAAATGCTGGCTAGGGGGTATATATGAACAATGTGCTGTATTTGCAACTTTCTTGTAAGTATAAAAAAAAATACAATCTTTTTTTAAAAAGCAGTAACAGAACAGGATTAAATATTATAAATACTGTATAACAATAAAATAATTTCTATTTTTAAAGTTATTAATTCTGAAGACAACATAAAGATAAATAA
>NW_016806329.1:6412365-6425977 GCF_001698545.2 Rhinopithecus bieti | reverse complement strand
AATGGTAGTGCAGCCTCAATGGTGTACACTCAGTGAAATTGCCAGAAAAGTGAAGTTCCTTTGTTCTAACAAGTATTATTTATAATAAATCCTATTGATGCTTGAAAAAGTAATTATAAATTTTTCTTCTAATGAGATGATATGGTTTTAGAAATATTTTATGAATGATTAATACATTGTATATGATATTTATATATTATATATTATATTAATTTAGACTTAGAGATTGTCATTTTTTTCAGAAGATTAAAACAAAAAATATACTTGTAGAGCTTGGCAAATGCCAACTCTCTTTAATTATAACTGTTAAAATACAAATACTATATGATACCGAGAATGGGAGTTACAAGGCAATATTTAATTTGATATCTGCTAATAGATGTTATTTTGTGCTTCCTCATGAGATGTTTGAGGGATTTTAGTGATAATGACAGTTTTTCTTCAGTGCATATTGTGTTACAGACTTAAAATTTACATTAATTGAACAATTCATTTACTTATTTATTCAATTCATTTATTCAATAACTATTCATATTGGTTATCTATGGCTGTTTCACACATTATTCCAAAACTCAGCAACTTAAAAACACAAACATATTCCCTCATAGTTTTTGTGAGTTAAAAATCCAGGAATGGCTCAGCTGGGTGCCTCTGGCTCAGGGTTCATTACATAAACTATAATCAAGATATCAGTGAGGACTTCAGTTATCTCAAGGCTCAACTGGGAAAGCATCAGCTCTTAAGCTCATTCAGGTGATGGGCAGGGTTTTGTTCTTCATGGACTGTTGGACTGAAGCTTAAGTTCCCTGCTGCTTGGTGACTGAAAACCAGGGTGAATCATTCCCTAAGGCAGTTCACTACATAACAACTGATTTACTTGAGTGTGGGCCAAGTCAGACAACAAGAAAAAGGGAGCAAGACAAAAGCCAGAATCTCCTTGTAATCTAATCTTGGAAGTGGCATGCCTTATTTCTGCCATATTTTATCCATTAGAAACAAGTCACTAGATCCGGATCTCACTTGAAGAGAGAGGCTTGCACAACCATGAATCAGAGATCATTGGAAACAGTCCTACAGGCCACTTATCATGGTATTTATTACATTTTAACTGGATTACCCAATTTATAGACACCAGAAATATTGATCATGGTTTTAGGTAATGGCTTAACTTATGGTCCCTATCCTAGAAGTAATTAAAATCCCTGGAATAATATAGAAAAATAAATGGATAAATTCTAACAATGATATGATAAATAGCACAGTTGCAGAATAAACAAACTGACTGACACAAGAAAACATATGGTGTGTTAGTCACTCTATTTGGGAACGGTAAGGTCTAAAGAGAAAATGGTGTAACTGATACATGAAGAGAAACAGCCTCACAATTAGTATCAGGGTGTTCTGTATTTTCCTATAACATTTAGGTCAACTTCAATTTTGAAACATATAAACAAAGATCTTTAAGTATATATAAAAATCCCTGGCCAGGCACTGTGGCTCACGCCTGTAATCCCAGGCATGGGAAGCCGAAGCGGGCGGATCACGAGGTCAGAAGATGGAGACCATCCTGACTAACATGGTGAAACCCCATCTCTACTAAAAATCCAAAAAAAATAGCCAGGTGTGGTGGTACGCACCTGTAGTCCAAGCTACTCGGGAGGCTGAGGCAGGACAATGGTGTGAACCCAGGAGGCAGAGGTTGCAGTGAGCCAAGATCATGCCACTGTACTCCAGCCTGGGTGACAGAGCGAGACTCTGTCTCAAATAACAATAATAATCCCATAGCTATTTTTTATGTGTGTGCACATTATTTGTGTGTATATATGTATACATATATGTATACATGCAAAATATTCCACAAAATAGGATGAGAGGGACATGAAGCTAATGTAGCTTTTATGAAGGAGGTGGTGACACCTTCACTGAGATGGCTTAACATATAAGTTAGATTTTCTCAAGGTTTGCATCCCAATAAAAAAGGTACAATGGGTTTTAAGCTGTGTCAGTTAATGTATAACTAGTATTTAATGTCATTTTACTAGTTGTCAACACAGCTGCTCTGGTTTAAAATTTTTAATATCATGACAGAGCTTATTTTAATAAAAGGTAACATTTTATGACCCCAAATAAATTACACCCCAATAAATGCATCTGCTGCACTAAAGTACCATAATATTGACCTGATAACTATTGAGCCAAAATCTTTCACACAATTCATCATAATTTATCTGGGTGACATATACTTATGACTTTCAGGTGCTACATCTCTTTACTGAATGTTTTGAAAACTGAGCTAAGACAACAACATCCATTTATATGAAAGAAAGAAAAACCCATACAGAAATATTTTAAGATTCTAACAGCATTTATTTAAATTTTCCACTTTATTAAGAAGTAGGCACCAGTAATTGAAAGGAAAACCTAGATGGGAGGAATTTACTGAAATCTCCTTGTTAAAAAAAGAACATAGCACTTCTCTGGCTTTGGAAAATACTTTCATAGTAATCAAACAAAGACATTTGATAGCAAACACTTGGAAGTGGAAATAAGCTAAGTTCTTTAATTTTTTAAGTAACCTTCTTTATGTTGATGTATAGCAAAACTATGTGGGTACAAAATAGTGTGGCATTCATCTTAACATTTTCTGTGTGTGTGTGTGTGTGTGTGTGTGTGTGTGTGTTACATGTATACATATCTGTGTGTATATAATTTTTTTTGAGATAGAGTCTTGCTCTGTCACCCAGGTTGGCTCACTGCCACCTGGGTTCAAGTGATTCTCCTGGGTTCAAGCAATTCTCCTGTCAGGCTCCTGAGTAGCTGGGATTAGAGGTGCAATCCATCACACTCAACTAATTTTTGTATTTTTAATAGAGAATGGGGGGTGGGGGCTCGGTTCATCATGTTAGTCAGGCTGTTCTCGAACTCCTGACCTCAGGTGATCTGCCTGCCTCGACTTCCCAAAGTGCTGGGATGACAGGGGTGAGCCACCACACCCGTCACATTTTCTGGCCATTTTTAATGTGTTAGTAAATGCTAAGTATGAGTATATTTACATCGCAAATATTATACCCTATATCATGATAATTTGAAATGACTAAAGAAAAAACAATGGCGTTCAATACTTTTACAGACACAGAGACCTAAATGAAAGAACAAAAAATAACAGCCCTAGAAAAGGATTTGATGGTGACTACTGAAAGTATACAAACACAATTTCCATTGCCCTCTAGAAAAGTAAAAACATAAGCATGATAGCTCTCAAAAAGACAAATGTGAATGTACTTTTGTTCAAATTATTCTAGCACACATATTGTAGTATTATGTCATTAAAGAATACTATAACAAAATTACTATTATGAAAAGTGGGCAATAATGATGATAATGGCAGCCATATTGAACGTCAGCTCAATATGCCCAGAATTACACTAAACTCTTTATATATTTTCCGCATTACGGACAATGACTCTGCAAATAGAGTATTATTGTTTTATTATTTTTTATGGATTAAAATTACCTAATATTTATGAATATTAAGCATTAACCCAAGTCACACAGAGAATTGGTGTGAAACACTGACTTTGTTTAAATTTTAAAGCTCAGAATCTTGCAGGACTGTAATAATCATGGTTTGCAATATTCCTAAAGATTCAATAAAATGAATTTATAAAGGACATATACACACTATCAGGACACTCTTGGCAAAAAATAAAAGTAGGCCAAAAGAATTATTGTAGTCTTTGTTTTTAAATCTCAGAGTAAAGCATACTAAGCTATCAAACTGACAATAAGTGTGAAATCATGAAGTGGAATAAATATAGTGTAAATGAGATATCATTATCTTACAAAGGCCACACCATAGAAATTAATAAACCATCTCCGTGCAAATAATTAATGCTGTTTAACCATCCAAAGGGTAAATAGAATAATGGATCGAATGTCTCAAGTTGGTTTTATTTATAAGCAGTAAACAAAGTTAAAGAATGTTGCTAAGTATAGGATAGGCAACAATTAAAAAGCAAGGAAAACACTCTTCTGAGACCTGCCACACATTCGTAGATCTGAGTTTCTTAAAAAGGATTTTATAGCTTGCCAAAGGTTGTAGAAAATTAATGAATAAAAACTAAATTTAAAACAAGTAGGCCGGGCGCGGTGGCTCAAGCCTGTAATTCCAGAACTTCGGGAGGCCGAGACGGGCGGATCACGAGGTCAGGAGATCAAGACCATCCTGGCTAACACAGTGAAAACCTGTCTCTACTAAAAAAATCCAAAAAAGTAGCCAGGCGAGGTGGTGGGCGCCTGTAGTCCCAGCTGCTTAGGAAGCTGAGGCAGGAGAATGGCGTAAACCCTGGAGGCGGAGCTTGCAGTGAGCTGAGATCCGGCCACTGCACTCCAGCCTGGGCGACAGAGCGAGATTCCGTCTCAACAAAAAAAAGAAAGAAAAAAACAAACAAACAAACAAAAAAAAAAAACTAAAAAGTATCAGGAGACTGAGAGCTGCACCTGCAAGTAATTTAGGCCTAAGTACAAATACACAAAAGTTAGGAATTAAATCCAAATGACATTTTGAAATTTACTCTTGAAAACAAACCAAAACAAACAAAACACTTTACCACATTACAGGTTGCATAGGAGTGATATTTTTGAAGTTTTTTTTAATACAAAAATATATTTTCCGATACTTTATATCAACATATGTGAGGGGAACAAGAGGTACATTGGCAAAGGTAAATTGCACTGTCTCCTAGCCCTACACCTTTGTAAGATTTAAGGAGTCAGTGGGGATACCCAGTAACAATGACTCCTTTTCTGTAACAAAGTTGCATCATGTAGAAGAAGGCAAACCCAGTTTAAAGAACTAGATTACCTGTAAGACCATGTATCTTTACATTTTCATTATCTCAGAGGATGAGCCATTCTCATAAGGTAAATATGGGACTTTTCCGAACCACTTTTATGAGTGGTTCAATGGTTAACCACAAAATATAGGTCAGAGGGGGACGTTCTAGTCATGTCTGAGAATGAATGATAAATATTGTTTCATGGCAACTTCAGATTTATTTACCACACCTCCTTATCATTTCTAGGTGCACAAATAATGCAACAATCCTATGACCCCTGGAGACTCAAATGTGTTGAATTATTTTATATAATAGCTAGGCACTGATAGTATAGTTTTGTAGTTTTAAAGTATTATCTGGAGTTATTTCCTTTGGGGTATTATCTTTATAAAATGCAATGTATCTTTTCCATTTTCACTCATCTTCAGCATTATATTTCACAATTTCATATTGTGACTTCTATATAATGAGGAATAATTAGTGCACATTAGTGAAACTCATCTTTATTTGTGAGAATTTCCGCTTAAGCGTGGATCAAACATGCTCGCACATGACTGCCTTTGATTTTACCTATAAAATAATAGATTTTGTAGTCCAGTGAGCAATAAATGCTTCCCGTCTCTCCCCTATATTTACCAGTAGATAATAATGAAATGTCACAGACTTGAACATTATTAAACTTATATTTGAGATCCCTTTCAGAATTTGTCACCTTTCCTGCTGCTGTCTGCCTTTTCTCCTCTTTGTTGTGTCTCATAAATTTTATGACCTCTTTGCGTTGGAAATCTGTAATTTTCCCAGAGCTCTGCTAGGTACCTTATAGCAATAATAAAACTCTTGTCACTTTCCATTGCAGCTACTTTCAGAGTGAGGCTTACTGACTTCACTCTGCAGCATATTAGATAAAATAATCAATATGCTCAGGTTGAAAAATTAAATGCAGCATTTGTATACCCACTGAATTACAGTGCTTTGAGGTTGGAACAGATGGCTTTGTGAGACATTTGCTAGCTTACTTGAGAATGGCTATTTTTTTCTTCTTTTTGTTTCTACTTGATTTTGCATTTGCAATAATAATAATAAAAGAATTGCCCAAGATGATTGGTATAAAATCCATTTGGCTATTCTTGAAAAACAAGAATTGTAAGTACTGAAAATAATAGCATTAAAACAAAACAAAAACAAACAAAAAAAAACCTTTCTGTTGAATGCAGTTACTTTCTGAGTAAATTTAGAGTATTCTCTTACCTTACATTTGTGAACTTTTTGTGTGCTTGTCCCTATTTACCTCGCCTCTGTTTCTTACCTGAAGTGAACTTACGTATGGTTGTAATATTTCTATTGTAAAACTATTGAATAATAGGGAATACAAAATTTTTCAATATTGTGGAGTTATGGCTATACTTATTTTTACCCAAAATAAGTTAATGTTAACATTCATCCCCATCTCTTGTCCCATATTTCTCTTTCAATCTCTTTCCCTTCAATATAGTCATGATATTGTATTCTTTACATAGGCAGTTTGGAGAGGATGGTTAGGCATTTAAGAAAAGGACTGACCCATTGTTTTCACAAAGATCTCAGGTTACTGATTATTCTGTGAAATTTGGACTACCCCAAAGACTACAGAGCATTGAATTAACTTACTTGCTCAACACTATTTGTTAAGTATCTATTATGAGTTAGGTAGACATTTGTTGGAGGTTCCTAGATATAAAGCAGTTTATAACATATAAGAACTTGTGATCTTAGAGTGTGACTATAATTTAAATTATATTTGTATACATTGAGAAGGAAGAAATGTCTCTGCCCACTAGAGACATTTTATTCCTCATATATGAGACTATCAAGATGCAGAGATACAATATAGAGACTAATTATTCCTCATATAAATTACATTTATGTTGTCTTGTATCTTTGTTCCCAGGATTGTTCCAGTAAACACTGGAAATTGTACACTTTAAATTGTAAACACTACTGAATAGAACTTATTTGTTTTTCCAGTCAGCATATAGTTTCAGGGGCCAGTAGAAGGAAACCTCTATTTTATCCAGTGTCTGAGGACACAATGAGATTGTCTTTGAAAGTTGCAGATGTTTGAAGATATGTCCTTTGTAGTTTGAAGGACATGGAAACCAATCCAGAACTGCATTTGAATAAGGAAATTAGAATAGATGCACAAACAGAAGAAGGAAAAAAGCAAACTGAAGCACAGCAATGAGGCCTAAAAGATGTAGGGCTATATAAATAGATTTAAAACCTTATATTCCAATGTGTTTGTTTTATAAACTCAGTGACTCAGTGATCTTAATATTAGACAACAACTCCTTAGAATCACATAACATGTTTCACACTTTAAGTTATTGTTTTTGTTTGTTTGTTTGTTTTGAGACGGAGTTTCGCTCTTGTCACCCAGGCTGGAGTGCAACAGCAGGATCTCGGCTCACCGCAACCTCCGCCTCCCAGGTTCAAGTGATTCTCCTACCTCAGCCTCACAAGTAGGGGAATTTTTTTGTATGTTTGGTAGTGATGAGGTTTCACTATGTTGGCCAGGCTGATCTCGAAATCCTGGTCTCAAGGAGTTCGCCCCGGCCTCCCAAAGTGCTGGGATTACAGGCATGAGCCACCACATCCGCCCTATCATTGTTCTTAATTCTTACATTTTACAAGAAAAGCCGGCTCTCAACTGATGTTCAACACATGTAACATATAGAACTGGGCCCTAAATTGATCAATAACTCAGGTTGATGAAAGGCTATGTTTTTAAGGCAAACACCACACAGTCTTTCACATTGGTGCTAACAGAGACATTTTGGTATATTCCCTGGATGCAGCCAAATCCTGTGGTGAGAACCTGGTGAATGGGCTATGCTACAGTGTATGTTGGAGGGGCTCACACAGGAATACTTCCCAACTCTGGTGACTTCACATTGACAGCCAGCCACAGTGGGAGTATTTGCACTACAGAAATCAATAAATTCTTCAAACATGTATCTTTTTTCTAAGAAAGCTGGTTGTTAAATAGCCCCTACACAACTGTTCTTGGAGGAATAAAAGGTTTGCCTTTGCCTTTCTCCCAAGTCGTATTTCAGAATTGCAGTGAAAGCATAGCATCTCAGCCCTCAGCTCTAGAGACCTTCCTCTTCTAGCGGGCAGAGACATTTCTTCCTTCTCAATCTATACAAATTTTATGCTTATCAATAGAGGTGAGATTATTGGCTCACTTTTCCTCCCAAGTGGATACATCTCTCTTCTTTATTCTCTCTCTCCCTCCTCTCATCCTCCCCTTCATATGTGTCATTCAAAATGTGTTTGTGCATTCGAGTGGCATTGTGGGAAGATGAAGTGAGGAGGGAGAAAACTCAAATTATATTGCACATTGGCCACTGGCACACACTGTTCTAGGTGCTTTATATATTCTCTTTTAATTATTTTATTATTTGAAACCCAAAAAAAAGTCATACCATTGTGAGAAGAGCCAGTTTTCAGGAAAATGAGATGTGGAATTTTAATATGACTTGAAGAGCTAAATAGGTAATTTTTACTGAAGTGAAGTAAAAAAGTAGGGCCTTGTATAAGAATTTCACAATACCAAAATTTATATTGTAATAATAAAATTGTAATGGTAAAAATGTGATAGTATTAATGTATTCAGTTTTTTATTCTCTGAACTATATGTGGCATTTACTTTGATATCATTTTATGTCATCTGGAAATGACTCTACTATTGCTACAATATACCAAAATATCTGGGCACAATAAACAATTACAGCATTTTCTCTATCTTTTAGACTTCTCAGATAATGCTACAATATGTAAAAGTATTTGAGCTTGATTAAAAATGCAAGTATTTCTCCAATCTTTTTGATTTCTTAGTTTTGGAAGACTTGATATTCTACTGATCATTGCTATTATATACTGTAATGACACCTGTCATGATTTTTAAAAGTTTTTTTTCCCATTATTAACATGGTAACATAGAGTTATGTCATTAAAACGTTAATCTTGGCCAGGTGCGGTGGCTCATGCCTGTAATCCCAGCACTTTGGGATGCTGAGATGGACGGATCACCTGAGGTCAGGAGTTTGAAACAAGCCTGACCAATATGGTGAAACCCTAATTTTGCAGAAAACAAAATTAGCCAGGTGTGGTGTCAGGCACCTGTAATCCCAGCTACTTGGGAGACTGAGGCAGGGGAATAGCTTGAACCTGGGAAGCAGAGGTTGCAATGAGCCAAGATTGTGCCACTGCACTACAGCCTGGGTGATAGAATGAGACTTTCTCTCTAAATAAATAAATAAATATAAATAAAAATAATAAATAATAATCTTATTTCAATGTTTGCTACTAAAAGGTTTTCAATTATTTTGTCATATCATATCATATTATACATATATTTGCCCAAGCACACACACATGTGTGTCTATGCACGTATGTTTCTTTAACTCATGGCTGAAAGAGTACCACAGAAGACATAAACCTCAAATCTGTGTCTGGGATTGTAACATGGGGAAACAGGTCAACCTTACACTACAGTGCACATTTGCATTGCATTGTACATTCTTGGTGTCTTCAGGAGATTGATGTGATGAAAATCCTCATTCTACAGGTTGGAGATGGGGAATGAGAAGTCAGAAGCCGGAAAATCCTAAACTCTTTTAGATCACTCTGATTCCATCTAGTAAATTACCTTTCTCTGAGATATTTTCAAGGTCTGAAATGATAGTGTACTTACAAGAGGTCATTATGACTTCTGGCACCCATTGGAGCAGGCCTAATGTCTTACAGCAAATATGAGAGTCTAAATGCATTGCTGTAAGTGTCAGGCTGGCAGCAAATGCATTATGCTTCTCCAATTGACCCTTTCTGCTCCTGTCTCTCACACTCTTACCAGATAGACAGTTAGCAAGCAGGCTGTCCTATCGAAAGGATTATCTCATAACAAATGTGGCTATTTAAAAGCGAACTGTGTTGCTGAAACTCTGAAAGCCTTGAAAGAGGTTTATCCATCATACCTTAGCTACCCACTGCAGTCTTGATGATTACCAAAGAGCCTCATCATGTTTGGTATCTTATATCTTTAAAATAATATTTCTATATTCACTTCAGGTGCTTTGCTTATTAATACTGAGATGTAGTAGGTGATACAGTAGGAGTTATGTGGCAACATTTAGGCTTCACACTATCACAACAAAATCATCATGTGTCAAGGCAGTGAAAGAGCTAGTGTGTTAGGAAGCATTATCCTTGAGTGAAAGGAGTTCATATCTGCTCATAATGTGTGAGCTGTAAGTTTGATATAGTCAGAAGAGTAAGATACAGGAGCTCAAAGAACCTGAGCTCTGATCCTAAGACTCTCTCCAAGTCTATGTAACCCTATGTGATAAAATAACTTGGAGTGGGAGGAGGTTCCTCCTGAGATCAGAGGCCCTAGTGTAGCCATCCTTGGAGATATAAATCGTTAACTTACGAAAAGCAAGGAGACAAACATTATTTGTTTTGATGGTGTTGGAAAGAAATAGTTTCTTGGAAGAAATTGTTATTATGTAGCACATTCTTAACCTCACGTAAGCTGAGGGAAGTTGAAGAGGATATGGATTGTGTGTCTGCTGACTGAAATGAAGGCAGGGGTCTGGCCTCACAGCAGTGAAGGCCTAAAGGTTTTAGGAAACACTGCGAAAATCATTTTATCACTCTGGTTCTCAGTTTCTTCTTTTATAAAATGATGGTTTTCAAATGATCCTACAGGCTCTGGAATCTGAAGTCCTGCATTGAAATTTTAGCTTTGTCACTTACTAGTTGTGTGATAACAGCATAGCAGTTAAGACCCTTCGTGTTGAAACAGATCAGAAAATCTAACTCTTAGTGGCTCACGGAAAAAATTAAAAGAACAGGAAAACATAATGAAATGTATTTTTTACTCACATATCATGAACTCCAGGAATGTTTGTCAAATCACATATCAGACATCTCTTGTGGAGTCCTTCTTGGTTGCTCCTAAAAGCTATGGCTTTATTTTCTCTTAAATTCAAATACTTTGGAATAATTAGACTAACTTGATTCATACACTCCCCTGAATCAATCCCATGGTTAAATAGATATTTGGGCTGACTGTTCAAACTCTACTTTAAAAACTCCAGAACTTACTCCCTTGAAATTAGTGAAACTGGGCAAACATTGAAATCATTTCTTAATTTCTCATAATCAATTATTTAGGATATATGTTACATTGAAAACATTTCATTTTTAAAATAACTATCCTGCCTTGATTACCTTTTATTGGCCTAGAGAATTATTTATTTATGTATTTCGAACTATGTATTTTGAACTATTTTCACTCATCTTAATAAAAGAAAATAATATTCTCTATGTCATAATGAAGTAGATGTTCTGAACATGTTCTTCTGTGTTTTCCTGGCTTTTCAAATTAAAGTATGAGTTGCTTCAAAATTTAATTGAGGCTATTGGGACTACAGAGTTCTTGCCTTTAAGAAAGTGGTTTCAGTTAATTGCAGTGTAGCACCACATGCATGAGATTTTATATTCAGAAGAGAGGAAATTTTATTTGGTGTGTTTATAGCAAATACATTCAGTATTATTGTTCAAACAAGCTGAAATTATTTACAGAATGTTATATGTATATGTTTTTTTCTGGGAAGAGAGTCCATAGTTCTTGTTAGATTTTTTTCCAAAAGGGTCCATGACTATAGAATCATTAAGAATTAATGTATGAGATAATTTATTTTTCTTTTAAAACCCAATAAGCTCACTTCAAAAAAAGTTGATGGCATTTTATTTATGTTAAAGAGGAACATCTTTAAAAAATATTATTTAACTAATATTCTCTTGAATTGCAATCATTTTATGGTAAAGCTATGCTTAGATTTAAAATTTCCCTCTTAGAATATACATTTTTGGACTCAGACTGCTATGGTGATCAATAATGATTTGTAGAAAATTATGGTATAGCTTGAAGTCTTTTATTTTAAAATATTCTTTGTGACAATATTCTTGGCTGGTCCTTATTTGGTGTCTCAAACTTTGCTCAAAATTCAAGTGTGTTTTTAATGTACTATTTTTTTCCATAGGAAGTGGAAGCTCATTGTATAAAATTTTAATATATAGAAAGGTAGAAAATAGAAAACCATCCCTAATTCTTAACCTAGCCACTGTCAAAATTTGCATGCATCATTCTTGTGTATTTTCTATGCAGTAAAACATGTATGACATTTGTAATTGCACCATGTATAGAACTTTGTTTTCATTTATTAATTAATTTATAAAACATTTGTCAGGGGCTTACAAAGTAAAGTAACCAATTTTCCCAGTTTGCCTGGAACTTTCCTGCTTTTAACAGATTTTTAACAGGATCCTCACCTCCTGGAAAACCTATTAGTCCTTGGCAAACTGGGAAAGTTGATCACCCTCTGATAAAGAAAGATGAATAGGCCGGGCGCGGTGGCTCAAGCCTGTAATCCCAGCACTTTGGGAGGCCGAGACGGGCGGATCACGAGGTCAGGAGATCGTGACCATCCTGGCTAATACAGTGAAACCCCGTCTCTACTAAAACATACAAAAAAAAACTAGCCGGGCGAGGTGGCAGTCGCCTGTAGTCCCAGCTACTTGGGAGGCTGAGGCAGGAGAATGGCGTGAACCCGGGAGGCGGAGCTTGCAGTGAGCTGAGATCCGGCCACTGCACTCCAGCCTGGGCCACAGAGCGAGACTCCATCTCAAAAAAAAAAAAAACAGAAAGCTGAATAAAAACAGACTGTAGACTATCAAGGTTAGTGTGGGAGTAATATATATTCTAAAGTTGCTATATCTTACATTTTTTACTTATTAGTATTTTTCACCTTACTGCATAATTTTATTAGTACTTTTATAAAAGTAAACTTCGATGGGTTGAATGCAAAATCAGTAATAAATCTATTCCTTTAGCATAGATTTTTGAATCATTTCCTAGTTTTGCTATCATAAACAACAAACAAATAAAATCTTTGATCACAGCTTCTTTTGATGGTTATATATTTCTTTCAGGACAGAGCCATAAGATATATACTTGCTGGGATTAAGAGTATAAATTTATTAGATTGATGATACATGCTGTCGAGTTGCTCTCCAAAAAGATTTTACTAGTTTATATTTTCGTTAGAGATATATTTCAAATATGACAGGATTTTATTATTCTCAGCTAGATACAAACTTTATTCATCAGGAACAGTTTGTCCAATATTTGTCAAATAATATTCTCCCAGGTATTCTGAAAGATAACTCTAAGAATAATAATAAGGAAACCTGTTTGCATTGCTTTTTTACTATTATACTTTAAGATCTAGGGTACATGTACATGATGTGCAGGTTTCTTACATATGTATACTTATGCCATGTTGGTGTGCTGCACCCATCAACTCGTCAGCACCCATCAACTCGTCATTTATATCAGGTATAATTCCAATGAAATCCCTCCCTCCCCTCCCCTCCCCTCCCCGTAATAGGCCCAGTGTGTGATGTTCCCCTTCCTGTGTTCAAGTGATCTCATTGTTCAATTCCCACTTATGAGGGAGAACATGCGGTGTTTGGTTTTCTGTTCTTGCAATAGTTTGCTGAGGATGATGGTTTCCAGCTGCATCCATGTCCCTACAAAGGACACAAACTCATCCTTTTTTATGGCTGCATAGTATTCCATGGTGTATATGTGCCACATTTTCTTAATCCAGTCTGTCACTGATGGACATTTGGGTTGATTCCAAGTCTTTGCTATTGTGAATAGTGCC
>NW_016806329.1:6395201-6409711 GCF_001698545.2 Rhinopithecus bieti | reverse complement strand
AGAAGGGGGTTGAAAAATGACCTATTGGATGCTAAGTTCACTATTTGGGTGAAATCCAAACCTCAGTATTATACAATACACCCATGCAAAAAAAAATGTAGCTAAATACACTCTGTGAATCTAAAATAAAATAAAATAGTTTTAAAGAAGCAGAAAAGTAATAAGTACAAAATAAAATAAATAACAATATTTCATTAAATTAGAAAATGCAAGAGTAAAATGATTTTGCTAGTAATTAAACATCTAGTTTCTTATGAAACATATTTATTTTGGCTTAATAATATTATGCTAGCAAATACATGTTTAATATTACACAATAGTTACAACTTTTCCTCCCTATATTCAGCATACACTTTAATTTCAAATTAATTTTACACATCATGAAACTGTATTTCATTTAATACATAAAAATGTTATGTGTAAACACACAAGTATATAAGCTGCCATTTTCCTTTTATGAAATACAGTTACAGTAAACTTCATTTCAACACATGCCCTCCAATTTCATTAGTGATGATTATATAAGCTTATGATAAAACAAGGAAAGAGGAACCAAGTATCACAGTTAGGCTAATGAAATTTAGGTTGGATTAACATGTAAAGTGAATTATTACAGGAATCAAAGCTATTGTACTATCTGCTAGCACTTACTATTAATGGAATAAATAAGATACCAAATGCTTTGCATAATAGTGGTTTACTTGTTTAATCTGCATAAAAGCAAAATTAAAATTTTCCTATATTTAGCTGGTACTGTGAAAACTATACAAAGTATTTAGGAGGTATTTATAGTATTTGTATCAAAACATTTAGTATCCAAATGAATGATGGTCATGGGTTAAAGGAAAGAGAGGGAAGCTAATGTTTACAGATAATCTGCCAATTTCAGCTATATGCTGGATAAGTAAATTCATTCAACATTTCAATGAACTATTACTAGTCTCAATTCATTAACAAGAAAACTAAAATTCAGAGGAGCTAAGCAAAATTTTCAATTTTCCATGCTAGTGAATGGCAGACCCTGTCTTTAAACTCATGTCTGTCTTATGAGTTCACATTTTTATTTGGTATGTGACAAAATTATAAAGGATAGACACCAGGGTAATTATTTTAGGCCAATTCTACATTTTCAATTTTTTTTTCAAGCAGTGATCAAACAAAAAATTTTGCACTTTTTTTTTGTACAGATATCTAAGTAATTCTGTAAGCTAGTTTCTAAGAAGTAAAATTTTTAGAACAAGGTGAATGTTTTAACTTTTCATATCCTTGGTACAGCTACATTGTTTTTCCCATAGTCTTACCAATGTACATTCACACAGTATGGAAGAGTGACTATTTTCCTCAGTCTTACAAATAATAAATAAAAATTATGATAATTTTATCTTTTTTTCTGCTATGGTATGTGAAGAATAACACTTTATAATTTAACATTTTATGGGAAAATTAATTTTAGTATACAAAACAAATCCAATATTTGATTTTTATTATAGCTGGCCAAATTAAAATTAACCATGGTGTTCTATCATAATACAAAATATACTTGCTAGGCCAAATTCATAATGTAGAGAAAAAGACCTTGTTTACAATAGCCCAAAAAAAAACATAGTTGATGGGCTGATGACTTCATTCTAGTCATGTTTTCCCTCTTTAAGTATTGTTGACACTAAATATTTACAGGTCTAAACCTTCTCGGAATCATACATTCCTGGAAATTAGAAAATAATTTCTCCCATCTGCAAAGAGTAAATTTGGTCAAAAGAGAAAATATCAAATTAAGTAGATGAAAATGATTTTCTGCTTTGTTTTCTATTTCTCCCCTCCCCGGTACTTGAAAGTAGTCAAATAACAAAATAGATTCAGAGTTGATTTGTTCATATAAACAGACCCAATATAAAATTATGATGATTAGACTATTTCCTATGATGGCTGTAACAAATTATCACAGACTCTGTGGCATAAAACAGTTCTTTATTTTCTTACATTTCTGGAGATCAGAATTCCAACATGTCGACAGGGCTGATTTCTTTTGGAGGTTCTAGGGGAGAATCCATTTCTTCATCTTTTCTAACTTCTAGAGGTCACCTGCATTCCTTGGTTGCTGACACTGTTCACACATGACTATATCCTTCTCCATCTTCATGTATTCCATCTTCATGTCTCCTAATTGCTTTTCTGTTGTCAGATCTCTCTCTGTCTCTCTCTTATTAGAACACTTGTGATTACATTTTGGATCCACCTGGGTAATCAAAGACAAGCTCCCCATCCCAAGAATCTTAATCACATTGGCAGTGTCTTTTGCTGTATAAAACAACATCCACAGGTCCCAGATGTTAGCATTTAAATATCTATGTGGTTATTCAGCCTACCAAAATGATACAAATTCCCAATCTGTAGAATTATTTATTTAATCTTTTTATTCAGTAAAGTTATTCTCAATTAAAGAGCAGATTTTACAGGGCAATATTTTGAAGCGTAAAACTTGTGAAAGGTTTAATTGATTAATTACTGTTTACAGCCATGAATTCAGACATGCATAGTCATTTAAACATTTTGGTTTCTTTAGCATATTTTACAACTGGATACCAGTCTAACACAAATGGTCCTACTGCTTTATATCTTTTTCGGCCTACATCTATCTAAATTGAGAAATATATGGCACGAATAAGTATATTCAGTTTCCATGGCTATGTCTAAACAATTACTGGAAGCATTTTATATGGGAATAATTTACATACATTTGTGATATTACTTTTCTTATCTCTCCTCACTATTTTGAGCAATCTTTGTCTTGCTCTTCAATCCTAGTTTATGGAAAATCTAGTCTGGCCATGTTAATAGCAGTGCTGGTGTCAGGATACCTTGAAGAAATGTTTGTTTAGGAGTTAACCAGCTGTGTCTTTATAGAAAGCTTATGCTAATATGCATCAGAAATCTCCAGGAAGATGACTTAGTATGTGGTGTTTCTAAAACTCTATTTAATCACAGACACTTTTGTACTTGGAGTTTCAACATCTTCAGCAACTAGTGAGCCAAGCAAATACTATACATTAAACATTCACAAGACTTTACAATTGTGAAATTTGAAAGTTTCCAAAAACGAAAAGTTTGTTGACTTTTTAAAAATAAAAGCCAAACCAAAACATAAAGCTTGTGTGGGGGTGGATCTGTGTGTGTTTACAATACTTAGTGTGACTATTGACATCTTTGCTAAGGAAACATAAGGAAATATGCTTGATTATGGGGTGCTGCCCCAAGACTCTCCTGGTAGTATTATATAAGATGTGGTATATGCAAAATATTGCCAGGATTTCAAATATTAGACATACCATAGATTTGACTATGGTCTAGTGACCATTATCTCAAGTGGGTCCACAACCCTACTCAACAATATGATTATAGTTTCTTAGAGTTCTTCATTTTATTTGGAAAATAGAAGCAATCGATAGAGTCCTGCCTCCTTTTCCCATCATCAGCACCATCAGCCTAGCTATATCTGGGCCTATGCACTTATTTACTACCTATGACAGAGCCTAAACTATCTTCATGTACTTAAGGCCATGCTGCCATTTGTACACTGTTACTGCAATTATCCCCCTACCAGTATGTGTGCACACACTCATAAATCCTGAGTTTCTCCTTTTCTACAGCGTCCTTCCCAATAGCAGACAAAAGTGTTATACTACCTCTTATTTTATATCACAACACTCTTATATCAGTGAAGACCATGTACTCTTCTAATGAGTGTCACATCTTCTCTCCCTCAGAGCAGAACTCCTGAATGAGCTGTCCTGACTCACATTCTCTACTCCTTCACTTGCTTTTCTCTCTTCAGCCCACTCTAGTCCACTGAAATTGTTCTTATCAAGGTTGCTAATAATCTCATTGTGACAAGTTCAATAGCCAGTTCTCTGTCCTTATATTATATTAGAATTTGGCCCAAACAATTCATTACTCAATCATGAAAGTATTTTTTTCACTTTGCTTCCCATTTTAGTTTCAGTTTTTAGTTTTGTTTGTTTGTTTGTTTGTTTGTTTGTTTTGTTTTTCCTGTCTACCTCAAGGCCCATCTCTTACATCTCTTTCTGACTTCTACATGATCTAGGGACCTAGCCTTTAGGACACTAACTGCTTATGTGATTCCATTTATTCCACTTATTTGTAAATTTACCAGTGTTTCTGCTGTGCTCCAGATTCACACATTCAACACCTACCTCATGGAGATGTCTAACAAGAATAGACAGAATAGAGTTTCAAAATAGGAACTGTTGACTTTATAAACCTGTTCCTCTCTTAATTTTTTAAATTTGTTATCTCAATAAATAACATGATCATTCATCAAAATATTTAGTCCACAAATTTAGGAGTTATTCTTGAATGATAATTTATCATATATTCTCACTCACTCACTCACTCAATAATTGCTGCTAGTGCTGCCTACAGACTTTATACCAAATTCTCTGACTTTCCACTGTGAATCCTGCCACTGTCCTAGTCCACATCATTGTAATATCTCACTTAGATTACTGCAATAACCTCTTGCTTCCCTGTTTCCCAATTTTCATTGCTTTAGCAGCAGCAAGCATAATCTTTTCAAAATGGATATTTTCCTCAGAACCCTGAAACAACTTATTGCATTGAAATAAAAACTTATACTCAAAATAATTGAAAACATGTACGCAAATAAATACTTTTACCTGAATATTCACAGTAGCACTATTCAAAAATGACCAGTAAATGAAAATAACCCTAAGTCTTTCAACTGATTAATTATTAAAAAGTCATAGTATATACATGCAATGGAAAAGTATTTGACCATTAAAAGGAATGATGTGTTGATACATGCTATAATGTGGATGAACTTTGAAAACATTAAGCTAAGTGAAAGAAGCCAGCCACAAAAGGCTACAAGTTGTATGTCTCCTTTTATATGAAATATCTAGAATAGGTAAATCCATAGATACAGAAAACAAGGCTCCTACAAGCTCATAAATTTCATCACCTACCACTCTCCATTTACATCTCCCATTTTAACCACACTGGTCTCTTTGCTTAGTTTTAGTCTCAGCATATTCTCACTTAGTTTATTTATGATTGCTTTTCTATTTGCTTGGATTTCTCCTAAATCAAATCCTAGAATGGCCTATTCTGGCATTTCTTTAAAGTGGCATCTTAAAATATCACTTATCACAAACACCTTCCCTTCCACTCCATCCAAGTCTACACAGACATCTCTAAAAACCATGTAGATTATAAGCAGCATAACTACCCACAAAAGCATTTTTAGCATAACTAAAATAGAGGCAATAAAACAAATTTAAAATTACCTCAGTAAAGGATATAAATGCCACCTGTAACAATAGTTCTGGCTCTGGAGCCTACACTGAATTAGAAAGACAGACAGAGATGGTGCATCAGGAGGAGAGAGGGAGGCCTAGCAGTGGTTGAGAGTGGATAAAATCAGAGCCACAAATGAAGGTCCCATAATGATACTGAGAATAGGTATAAGGAAATATTGGGCACAGATATAAGAACAGGTGAAACAGAAAACAAGGTGTTTGAAATTATGTGAGACTAAATATAACAATCTTGGGAAGATATGGTTTCTGGGGCAAATTAGAAGTGTATGGAAAATTATTTGGTGGCTTTGTGGGTAAAGGAAAAATAAAAGAATGAAAAGGTTGAAATTAAAGGCCCTACTGAAACAAAAAGAGAGTCACTATATCAGAAAACTGTATAGCATCGAAATATAAAGACACCCCCAATTAAATAAGGTTTTTTTGTCACTAACTACACAAGACAATGTTGATGAAGAAGAAATCTATAAAGGGACTAAAATTCTCTCTGACCTCCCACCAGTGGTTGGTTGTTTAGGAAAACCTTAGTACCTCAAATTGAACAGAAAAGCATTGGCAACACCTATACAAATTTATAGAAAGAGAAAGAAATAGCGAGCAAACATTTTCAACTGACGAAAATTTTCTTTCTTCCAAAAGTAATTTTAAAAACAAAACCGAGAAACAACAACAAAAAAGAAACAAACAAAAAACTATCTTAAATATATTTTTTTAATTACCTGGAAATATTAACAAATTATATTTCTAATCAGTGAAACAAAAAAATAGCAATGTAGAACGCATACAAAGATGTGAAATGAAATCTAAAAGGATCAGAAAAGAGAAGAAAAAGAAAAACAAACTTGGCAGCAAAGCATCAGCTATAAGATAGCTACAAAAGAATAGATTCTAATGAGTATTGTATAAATGGCATATAAGTGGCTTTGAGGAAGGAAATGAAGAAAACTCAAACAACACAACAGAAAAAATTATAAAGGTTATAACTGAAGAAAGTTTTTCAGAAATAAGGATCTTCAGCCACACGTTGAAAAGTCACATTTTGGTAATTCTTAAATATGTTCTAGAAAAATTTTTAGTTCTTAAGGATATTAAAAAAAAATTGCTCTGGACATTCAGGCAAACAGATCAAGTTACTTACAAAGGAAAACAGAAAATTAGGTTGTCACGAGACATCTTCATGGCAATAGTCAAAACAAGGCAACAGTAAAGACTCTTTTTTAAAAATGCAAGGAAAGACTATATGTGCTAAGGTGTCTTTCTGGCATCGAGATTATGAAAACATAGTTTTAATTTGAAAATAATTTTGTGAATACTACACCCACAAGAGAATTAGTATATCCAACACAGGGATTATTAAATAAACTTGACAAAGGAAGATAGTGAACACTGAATATGTTTAATCATAGATCCCAGACTAAAACAAACATGTAAAAAGGGTAGAATGATAAATATGTTCTGACAAATTAGAAATTTTGCAGTTCAAACAAATGGATAAAGAAAATAAAATGGCCAGTTGTAGTGGCTCACTCCTGTAATCCCAGCACTTTGGGAGACCAAGCCCAGTGGATCACTTGAGGTCAGGAGTTGGAGACCACCCTGGCTAACATGGTGAAACCCTGTCTCTACTAAAAATACAAAAATTAACCAGGCATGCTCGGGGGTGCCTGTAATCCCAGCTACTTGAGAGGCTGAGGCAGGAGAGTTGCCTGAACCCAGGTGGCAGAGGTTGCAGTGAGCCAGGATCTTGCCACTGCACTCCAGCCTGGGCAACAGGGTGAGACTCTGTCTCAAAAAGAAGAAAAAAGAAAAAAAAAATCCTAGATTTTCATGTAGATAATAGGTGGGAGTAAATTTAAAGCTCAATTAGTGGCCTAAATAAGGGAAACAGTGAACTTAGAGCTTCATAAAATCTTAACTTTCTCTCAAAGAGCTGATGGTACTCTCTGCAAAACTTTTTCAACGTGTCATTAAAAAATGAGGGTGACTAAATTGTTGGGAGGAATTTCTACATTAAGATATTGAAAATTTTACCATAAATGTAGGAATCTGTTGAAATTCTGTATATGAAAACCTAAACTGTATGTGCAAGAACTCTTCTGAAACAGTACAGTACAGTTGTAAAATGTATAGAAACTTGCATATGCCTTTGCAAATGAAGTAACAGCCTTTGAAATCTCCTTAGTTCAAATCCCAACCTAAATAGTTGGATTTTTTTTTCTTTCTCTCTTTTTCTTATTTCTTTTGAAAATGAATGTGTTTTTTAAACTGTTACTGCTAGTTGTGTCTGTTTGTAAATATGTGGGGTTTTCTTCAGATTTTTGGTTGTTGTTGCTTGTGTGTTTTGATGAAAGTGGTGTTTGTGTGTTTTGAGGGAAGTGTTCTTGGTGTGTTTTGATGGTAGTAGACATGGCAGTATTGCTAGAGATAGTTCATGTAAATCTTCTACTTCCAAATGCATTTTACAATGTGGTATATATCAATTTTTGCTTTTGTGTTCTTTTGCATCAACTATAGCTAGCTGTTTTTCATTTTTTTGCTTAATGAAGTAAAAGCAATATAAATAAAATTTCTCCTTGCAAATGAATCTCATTCAGCTGCATTCAACTATGAAAGAGCTCTCAAAAAAGACTACTCATTAATTTTCATTTCAAAAATATTTTGTAAAGTGGTTCATAGGCCTTTGTTAATGGCTTGCCTAATGTCCTTGGATCACCATATGTTCTCTTCACAAAGTATAGGCCCACAGAGAAATATCCCTCCTATCTTTTCAGGTTAGATTTTTGGAAAAATATGAAGAATTCAAATCAGATCATTGCATTTCTAATCAAAATTGTTCATGATTTTTAATGGCATGAAAACAAAGAAACATTTTTAAACATTTTTTACTACATGTATTAGAATTGGCAATACATAAATAAAAGAATGGAGATGAGGAAATGAAAGAATCCACTGAATTAACTGCGTGATCCTCTCTCTACTTTCCGTATTGCAAGAGAAAACAATATACACATGGCCTTCTAATCACTTGGTTGGTTCCCCTGGAAAGCAGCCCTCAGTAGTTTCTTACTGCACTGCTATCACTCTGAACATAAGCTGGAGACAAAGGGCTGCTTTGTACAAAGAGAAAAATAATCAGGGTCTGGTGAGAGGATAGATAGAAGGATGCTCAACACCAACCTCATCATCAAGAGGAGACCACAGTCATTCCTTTTGTAATAAAACACACAAAGTCAGAACCTGAATAGAACACAAGGACTCCTTTGGAGTAAAGTCTTCCTTATTCTCTTTTATATATGGTATTTCCATAATCTTCTTGATTTTCACTTTTCCTTGTGAGGCTAAAATCAGTAATTTGAATTAGATCTCCTATTTATTCTAACATATGTAGTTGAAGTCCATTTTATCCCCTCTCCCACAATAGCTGAATTCAGGGTTTTGTTGTTGTTGTTGTTTTGTGGGTTTTTTTGCCCTTAGCAGCGAGAAGTGGAGACCTTGGTTTCTCTGATTCTATTTCCAAGTATTTCTGGAAGATCAGCATTCTACTCTCTCTTCTAAGACAGTGTCATCTTATATTAGAATTTATTCTTGTGGTAGGATGCTTAAGCCTTTACCTCAATTCAACATGGTGCCCTGATTCTGCAAAATCCTCCTGCCTTTACTTACGATAGCTCTTCTCAGGTGCTTTACCTTTAGCTTTCCCTAGGGCTCCCTGCTCATTATTTTGTCCTCCTTCTCTCCATAAATAATGTTAATTATGGTAATAGTGGTAATATATTAGTAGGCAGTATCAAGACCCTGCCAACTCACCTTTATTCTACAGTATTTGAAGCAGTTAGATGGAAAGGGGAAGAGTAAAGCCATTAAGTGCCACTTTTGATATGTGTAGTAGGTGGTTATTCACTGTTGTTTGTTTTACAATAACATACTTAAAAAATGTTTTTTTTTTTTTATCATTTTAGATTTATGTTACTGGCTGCTAAAGAGTCAATGAGAGATGATTATATGATCCAGTTTCATTCCACCATCTTCACCCACATTCTTCTTTTAAATATTTATATCTTATTAATATTTTTGAGAGAGATGTGTGTATACATACACACATATATGCATGTGTATACGTGTACACAATGACTTGCTGGAATGGCTCACAGAACTTAGGAAGACAGTTTGCTTACTAGATTATGGGTTTATTGCAAAAGGATACAACTCAGGAAAGAGCAGAATGGAAGAGCTGCAGAGGGGAAGGTACACGGAAAGGGGAGCTGAACCTCCATGATCTCTACAGGCATCCCATCCTCCCAGCACTTGCACATATTCACCAACTCAGAAGCTCTCAGAAACCCGACTTTTGGGAGTTTTATGGATGCTTCAATACATAGGCATGATTGATTACATCACTGGCCGGTAGTGATCAAAAAATTCAGGCCATTTCTTCTCCCCAGAGGTGGTGTGTGAGACACTGGGGGGTGTGAAACTGGCAAACTTCTAATCACTTGGTTGGTTCCCCTGGAAACCAGCCCCATGCTTGGTCTTTCCAGGAGCCCCAGCCCCCAGCAATCTCATTAGCATATGAAAATACCAGTCAGAGATTGCAAGAATTTAAAAAGCTGTGTGTCAGGAAATGGGAAAAGAGACCAAACATATATTTCTTACCATGTCACATTGACAATTGTCTGGTATATTTAAGTGTCTCAAGCATCACATAGAGATGTACCATGTTCCAAACAAGAAAATGGAACACAACAGGAGCTTTGAGACTGGGAGTCGGCTTACTTTTTAGCCACCTAAAGTTAATTATAAGTTCTGGAGCTGCTTCTGGAGGTAGGCATATATTGCTTTCCAATAGAAAGAACAGCATTGGAATTCTCACTAGGTTTTTTTTTTTTTTTTTTTTTTTTTTTTTTTTTTTTTTTTTTTTTTTGTCATTTAAGCTTCCTAAATCGGATCTGCTTCTAACTTCTGTTGTATAATGTACAATGATACCTACTATAGACCATGAACAATAATTAAGTACCTTCCCTTTAACCCATCCCTAAATGAGATCTGAGCCATAGGAATGATGACTGGCACTGAAATAGTTGATCACCTGGAAACTCCGTGAACTCTGAAATTTCCTCATATTGAATTATCAGGCTGAAAAAAAACAATGTGTAGTGACACCTGTAAGTGTGCTTGAGATAAGAAGGGATTGAGGAGTAATAGTTCCCTGGTGCAGTTTTTACCATTATTCTTCCAATTTTTTCATTCTAGATGGAGGTAAACCAATTGGAACACCACTTATTTTTGCACTTCCCTCTTTGCCATCTCTTCCTTTTGTCTCTCCATCAAATCAGCAGAGGCAGAAATGTGTTTTTAGTCAAAACTACGGATTCGCATGCACACTCACACACAGACACCCATTGATTCCTTAGCATTACCCCCATACACTATACCTAACATCTCCCTTTCTTTACATTTTGATTATCCACACCAAAATAAGATATATGAAAACATCTGAAAAACAGAATTAGTCTACTGAGGCCTAGGGACACCTGGTATAAATATACTGTGCATTTGGTAGGTGGTGGTAGCTTATTTCCACATCATGATAGATGATGTGTATCATCCAGAGCTTGACTCTGGAGTTGTCCCTTGTGAACATTAATTAGTAAGGCAAAATGGCTTGAGTTTTTGGATCAAAAGAGACTGTACTAATACAAAGAGCAAAGGATACTATAAGGATAAAAAAAAACAAAAAACCTGTGCTATTAAAATCTCTACAAGTTATGCAAAAACATAATAACTGAATGAAATTGCTTTTAAATAGTTGGGTTATTTGAATTGCTTACCTAAAATTATTTTTACTATGGAGAAATAAAAACTTACTCTGCAGAAATGAGAAAGTTATTATAGCTGAGCCAGATTATACATATGCATGTGTATACATGGGAATATATATGACATATATCTATGAATATATATGACATCTATATATATAACATTACCATTGAACATGACATTGAAATAATTAGAATCTAAAAGTGAATAAAATTCCTTTAATATTTGATATACTGATTGCTTTGCTAAAATTCATATGGGATATTTTATGCATAATTACTTACCAGGCAGGATTGATACGAGGATTACTATTTATGTGACAGAAACATTTGTAAACCACCTTGACCTTCTCAAAGAAAGGTCGCACTAGTGATTAGAGAGTAATGTCTGCTTTCCTTTTAATCACAATCTAAGATCAGGTCTTCGTTTCACAGTGGTAGAGGAAGTTGACAGAATGAAAAACTCTAAATAAGTAGCAGATGGTCTTGAGAGATGGTATGGATGATTATTTAAGAGTTTTATAGCCTTCTTTTGTTGGTTGAGTTTTTTTTAATCTGTGTTTATTGAGGATAACTTTAAGTTTATTGACACCATATGCTAATACTATGTAAACACCGGATGTCTTCATATTTAGTTAATATTCCGTGTACCAAACTTCTCAGTCAGAGATTTCAAATAAGCCTACATACACAATCCATATGTTGCTTTTTAGCAAGGGTGCTAAAAATTGTAAAGATTTTAGCTTAGCATGGAAATTTATGTATTTTATATATATATACACACACACATACATATTTTAGGGGGTCATATATTAAATCCTATTCCTGTATTAAAGGTTTGTGCTTGTCGTCAGTCAGTATTTTTAGTATACGTGTACGTATTGCCTTTACTGTCACCACTAATTCATACTTTGTGACTGCCCCTTGCATACATCCTACTGGTGTAAATCTGTATTTGCACAAAGAGGTTACTAGAAATTTTGATTACTTTTTAATCATTCTTAATCAGAATTATTTAACTCATCCACTTGTAGTGTTTAAAAATAAAGGATATATATATATCATGTAATCATTTATTTTAATAACATTATTTGAGGGGAAACAATGAACTGGTATTTTATAAAGCATTATGTAGGATTAGGGAAGAGAAGTGGAAGGGAGAAAGAAAAAATGATAAAATATTGAATAATATTTGCATGGTTCTCCAGAAGATCAAATTTCATGGTAAAGGCTGAATCCAAGAGAAGTACCTATAAAACGACTTAAACCATAATTGAAGAGCATAAAGTAAGATACTTGAGCACCTTGTGAAGAGAAAGGGAATAAATTAATTCTGTTCACGTGTCAGTTGAAAGGCACTGGGTTTTCTACATGCTAAAGTGTCTTAGTTTGTTCAGGCTGCTATAACAGTATACCACTTACTTGGTGGCTTATAAACCAAAGACATTTATTTCTCAAGTTTCTGGAGTCTGCATGACCTGATCACCACCCAGAAGCCCTACCTCTAATGCCATCATCTTCAGGATTACTATTTCAAAATATGAATTTGAGGGGAAAACAAATATTCCACCCACAGCACAGAGATAAGCGTAAGTGGGCATTCTTAGCAGAGAGAAATGTACACAGATAATAACATGAATAACACAGAGTTATCTTAAGGAAAAATCATGTAGTTTGCTAGGGCTAGAGCTACAGCATAAAGAACCAGAGTGGTAAATTGAGGCAGGTATATGAAGAATTATTACATAGAGACAATCCAGGCCCCCACAGAAAATTTCAGTTGGAGTAGACACATGAGAAACTTTTGTTTCAGAAAGGTCATTTCTGATGACAATATTGAAGACATGCTGAGATTAGCAAGGAAGAAAATTTATATAGTGGCCAATATAATATTATATAGATTTAATTAATGAGATTTCCATGAAAAATGGCTTATGGTCAAATGTAATTGTGAAATTCTCAGTCAATAGAAGCATTTTATAAAAGATTGACTAATGGGTCACTTGGAATTTTAATCTATTAATATGCACTGTGATACATGTACACATGTGCATGAATAGTGTCTACATCATTACCCTAACTTATTTTGCTGTAAAAGAACTGTACATTGCTCAAGGCTAATGAAACAGCAAGATCTGGGGGGTCTATTCCATATCTGTTTAATATCAAAAGTGTTATTCACTACTCTAGATTCATTTCACTGGAAACATAAAAAGATGGTGAGTGATATTCTTAGTCAATGGCAGAGGGATGGGAAGAAAGAAAAAACTTCAAGACGTAATTGAAATATATGACCAAAAGAATTTGTTAAATGCTTATTAATGTAAAGCTCTTAAAAGAGAGGCTTCATGAGGTAAATGAATCTCCCTATGTTGGGTGTAAAACCATGCTTCCATACACATATGTGTGAAAAAAAAAGGTATTTTAACTTTTGGCAACTGTCTGTAACCAATAAAAGATTAAAACCCATTGGTAATGGGCCGAAAATGGAACTCTGGTATAGAATAGATAGATCCAAAGGAGGGAAAAATGGAAATGAGAGAGACAATCTTGAGAAAGCAATGTTCCCAGGTCAAAGCAACAAGGAAGCTACTATATAGCAAGGGAATGAAGAGCACAGATGCTGGAGCCAGATTATGTGGGCACAAGTCTTGGTCCTACCGATAGCTAAGATTTTGTTTGGGCAGTTTAGCTCTTTTATGAAAGCTTTCTACATTTATAATGCAAATAAAAATAGCGGGCAACCTCATAGGGTTGTAGTGATCATCAAATGGTTTTATACATACTAATTGCTTAGATAAGTGTTCAACACACAGGAAATGAAAATCATGAACAAGGACCTTCCTGGTGATTTATATGTGCTATTAATCCTCACAGCAACATCAGGAGGTGCTATTATGAATTTTCATCATGGAACACAAAAACTGTCATGAAAATTTAGTAGACCCACAATTCTCTTTTACTCCTAAACCCAAGCTCCTTCAAGTACACTACATGGACTTGACAGACTTTCAAAACAGGGGATTTGGAACCTGGATAATCTTGGCAAACCCTACAGAGGAAAATACAAAAGTAGCTACTAGATCAGTGTTTCTTATAGCAGGTAAACCACCCCCCCCAAACAAAACAAAGCAAAACAATTTCGTAAGAATGGACTTGTTGATGGCAGATTGCAATAGAAGATAAGCACATATTATTAACAAATATAAACCAAACTCGGAGAAATTATCACAATAAAGGGGAAGAAGCAGATAGGTAGTACCTACAAAGAGTTAAGATAACATGTTTTTTTTTTTTTTTTTTTTTTTTTTTTTTTTTTTTTTTTTTTTTTTTGTGGGGG
>NW_016806329.1:6388621-6393898 GCF_001698545.2 Rhinopithecus bieti | reverse complement strand
TCATTTCAATTAAGTCTCTCACTTTAACTATCTGGTAGGTGCAAAATAAAAAGCCAGATTCAGAATTATATTCTGAGTCTTCTTAATTCAAAACCTGGCATTTATTTTTGTAAATGTCATAATTTCAAGTCCTACTAAGATCATTTTGCTCCCTTAGCCCTCTTTAATGAAACTCCAAAATGTATTATACAAACAGGTTCCAATCAAATGAGACCTAAATCTTTCTTGGAGACAAATGCAGAGCAATTTCTGTTTATGAGTATGTAATAGATTTTAATGTTAGGAATAATATTGATTCTCAGAGGTCATAGGAATAGCTTATGAGGCATAAATTACATATTTATACCATAGAATTTATTATGAGAACTTAAAAAAACTCAATTTAGTTAGCCATAAATTTATTGACTTCTAGAGGTTTAAAATTTTCTTCTGAATTTAAGCAAATTTGCCTGTAAAATGTGCAAAGATCTTTATGTCTTTATAGTTTAGCAGAAAGCATAAAGACTTTCAAAAAGACAGGTTTTAACTCTTGCAAAACATCGTGTATTTTACATTATTTTATATATTTTAAAGGTTACATTAGTTCTACAGTTTAGTGTGATGGTTTCACTGGCAGATGCACTTGTCAAAATTAATACCTGAATACTTAAGATTTTTATTTATTGTTGTACGTAAACCAAATGTCAATTTCAAAAAGTACTTAGGTAGTATTAATTCCTTGTTTCTGTTCCTAATGCTCAGTCTCCCACCCATCCACTATCACACTGAAACAAAATTAAGACTACATTAACATGACATTATTTCTTTGTCAGTGGAGGTTAAATAACCTATACTTTAATGCAACAAGGAGTAAGAGAAAGAGGAAGAGGAGAAAAAAAAAGAAGATCAGCTGTTTTATTTCTGTGAAGCAGAGAAATTATAACTAAAATGGCCATTGGCTTTAATTAATCCATGTAAGTGTGTATTAGAGTACATTGCTTAATGAAAATGTGGCATTCAGCACAAACCTAGCACACAGTAAGCCTTCATTAACATTTGTTGATGGAAGAATAAAGGAAAGGAAGGAAGGAAGATATAAGGTAAAGAAAGAGGAGGGAGGGAAAAAGGGAAGGAGAGAGGAAAAGAAGACAGGGAGAGAAAGAGGAAGGAGGGCTAGAAGGAGGAAATTTGAACCCAATACTCCAAATGTGTTCGGAAACATTTAAGTTCTCTGAGAGCATATTTCTCTAAGAGAAAAAGAGACTTCTCTATAAATTTATGCCAAACAGCATTTTAGACAGATGTATCATGTTTATATTCTTCAGGATTCAATATTAACTTGGCTAAACAGATATTTATTAATCCCAAGCAATACTACAGGCTCATGTTCCCTATTATGAAATTAGTAAGATTAGCCAATAATGTAGGACCCTATAATATTCTCCTCAACCTATGATGTGTAGGAATTTGTCTCATTTACTTTTTTCTCACAACAAAATCAGGGCTTCTAGTTGTCAATTGATGATGGTACAAATTGTTGCTCAAAATGGATTTAAGCCAGGCCATATGAGATAGAATTTGTATGTAGATTATTATTTTGAGTAGTTCAATTTGCAATATTTACCAATAATAATATTTAAAAATTATACTTTTAAGGTTCCTACAACCAGGGCAAACTTTCTTGTAGTAAGTAGCTTAAAAGAATAAAACAATGAGAAATAGGCTTTAAATATAACCATTTTAACTTGGCAACTGGCTCTAACATAATAGCTTCCCATGAGATAATGTAGATGAACAAGCATTTACTGAAATTTGAACCATGATAGATTTATCAAGTCATTCCACATTTATTTTTTAATGTGTATTCCTGGGATACCTCCAAGCTTTAATGATTAAAAGAGATGATTAATTTTGAATTTAGAAATGGAAGCAACTTAATTTGGAAAATATTAATATCTAGACATCAATCCTAGTAGTTGTGTTTGAAAATTTTGTATTATATTCACTACTTAGAACAGAACAAAAGTAGGGAAAGTTGATAATTTTCAAATTCATTTAAAGATTTATTATAATTTCCTTTCACTGAGAGAAGTAGTGTAATATCAAGAAAATATTTTTGAGTAACAAACTGTAAAATGAGGGTTGTTTTCTTCTCTTTTATAACCACTATCTTCCCTTTCATCAGTTATAATCAATTAGGATTTAGCTTGGAATTATGGTCTCAGTTATCCATTTCTGGTTTATTCAAATGTTTTCTCAGGTTTGTTTTGTAGCTTGATTTTTTATACATTGAGCTCATTATAAAATATTTATAGGGCATATTTGGCCTCACACAATACTCTTAGCATAGGGAAACTTATGGATCACCAGCGAACAATTTCTATTTGAAGATAAACATATTTATTATCAGTACAGAATGAATTATATTATATTGGAAACAGTTTTGTATCCCAAGCTTGGTTTTATTTCTTATTACTATGATTTTTAAAAATTATTTTACAATGTGTGTTCAAAGAAGTTATGTATGTTTTAATGTTTGAAAATCAGTTCCATTTTTTTCTCATCCACAAGTATTTTGAGATTGATGGTACAGAAATAGAATCATGTAGAAGAGGATATTTGTAATAGTTTGTAGTGTATTTGTGTGTGTGTGTGTATCTTTCAGTGTTATAATTCCTCGAAAATTTTCTTTTAGCCATCATTTGTCCTTGCCTGATCATTGCATCTTGAGTTTTTAATGCTGGGTGGAGTATATTTATGAATACCTAAATTTAAGAATGACCACTCACTAAGAACAAATGAAATGCAAATGTCATTCATTTATAATTTAATACTTACACAGCACACATTTTAACCAGTTTACTTTTTGAAAATGCAAAGAAATGATAATGGCCTGAAAAACTGCCCGTTTATAGTAGGTAACACCAAGGATAGGCAATCTGTGAAGGTGAGAAGAATGTTTGTGCAGATTCGAAGCATAGATGTTACTCAGAAGTGAAAGGAAGAAAGGGGAAGAGTTTGAAAATTGCTTTTTGAATACATTGGCAAATCAACTGTGGAATGCAGTCAACACCATTTTTTTGTTGTTTTACATATAAAATCATTTTCTTCAGTTTTTTTGAACTATATGTGTGGAAGCAATGTTTGTTTGGTAGTGGTGATTTATTTGCTTCTGTTTGGCTACTATTTATATGGGATGACATTATTAGTTATTTATCAATAGTTAGAACAGTCAAATTAATTGTTAGGGTCAATGTGCCTGGTGTGTTAGTTTGTCTCACTGATGCATAGCAGATGGACATACTATTTTTCACACTTTATTACTAACTCCAACATTCTCAAGGCATTGAAGAGAAAATTGAGGTGGGAGAGTACAATTTCTTAGCATGCCTAGAAAACAAAAGATTGCAAATAAGTAATATATATATCACATGGGAAAAGGAAGAGTGTACTCCTGGTTGTATAGTAAGAAGCACTGTATTGCTGGATTTTACAGAGTGTATCCACAGACAAGTTTTATTACTCTTTTCCTACCTTTCATTTTCACAGTGAGAATATTCAAAAATTCAAAGCACATTCATACATTGTTATCTTTGGAGATGAGAGGAAGATTGAATAAGTGTTAAAATGTGCACAGAGTTTTACAGTGAAATTCAGAAATTGATAAACATTTTTTCTACCTTCAAATTTATATTGAGATTTAGATAACAATATATTTAAACATACATGTTAGCTCATATTATTTTGTTAAATGAAATACCTAAATGCAAATTTAATATCTCAGGATGCATTTAATATTTTTCCATGGCAGGTTGTTAATATAAAAGTTTTTTTCAAAGAGCACCATACACACCTATTAATATGAATCCAAATTTAAATAATCTAAAATATTATTTTATTGATAACATTAAAATAATAATATTTACATGTATTTTTAAGTAATCTTAATTTTTCATGTCACATCTAAGAAATTAGAAGAACATAAATCCAATATAGTATCTAATTCACACTTGGAAATGTTCCTCCTGCGTACTTTCTATTCAGTCTCTTCTTATTTTATTCATTCAACAAATACTCATTTTGTGCCGGTAATTTGCCAAGTACTGTTTTAAGCATGAGAACAATGAATAAATTAGATGAAGTCCATGAGCTCTTGAAGCTTATAATGCAATGAGGAAGACAGGATACACCAAAAATTGTGTAAGTAGATAAAAGCTAGTCAGGAACTGACCTGCGTACTGACTCTGATAGAGTCATAAAGAAGGTATCTAGAGCAATAACTTGAACGAATTGAAAGTGCAAGCCTTCAGAGGGGGTGGGGATGAAAAGCACCAAAACAGTAGGGTGCTAGGTGTATCCATGGAACTGCAAAACCAACGCTGCTTGGGAGAGAGAGAGAGAGTACCAGGGTCTCTCTCTGGTACAAAATGAGACCAGAAAGAGTTCCAAAAGGTAAATTACCTAGGGCCTTTATAAGGAGGAGTGAAATAGTAAATCATGTGTGATTAGGCACAAGACGAAACCATGGAGTACCATGATAGTAGTGAGTATGCAGAGCAAATATGATTTGGTATCTTTCTTTTTTTTTTTTTTGTATACACATATGACATTTTGATAGGTGTACACAATTTTTCCATTAGATCATGTGTATTGATCAAAACACAGTAATTAGTAAGCCCTACATTTGCTTTGGGTCTGCTATTACTGTCTTAAAATTCTTAATAATTTTTGAGCAAGGGAGCCTATGCTTTCCTTTGACTGCTTTTCTAGGCCTAGAAAATTAGGTAGCTGGTCCCACTTTCTGCTCCCACTTCAAAGAGGATCTGTAGGAATAATAACATATGTAAATGATGTACTTTAAAAAGTATGGCTTACAGTTTCTGAAGCCCAGAAAAATTATGAAGTGATTACTTAAGGAAAATTTTCATGCATATAATACAAGCAGAGCAGGAGAATAATGAGTTAACAGAGTGATGTTATTTTGTGAAGAGATTAACTGAGATGAGTGGAATTTCTTACAATTTTAGATTAACATTGTGTTATTAATCTTCATAAATATCACATCCTGAGTTCCCATTACATGGAGAGGGAAGCATTTTTAGATTATTAAAATGAGGCATAGAGCAAATAAATTATAAACTCTCCAAGGAAGTTCCTATTCAAGGGTTTTGAAGTAAGAAATGGCAAATAGAAATAAAGAAAAACTTTATTTTTCTTTAAACTTTAGTACTCAATTCCTGGTTTGCCATCTTCAAAAAAAAATCTGTGTTAAAGCCCTACCCTTTCATCTATAAATTA
>NW_016806329.1:6383135-6387405 GCF_001698545.2 Rhinopithecus bieti | reverse complement strand
TTTTTTTGAGACGGAGTCTCGGAGTCTCACTCTGTTGTGCAGTGGCGCGATCTCGGCTCACTGCCATCTCCACTTTCCAGATTCAAGCGATTCTCCTGCCTCTGTCTCCTGAGTAGCTGGGACTACAGGTACCTGCCACCATGCCCAGCTAATTTGTGTATTTTTAGTAGAGATGGGGTTCCACCGTATTCGCCAGGCTGTTCTCGAATTCCTGACCTTGTGATCTGCCTGCCTCGGCTTCCCAAAGTGCCGGGGTTATAGGTGTAAGCCACTGCGCCCGGCCGTATGATCCACTCTCCTATGGATATAATAAAAATCCACAATCCTTAGAACTTCAGCTGTCAATAATCCTTCCCCTGCTTCCTGACAACAGGAGCATTTTGTAAATATTTTGGCTCTAAATAGGTGATATGGTTTGGCTGTGTTCCCACCCAAATCTCACCTTGAATTGTAGCTCCCACAATTCCCATGTGTCGTTGGAGGAATTGAATCATGGAGTGGGTCTTTCTTGTCCTGTTCTTGTGGTAGTGAATAAATCTCATGAAACCTGATGGTTTTATAAAGGGGAAATACCCCACACAAATTCTCTCTCTGGCTTGCCATGTAAGACGTCCGTTGTTCTTCTGCCAAGATTGTGAGGCCTCCCCAGCCTCTTTTTTTTTTTTTTTTTTTTTTTTAACCCAGTCTTAGGTATGTCTTTATTAGCAGTATGGGAACTGACTAAAACAGTAGGGTAAGGTCGTACCAACTCTGGGGAAGATAGTAGTGACCTCTTGTTACTCTGCAATTTTTTTGGGCCATTTATATCGTTGTGAAATAGTTCAACCTGAAAATTTGCCAGCAGATTCTGTGTATCTCAATCTAGTCATAATTCAAGGGTAGCAAGTATTATAAATAGATTAACCTAAAGGAATGCGAGAAATTTCAAGGGCACTAGCAACCTATAATTCAATAAAGAAGTAAGGAAAGCATAATCTCAGTGAGATAGGAGAACTTCCTAGAATACCTGGGGAAAAATATACTCAATTTCACCATAGCTCACAAGTTTTGTCATTCTGTAGTTTATGATTATGAATGCAGGGCTATTTTCAGCTCTAGAACAGCCCTGATAATTTCATCTCAATTATAAGTTATATTTGAAACGTGAAAATAGAAAGATACAGAGGTCAGGGCCAAAACCAAAGGATGATTTTGAGCTGATTTACAGGAGTCATCAGAGAAAAAAGAAGACAGAGCTGAACTATCTAGGTTTATTTTGGGCAGGATCACAAACTTGAATATTGAAACATTAAGATTACTTTTCTAGGGGTATTTATATGAACAGCAGACGTTTTTAAAGAAGTGAAAATATGATATTGAACTTTTGCAGAGCAACCTAAAAGCATCTTTACACATTTTTCTGAATTAACAGTCTCTTGCCTCTTATATTCTAAGGAATAAAAGGAATTTCTTAACTCTTACCTTAATTAGAAAGTATTTTTTTTAATGTTTTCTGTCAGGAAGCAAATAAACTAACCTCATTTGAGAACTGTGTTCCTGCCAAGCAATCCAGTGCATTTCTTGTCTACTTTGTTTTTGCAGATGCAGTCACAGATGCCTTTTTTCTTGTTAAGCAGATGTCTAAAGAAGAAAACAATTATAATATTTAGGCTGAAAAGATATAATGTATACTTCACATAAATTGAAAATAAAAATCACATTTCCCAGAAATGACCCCAAACAATCAAGCAATGAAAATAGCCTAGCACCTGGATACAGGAAGGGGAACATCACACACAGCACACAGGGGCCTATGGTGGGGAGAGGGTAGCGGGGAGGGATAGCATTAGGAGATATACCTAATGCAAATGACAAGTTAATGGGTGCAGCACACCAACATTGCACATGTATACGTATGTAACAAACCTGCACATTTTGCACATATATAATTAGAACTTAAAGTATAATTTAAAAAAAGAAAAAAGAAAATAGCCTAGCACCCATGGGATACAGGACAGCTGCTATAGGTACACTCTATGAAAGAGCAGCATCTGCCACACTTCAAAAACTCATTCAGATCTTTCTATCCTGAAAGCTACTATAAGTCATATTTTTCTGATAAACTGTGATATTGCTGTTGACATCAAGAAAATCCTTACAACTTGTGTCAAATGACATAAAATAACACACGTTTGTGTCAAAAATGTTATCTAACATTGAAATATTTTCACCCAAGTATATGTACTCAATATCACACACAATGATAGACCTATGCATATTAATTTGCCCCTGTGGAGAGTTTAGCTATCTGTGAAGTTAGAGGGAGCACAGTTCACACAAGACTACCCTCACTTCTGACACCAACTACAAATTCAGGGTTTTCCCAAAAGTACCCTCACATTTGGTGATTTGCTAGAAGGACTCACAGAACTCATTGAGAGCTGTTATACCCATGGTTATGGTTTACTACAGAAGACTGATACGGATTAAAAACCACCACAGGAAGAAGTACATAAGGCAGACTCCAAGAAAATACCAAGCACAGAGTTTCTGTTGTCCTCCCCTCGTGAAATCACAACAATATGACTTTCTTAGCATCAGTGTGAGATTGTACACATGGAATATTGTGAATCAGGAAAGCCCACTAGAGCCTCATTGTGCAGAAGTTTTACTAGGGCTTTTTGTGGAGGCATGATTGCTCTCATCACTGATCTAAAGAGGGCTAGCTATATAAACCAAAATCTTTGCCCTACATAATACTGTTGATCTTTCTGGCATGGTCAATCCAGACCCTAAAAACTGTCTCGTCCCCTTCTTCCCTATCTCCATTCCTCTCCTCTCTTTCCTTGTTTCTGTTTCAACTTTTTTTCATTTTATGAAATTTCTCTTGTCTTCCATTTGAAGAGGTCTGTTTGTGGATGCTATTATGGTCTTGAAAGATACAGCTCTATGAGCAATGACCTCAACTGTTCACCACATTGTCCCCACTATCTCAAGCAGGTCGTTTATTTATTCATTCATTTTACGTTAACTTACCAAACAGTTTGGGGCCTATGTGCCTCATCTTATTTTGACTGATGTTGGTCATAGACAAACACATAGTCATAGAATACTGTGATTAGTACGTAATCAAAATATGCAAAAATATCTATCCAAGATGAATCATCAGCTCTCCCTGAAGGGGGTGACCTCCCCGAGGGAGAAAACTTTGAACTATCATTGAGCTGCTGTCTGTCAAGCTACTACTGTGTTGATGTTATATGAGTGAGTCTGCAGGGCTATCCAGGTAGGTGAACCACATAGGGAAAGAAGAATAAAGCAATATGACATATTTCCAGTAACATTTAACAACAAACCACATTTAGACAGATGGGAAGAAAACTCAGACAAAAACAAAACCAGACAAAACCACAGTAGTTCTCAAATAATAGAAGGCAATAATGTGGGCAAGGCAGTCAGTCTGTCATTTGTTGTTACAGCGTTGTTTGTACATAAACCTTGTATGTCAGAACCTTATTTTTCTAAAACTAGGCTTTGGAACTGCAAACCTGAGGGATTAAAAACTTGGAATAGTAGTAAACAAGCCGACAATAGTAATAATCCAATCACCGTGCACAACACAACAATATTTCACTCTGCTTGGGAATGCTTTCTCAGGTGTTATACTGCCCATTGAGCACAACTTCTACACGGTATGTCTGTTGAGCTTGAACTGTTTTCTGTCCCAACTATGCACTCTTATATACTCACCAGCATGTCCCAGCAAGTGTGTGACCTTTATTTAGTGCAGGTTTGACATTATATTACATTTCTTATTTCTTCCCTGGGCAAACTCTGTTCCACTGAATATCAAGGCACATAACTCACTATGTCCAATGTTTCAACAGAAAAAAAAATCACCAGAGAATTGTATACACAGTATATTAAGCCCAACTTAGAACATAATGAAAAATGTACCTGTATTCTGGTCTCAGAGTCTCTCCATAAACTACTTAGTGGGGGTTGGCTTCCCTTGTTCCTCCATGAATACATGCCTGGCCCCATGCCTGTTCAGCGTATTCTTGGACAGTATACATTCTTTCAGTCGTTTTAAGAAACAACATAGTCACCATTCAGCAAATAAACTTCCAGTACAAGGCTACGTTAGAAAATAGAAGTAGATATAACATAAAATATTTATACTCTCTGTAGCTCAGGTCCGTGTGTTAAAGAAAGCCTAAGCTGTCTCCCTTCTTTTACTCCCTATCACTGTCTGCCTTTTTTTTTTTTTTTTTTTTTTTTTTTTTTTTTT
>NW_016806329.1:6347748-6382460 GCF_001698545.2 Rhinopithecus bieti | reverse complement strand
TTTTTTTTGTGAGAGGGTCTCACTCTGTTACCCAGACTGGAGTGCAGTGGTGCGATCTAGGCTCACCGCAACCTCCACCTCCTGGGTTCAAGTGATCCTCCCATCACAGCCTCCCAAGTAGCTGGGACTACAGGTGTACACCACCACATGCATGCCTGGCTAATTTTTTGTATTTTTATATGAAATGGGTTTTCGCCATTGTTGCCCAGGATGGTCTTGAACTCCTTGGCTCAAGTGACAGGCCCTCCTAAGCTTCTTGTACTGCTGGGATTACAGGCGTGATCCATGGCATCCTGCCTTTAACTAGTTTTATCTTGCATTGGTCATCTATTGTTTGAGCAACAAATTACCCCCACGTTTAGCAGATTACTACAAGAAAGATTAATTTTCTCATAGTTTCTGTGGGTTGCCTGCAAACTGAGCATGGCTTCCCTTTATCCTGTAGTTCTAGCTCAGGGTCTCTCACAAGAAAGAAGATATAACCTAGGCTACTATCCCCTCAAGTACTGGATTGACAAGGGGAGGATTCACTTCCATGCTGACTTTGTGGCTGTTGGCAGGCCTCAAATTCTCACTGGCTATTGGTCAGATAAATCATTCCTTTGCCATATGGACCTCTTTACAGGGCACATCACAATGTGATAGCTGGCTTCTCTCACCACAAACAGGTGAAAGACCAGAGCCTACAACATAAGCATGAACTGTTTAACCTGATCTCAGGAGTGACATTCCACCACTCTGTAGTATTTTACTCCTTGGTAGCCAGTTATTAAGCCCAGCAGAATCTCAAGGTGAAGGAATAATATGAGAGCGTGAATACTAGGAGATGAGGATAACCAGGGAACATCACAGAGGCTGCCAGCCACAATCTCTGTGGGCCAGGAAGCTTTAAAAGGTGATTCTTTGAGTAGTTGTGAGCCTTTGTGATCTTTGGAAAATTCCTGTTGCTGGAGATGTCTCACCTCTGGTAACCTTAATCAGGCAATGAGTCTAGATTTCTCCCTTAGCCTTTGAGCCAAAAGGTGGCAACAGTCTTCTTGTAACCTAAAACAACCTCTCTCCTCCTACTGGTGTATACGTGGTGCACTGAAAAAAAATCTTCTATGTCCCTTACCTCTACAGATGGTAGGAGTACAAACTGATCCCAGCACAGCAACTGTCCACCTTATATAGTATTAAAAATGAGCATTTACATATGATGTCATATAATTCAGTGTTTGGATCTCCTACTCCCCTGCCACCTGTTTGTGCACTCTCTGCTCTTATTTTTTATGGTAAAACAATCCTGTATTTCAAGCAAACAAACTTAAGCAGTTTAATATAGAAACAAATACTCTAGGAAAATTAAGTTTTTATTATAAACATATTAATGAAAATCAAAATAATTTAAAATATAATCATGACTTACAGAGAAAACGTTTTGCTTTTCTTTATTATTTTGCTAATAGTCATAAAAGATAAGGAAGTTAGCCAATAATGTTATTAAAAAACACAGCAAACATAGATTTTTGGATGCCCTTAAACTATCACCAAAATCAAATGTAATTTACTTTCTTTTATGTATTACTAGCAATACTTATGTTACATTTTTCAATGTTCTCACACAACCAGGGAATGTGTACATTCCATTGAACTCTGATTATTTGGTAGTGGTGTTACATTTTAACTTAGTATGGCCATAAAGTTGTACTAAAATATGGTGAAAAATTTTTATTCTGTATGAAGAAATAAGCTATTTCTCCATTCTTTTATCTAAACACTTGATAACATAGGATAAACATTAACACTTCAATTAACTAAATATAACAATTGGCAAAGAATTCATGTTAGGAAAGGTACAAAGCACTAAATCTACAGATTGTTGTCCTAGGATACATAGCTCTTCTAGTATTACATAAGTCTCTAGTATTTCTTAATTTTTCAACACGGTTGATAAAGATAATATGGATAGATACTCAAATCAAATTGTTTTTATTTTAGTTTGAAGATCAGCACGTATTTGAACATTTACAAAGCACAAGATTTCTCTGGCATGTAATTTCTCTATTTATTTAAGGAGAAAACAATCTGTTGAACTCTCAAGTCCCTATTATCTTAAATTCCAAAATTGTTTTAAAATGTTGAGATAGTTACTTCTTGAGGAAGGAGAAAGAACAAAAGAAGCATATTCATAAATATTCTCTATTAAAGTTACACAGACTTTAAAGAAAACATCGCCCTTTGTCAGATGGATAGAGTGCAAAAATTTTTTCCCATTCTGTAGGTTGCCTGTTCACTATAACAGTTTCTTTTGCTATGCAGGAGCTGTTCAGTTTAATCACATCCCATTTATCTATTATGGCTTTTGTTGCCATTGCTTTTGGTGTTTTAGTCATGAAACATTTGCTCATGTCTATGTCCTGAATGGTATTGCCTAGGTTTTCTTCTAGGGTTTTTATGGTTTTAAGTCTTACGTTTAAGTCTTTAATCACTCTTGAGTTAATTTTTGTATGAAGGTGTAAGGAAGGGGTCCAGTTTCAGCTTTCTGCATATGGCTAGCCAGTTTTACCAACACCATTTATTAAATAGGGAATCCTTTCCCCATTGCTTGGTTTTGTCAGATTTGTCAAAGATCACATGGTTGTAGATGTGTGGTGTTATATCTGAGGCCTCTGTTCTGTTCCATTGTTCTATATGTCTGTTTTGGTACCAGTAGCATGCTGTTTTTGTTACTGTAGCCTTGTAGTATAGTTTGAAGTCAGGTAGCATGATCCCTCCAGCTTTCTTCTTTTTGATTAGGATTGTGTGTGTGCTAGTGGGCAACTGTAGCCCCAGCTACTGGGAGGCTGAGACAGGAGAATGACGTGAACCCGGGAGGCAGAGCTTACAGTGAGTTGAGATTGCATCACTGCACTCCAGCCTGGGAAACAGAGCAAGTCTCCGTCTCAAGAAGAAAAAAAAAAAAAGTCAGGAAACAACAGATACTGGAGAAGATATGGAGAAATAGGAATGCTTTTACACTCTTGGTGGGCGTATAAATTAGTTCAACAGTTGTAGAAGACAGTGTGGTGATTCCTCAAGGATCTAGAACTAGAAATACCATTTGACCCAGCAATCCCATTACTGAGTACATATGCAAAGGATTATAAATCATTCTACAATAAAGACACATGAATGTGTATGTTTATTGGGGTACAATTCCCGATAGCACAGATTTGGAACCAACCCAAATGTCCATCAATGATAGACGATTAAGAAAATGTGGCACATACACACCATGGAATACTATGCAGCCATAAAAAGGATGAGTTCATGTCCTTTGCAGGGACATGGATGAAGCTGGAAACCATCGTTCTCTGCAAACTAACACAAGAATAGAAAACCAAACACCACATGTTCTCCTTCATAAGTGGGAGTTGAACAATGAGAACACTTGGACATAGGGAGGGGAACATCACACCCCAGTGCCTGTCAGGGGGGTGGGGGACTAGGGGAGGGATAGCATTAGGAGAAATACCTAACATAGATGACGGGTTGGTGGGTGCAGCATACCACCATGGCACATGTATACCTATTTAACAAATCTGCACATTCTGCACATGTAACCTAGAACTTAAAATATTNGTCTGTAATCAGCCGGGCGTGGTGGCCCATGCCTGTAATCTCAGAACTTTGGGAGGCTGAGGCAGGCGGATCATGAGGTCAGGAGATTGAGACCATCCTGGCTAAAACAGTGAAACCCCGTCTCTACTAAAAATACAAAAAGCATAGCCGGTCTTGGTGGCGAATGCCTGTAGTCCCAGCTATTCAGAAGGCTGAGGTAGGAGAATGGCATGAATCCGGGAGGCACAGGTTGCAGTGAACCGAGGTCACACCATTGCACTCCAGCCTGGGTGACAGAGCGAGACTATATCTCAAAAACAAGCAAACAAACGACAACAAATATATATACATATATGTGTGTGTGTGTATATATGTATATGTTTTTGTCACTAAAGTAATGCCAAAAACCACAGCTACTTTTGCACCAATCAAATAGAAGTTAGGGCTCTGCTCAGTACAATTCTTAACTTATCAGAATATTTCATAATAGAAATATTAACTATTCCTTTATTGATTATGTAAAATGTGATTTTTTTCAGGAGTTTTGAGCACAATAGCAGTTTTTATTAAAAATATGCTAAGATAGTCTTTTGCCATTCTTATTGCCAGCATTTAAATCATGAGTTAGTTTTCATCATTTGTACGCAGCGACCCACATTTGGGAGGTTCATGTTAAGAATTAAAGTTCCCCTCATGTGAGTTTAACTACAACTCAATGGATTAAGTTAGAAATCTGAAAATGTCAACTTTCAGAGATTAGAAGACTCCTAAACCAGTGACAGTTGACACTAACCTAATTAATGGTATTAATATGTTTAAAGAAGGAATATGCCAGTCAAAAAATGTGAGAAATTTGCCATTATGCAAGATGTCATTAAGAGAGAATTATGAGAAAAAAGAAATCTAAGCAGTACCCTGTAAGTTACCCAAGACGGTATTCTTATACTTTGATTTATACATCAGTCTCTGAGAATTTAGTTCACCTGATTCTCCCACTAGATGATACACTATCAGTATGCAAACAAAATCAGATTTGCTAATTTCAACTACCTTGAATTCATCAAGATAATATCAAACTCTTAATTCCCTTCACTAATAATATTTTATTCATTTATTGAAACACTGAAAAGTATCTATTATTTCAAGCTTTCAAATTCTGTTGTATGAAATCTGACTTTTGTTCTTAATTTTACAATCGCTACCATTACTTTACCCTTATTTTACAGTTTCAGGTTTTTCATATGATCTCTGACAATGTTTTGGATTCATAGACAACCACTGCTGGAAACCCTAATGAACTTAACCAGAAAGATAGAATGTGAAAGTAGGATCCAGAAAGATGCCATAAATACAGCTCCTTTTAAATACGTCAACTTCAAAAATTTCTTAAAATTTTATAATGGCTACAGGGAGACTTTCTAAAAGGATATGAGCTATTCAACTTGATAATTATTGATTTCATACCTAACAACAGGTGTTCATTATTTCAAAATTATTGGGTATTTCAAGAGTGCTTATTCTCAGTATAACACTGTTTCAATTTTTTTGTTGTTAAAATACCCAGTAACTCATTGAACAAGTGAAAATACACAAAGACTTAAGTTATCACAGTTAACCAGGATAAAATTAATACAATATCCATTCTGATGAGTTTCTGGTCTAATTGGTCTTACTGATGATAATCACATACCCTTTACATTATTGTGGTTTGGAGGAGAGGAAGAAGAAAAAGAGTACACTCTACAGTATACTTCTGACAATTAAATCTTACTAAACTTCAAGGCCAAACTGATGTCCTAAAATTTCTGTCACCATCTTGGTCCAGAATTACTTTTCAAATCTCAAATTGTTTGTACAAGTAAATACAACTTATATTTATTAGTTACTACTTTCATTGTTAGTGATGTTTTCTTTTTTGTGTGTGTGATTCTGTAACTTCTACTTTTAATGACTATGCAGGTTGCTTCCCAAACACATCAAGTTTAAGGTTATTATAACTAATGAGAAACTTATTAGTTTTTATATTAAAGTCAATGAAATTGAGTGTTTATATATTTGTTCTATCTATCCTGTACACATCTTCCTGAATTTTAAAAGAACACAGAACATAAATCAGTCCAATGAACTAAATCTAAACTACATAGAAAATGAACAAACATAAAGCAGAATTTAAAGTTCAAAATAACTTGGGGGATCAACTAAATTCCTTTGCTTTTCACTAGAAGAAACAATCCAGAGAAAGAAGTGGTCTTACCCAAGATACAAAGGAGATTTGAGTTATGTAGCCCAACATTTTGCACACGAATTCCAATATTTTCAGAAAGTAGCTGACATTTATTGAGCACTTATATGTGTCAGGCACTGTGTAGTATGGTTAATGTTGAGGTGAGTATTGTTATTAACCCATGTACAGATGAGAAAACTGAAGCATAAACATGCCCAAGGACCAAGGTTAGTATGAGCTGGGATTTGAGGTTAGCTGTAGACCTCATTGAACTCAGAATTCAAAAGATTCATCATGTTTGCATAAGATAGCTTCCCATCCAATAGGCTACAGTCTTATAGACACTGTTACTCTCTATTAGATATAACTGGTCTCCATTACAAAACAGCTCACTTCCTGGTTCCTCTTTACTTCAGATACGCTAGTAAAGTGTGCCGTATTCCAACTAACAAGGGCAGATATGTAATATATATACGTGTATATATGTATGTGTGTGTGTTTTTTATATATATATATATATATATATATATAAAACACACACACATACATATATACACGTATATATATTACATATCTGCCCTTGTTAGTTGGAATACGGCACACTTTACTAGCGTATCTGAAGTAAAGAGGAACCAGGAAGTGAGCTGTTTTGTAATGGAGACCAGTTATATCTAATAGAGAGTAACAGTGTCTATAAGACTGTAGCCTATTGGATGGGAAGCTATCTTATGCAAACATGATGAATCTTTTGAATTCTGAGTTCAATGAGGTCTACAGCTAACCTCAAATCCCAGCTCATACTAACCTTGGTCCTTGGGCATGTTTATGCTTCAGTTTTCTCATCTGTACATGGGTTAATAACAATACTCACCTCAACATTAACCATACTACACAGTGCCTGACACATATAAGTGCTCAATAAATGTCAGCTACTTTCTGAAAATATTGGAATTCGTGTGCAAAATGTTGGGCTACATAACTCAAATCTCCTTTGTATCTTGGGTAAGACCACTTCTTTCTCTGGATTGTTTCTTCTAGTGAAAAGCAAAGGAATTTAGTTGATCCCCAAGTTATTTTGAACTTTAAATTCTGCTTTATGTTTGTTCATTTTCTATGTAGTTTAGATTTAGTTCATTGGACTGATTTATGTTCTGTGTTCTTTTAAAATTCAGGAAGATGTGTACAGGATAGATAGAACAAATATATAAACACTCAATTTCATTGACTTTAATATAAAACTAATAAGTTTCTCATTAGTTATAATAACCTTAAACTTGATGTGTTTGGGAAGCAACCTGCATAGTCATTAAAAGTAGAAGTTACAGAATCACACACACAAAAAAGAAAACATCACTAACAATGAAAGTAGTAACTAATAAATATAAGTTGTATTTACTTGTACAAACAATTTGAGATTTGAAAAGTAATTCTGGACCAAGATGGTGACAGAAATTTTAGGACATCAGTTTGGCCTTGAAGTTTAGTAAGATTTAATTGTCAGAAGTATACTGTAGAGTGTACTCTTTTCTTCTTCCTCTCCTCCAAACCACAATAATGTAAAGGGTATGTGATTATCATCAGTAAGACCAATTAGACCAGAAACTCATCAGAATGGATATTGTATTAATTTTATCCTGGTTAACTGTGATAACTTAAGTCTTTGTGTATTTTCACTTGTTCAATGAGTTACTGGGTATTTTAACAACAAAAAAATTGAAACAGTGTTATACTGAGAATAAGCACTCTTGAAATACCCAATAATTTTGAAATAATGAACACCTGTTGTTAGGTATGAAATCAATAATTATCAAGTTGAATAGCTCATATCCTTTTAGAAAGTCTCCCTGTAGCCATTATAAAATTTTAAGAAATTTTGAAGTTGACGTATTTAAAAGGAGCTGTATTTATGGCATCTTTCTGGATCCTACTTTCACATTCTATCTTTCTGGTTAAGTTCATTAGGGTTTCCAGCAGTGGTTGTCTATGAATCCAAAACATTGTCAGAGATCATATGAAAACCTGAAACTGTAAAATAAGGGTAAAGTAATGGTAGCGATTGTAAAATTAAGAACAAAAGTCAGATTTCATACAACAGAATTTGAAAGCTTGAAATAATAGATACTTTTCAGTGTTTCAATAAATGAATAAAATATTATTAGTGAAGGGAATTAAGAGTTTGATATTATCTTGATGAATTCAAGGTAGTTGAAATTAGCAAATCTGATTTTGTTTGCATACTGATAGTGTATCATCTAGTGGGAGAATCAGGTGAACTAAATTCTCAGAGACTGATGTATAAATCAAAGTATAAGAATACCGTCTTGGGTAACTTACAGGGTACTGCTTAGATTTCTTTTTTCTCATAATTCTCTCTTAATGACATCTTGCATAATGGCAAATTTCTCACATTTTTTGACTGGCATATTCCTTCTTTAAACATATTAATACCATTAATTAGGTTAGTGTCAACTGTCACTGGTTTAGGAGTCTTCTAATCTCTGAAAGTTGACATTTTCAGATTTCTAACTTAATCCATTGAGTTGTAGTTAAACTCACATGAGGGGAACTTTAATTCTTAACATGAACCTCCCAAATGTGGGTCGCTGCGTACAAATGATGAAAACTAACTCATGATTTAAATGCTGGCAATAAGAATGGCAAAAGACTATCTTAGCATATTTTAATAAAACTGCTATTGTGCTCAAAACTCCTGAAAAAAATCACATTTTACATAATCAATAAAGGAATAGTTAATATTTCTATTATGAAATATTCTGATAAGTTAAGAATTGTACTGAGCAGAGCCCTAACTTCTATTTGATTGGTGCAAAAGTAGCTGTGGTTTTGGCATTACTTTAGTGACAAAACATATACATATATACACACACACACATATATGTATATATATTTGTTGTCGTTTGTTTGCTTGTTTTGAGATATAGTCTCGCTCTGTCACCCAGGCTGGAGTGCAATGGTGTGACCTCGGTTCACTGCAACCTGTGCCTCCCGGATTCATGCCATTCTCCTACCTCAGCCTTCTGAATAGCTGGGACTACAGGCATTCGCCACCAAGACCGGCTATGCTTTTGTATTTTAGTAGAGACGGGGTTTCACTGTTTTAGCCAGGATGGTCTCAATCTCCTGACCTCATGATCCGCCTGCCTCAGCCTCCCAAAGTTCTGAGATTACAGGCATGGGCCACCACGCCCGGCTGATTACAGACAGATATATATCTGTCTCTCTCTCTTTCTCTCTCTCTATATATATAATGAAAAATCACATTCCTAGCAACTATTTTAGCGCATCAAGGCCTATGTGAATAAATCATTGATATTTTTCCATAAAAGAGACCATGCCATAACTTCACTTCTCTAGATATTAGGCCACGTAGCCACTCTTGAAAAAAGAGCAGGCAGGCAACAAAGGACCATTCTTACTTACTATTGCAATAATACAGTCATGAGATTATGAGGGCCTATACTTTAGCTACCAATTAGGAGGACATATTTAGAGGAGTGAAAAAAGAAACAATAGTTCTGAGTGTCTGATTATAGAAGATAAATATTTTTCCCAGCCGATAATTCCTTTATCTTTGCTAGGCAAGATATCAAGGTCTGTTAATGAACAAGATTAACTGGAATAAGAGACTCAAGTATAATGACAAAGTTTCTTTTATACCAATTGACTGAAAATAAATTATGGATTTACCAATTAAGTGTTTGTTGGTAACTTTCAAGATCATTCAGAAATCAAACTGCAGTTTACAAAGCCCAGATTTAAGTGATTTTAACAATTTGGTACTTGCTGATTGAGCTTGTACCAGGTTTTAGATACCATTAATATATCAGTGAAAGAGATAATCCTTGCCCTCGATAAACTTATAGATCATAAGGAAGAGATACAGACACATAAATGGTGCAGTACATCATATGAAAACATAAAACAACTGTGAAAAGTTAGGAAAGAATAGAGAGCACAAAGTCAGTCTGCAATGGCTTCACAGTCATTTCTCTGAAAGGAGCCATTTCTCTGAAAAGAGCCATTTATCTGAAAGGAGAAATACAAATTCATCTCTAGAATAAGGAGTGGAAGGGAGTTTATTTCCAGAAGTGTGATAGTAGGTTCACAGAACACATAGGTTTATGTAAAAGAGCATGGTGTGTTTTCCTGAAGATGAAGTTTAAAATGAGGAGTGATGTGATCAAAGATCAAACACATAATTGGAATCTGCTTATTGCAGGTACGCAAGAGATAGGAAAGACAAATGTCTCTACCCTTAAGTAGTTTATAGTTATAAATGAAGAAAACCTTACATGAAAAAGTAATTAAGAAAGTGATGGTACAAGAGGTAGTATAGTAGAAGACTACGATCTTCTAAATTTCCAAAATTATTTAGATGACTTCAGAAAACCGACAAGTATTTCTAAATCATTTTTTTCTCTTTTGCAAGAGCATTTTATTTATTTTTTATTATATTTAAGTTCTTGGGTACATGTGCACAATGTGCAGGTTTGTTACATATGTATATGTGTACCATATTGGTGTGCTGCATGCATTAACTCGTCATTTACATTAGGTATATCTCCTAAAGCTATCCCTCCCCGCTCACCCCACCCCACAACAGGCCCCGATGTGTGATGTTCCCCTTCCTGTGTCCATATGTTCTCATTGTTCAATTCCCACCTATGAGTGAGAACATGTGGTGTTTGGTTTTCTGTCCTTGTGATATTTTGCTCAGAATGATGGTTTCCAGCTTCATCCATGTCCCTACAAAGGACATGAACTCACCCTTTTTTATGGCTGCATAGTATTCCATGGTATATATGTGCCACATTTCCTTAATCCAGTCTATTATTGATGGACATTTGGGTTGGTTCCAAGTCTTTGCTATTGTGAATAGGGCCGCAATATGCATATGTGTGCATGTGACTTTATAGCAGCATGATTTATAATCTTTTGGGTAAATACTCAGTCGAGAAATGGGGTCTAATTAAACTAAAGAGCTTCTGCACAGCAAAAGAAGCTACCATCAGAGTGAACAGGCAACCTACAGAATGGGAGAACATTTTTGCAATCTACCCATCTGACAAAGTATTTCTCAATCTTAACAAACCTCCCTCATCAAGACTTTAATCCCAAAATGATTCTTTCATTTATACCTGGAGAAAGCTTTGTAGAGTTTATACAAATTGTTTGAATTTGACCCCTTCAGTTTGTCTGTCCTTAGGCATCGCACAATCTTTAAGAACAGAAACTTAGAAATGTTGATATATCTTTGGAAGATATTTAGCAATTTATATATTACATTTCAAAAGAATGGGCTCTTGATGAGGTAAGGTACTTTTAGTTAAAAAAATCTGGTTTTTTTGTTTTTTTGTTTTTTTGTTTTTTCCAGAAACACTTAGCTAAAGGACACTATTGTCCATTAGGTTTGCAAGAGATCTTTCAGAACCACGTTCAAATATAGGAAAGAAGAAATCTTTTTTAAAGCATGTAGAATACACATTTATAGGGAATAAATGTTCAAATTGATCCACAGTAAATTTAAATTGATATTTGGTTTGCATCAGTCATCTATATTAATGTTGAAAAATCAAAGAGAAAATAGGATATTTTGTTATTGTTGCTTAAGTAACCATAAGCATTCTGGTTATTTAAGTCACTGTTTCTTGTACATATTTTCTGAGAGTAACTTGGGCATTTTTACAAGTTGTGTAAGTGATCATTTAAATGTATTCAGGTAATAATCATGTAGATGATAACCTCATGGCCTGGAAGAGATTATGGCAACCTTGTGTATGCTGCAGGACATTTGTGATCATGGCAAGGTATTATTAGTGTCCTGGAAATTTAGAATATGCAGTATATATTCTATGAGACTGACGCACTGCCCACTGCGCTAAGAGGGCCTCTTTTATGCAGTATATATTCTAAAGATTCACATTAGAAGCTTCCTGGGCACTAATTATGTTATGGCTTTAGGACACTCAGAAGAAGTTTAATTAAATAAATACTAATGAAGATTGAGAGAAAATAGCTCATAATTTAAGCCAGTGCACTTCCTTACAGTTATTAAGAAACTGTTTCTTGCATCTAGTTCCCTGTGTTATGTTTTTCTGTAGGCCATGAAGATAAATGAACAGTAATATTTCTGGGATGCTGCTGCTCATAAGGCACTATACACAAGCTGGAGAGAATCCGGCAGAGTGCAGAATTCACTATGTCTAATTCTGTTTCATGTATATGATATCTCATAATTCAAAGGTCCTACACACAACCCCAGATAGACAGTAAACTTCCGTCTTGTATCTAGTTGGCCTTGGTCTATGCTCCCTCTTTATCTTTTGTCTTCACCTCTCTTTTTGCTGCTAATACTGCTTTGGCTTCCTGGTACATCTGCTCATGTGATATCTGCCTAGTTTCCCTCAGTTTATGGTTTCACTCCTTTGTATTACTTCTATGTACACATGTATGTATTAATTTATTCTGAGACCAAAATAACTTTGCTTTCACCCAGTTAACAAAGGAGCTTTAGATATTATAGAAGTTCTTCACATTCCCTTTTATATTAAAGAAAGAAATATTGTCATGAAACAGAAGACAAAGAAAGGGGAACATTTAAATGTTTGGGAAAAATATGGGGGTAATAATTCAAATATAAATACAGACTTAAAACTTACTTTTATTAACCTCACTTTGCCCTTGCAATCTTCTACTTTGAACTGGGGACTGGCCAATGTCTTTCTCATTTCCCACTCCAGCATTACAGACCAAAATATCATTCTGTAAATGGTTTCTGCCTACCAATTGATAATATGAAACTTTATTCTCTTATACTTACTTTTCCCACTATGTGTGTGTTTATAAACATTCTGAAGAAATGAAGATCATTAAAATGAATTGTAGGCTATGAATAGTTATTTTCTAAGCCCAGTATTTTTGGGGACTCTATAATGTTCTAATGTTTAAAATACATTATGATAGCAGTAACATCAATAATTGAGTTGAGCAGGATTAATCCCCCAAAGTCTTTTAAAAAAAAAATGTCATAGTTGATAAGAATGCCAATCAAAGATAGAAACACTTGTAGCATGCTTGGAAGTCTTCTAGAATATAAGGTTGTTAATAGGAAATGAACTGAATATTTGTTGTGTATTTGAATCCAGGTAATAAACATTCATTTTCATGAAATTTATATCCATAAATCACATCTTCCTATTACCATGAAATGCTCTTCTAGTGTTTGCATTTTCTTGCCTGCTCCTCTCTTTCTTTCCCTAGTGATATTACATTTTTTGCACATTGAAGCCATGACCAGTGATGACCAATAACAATCTCTGTCAGTCATTCTTTAGGCATCTGGCATCTAGCTTTTGTAATAAAATGCCAGGATTCCCCACTGAATTTCTTTTAAAGTTCACATTCTTCTTTTACCTAAAGGGCAATGTAGAGAAAATAGTGTAAGATTTCAAGGTAAAATGAAAGCTGAAGGAATTTCAACAGGGAAGATTCTCATAACCATCTTAGCCACGTTGTTGTATGTGTATAAAAAGTTCAGAAAGTTTACAGAAATTAATTATGTTTCAGATTCTTTTTAGTATCTGAAAGAATATTCTCATATGTTATTCTTTACTCATATTTTAATCAGAGTAGTTTTCAGTCAGAATTCAATCCACTGATTCTCTTTACTCTTCCTGTAAGGAAACACTTCCCCATCTTGCCAACTCTACCTTGTATTGGCAAGTGTTGTTTCTAAATCAAATTCTTTTTGAATGCACTAAGCAACGATTTTCATACTAAGCTGTCATTTAGCTTTACTTATATGCCTTATATCTTGTATGGAATCTATTAAAATGTTGTCGACTTCAGAAGAAATATATGCCCATACTGATATAAATAAATGAATAATAAACAGGAAAGAAGAGACACATTTCCCAAGAAGAAGAATCTCAAATAATTTATATGGCAACTCTTACCTCAAAGAAAATGGGCACTTGACATCAACCACGTGATCAACGTGGACATTAGTAGTAATGAATCATGTTGATAGTACGGACACTGAATATGATAATGTGATGTGATGAAAATGGCACAGCATTTATGTGGTCTTCCTTCCAATAACCCATAACTCCAGTCCGATCATGAGAAAAATACCAGACTAATACCAAAAGCGAAACATCCTACAGAACAGCTAACCACTACTCCTCAAAACTGTCAAGGTTATAAAAAATTAAGGAATGTGTGGGAAACTGCCACATCCAAGAGGAACATAAGGAGATATTCCAGCTAAATGGAGTATGGTAGCCTGGTTGGAATTCTGGTACAGAAAAAAGACATTAAGTCAAAACTGTGAAGACCTAAATAAACCATGAACTTTACTTAATAATAATGAGTCAATATTGGTTCATCAATTATAACAAATGTATCATACTGATATAAGATGTTAATAGCAGAAACTGACTATAGGATATCTGGGAATTTTCTACTGACCTCTTGATTTTTCTGTAAATCTAAACTAAATATTTAGTTGGTGATATGCTGTTATATTTGGACTGCAGTACCCTTATACCATCCCTTTTTTACTGTATTCTCACAAGAAACTGGCATTGCTGGCAGTAATTCACTTAATCTCTCCATGCATATATACACATCCCTTAAAAACAATCAGAATTATTGTACTTATCATTGAGTTGTGAATAAATTTAATCAGTTCAAAACAATATTTAACAACATTACTCCAGTGTTCCTGGAAGCAAGCATTCACTTCTTCCCACATGGCCAAATCTTTGTTCATTTTATCTAGATGGCTAAAGAAACTATCTCTTCCATTGATTCCTAATACCAAGCACACGTTGCACTTGACCCCAGGTAGATGAATACTCTAATTTCTCCCCTAGGTCACTCAGATTAAACAACAACAAACAAAAAAAAAAAAACAAAAAGAAAAAAACAAAAAAAACACACCTCATCTAAGGAAAAAAATAAGACTCTGACACCTAAGATTGTTTTCTAAGCCAGTTCAAAGATGAAGTTCTGGGTGTTGAAGGTTCCAGGGAGAGAAATGGAGTAAATTTTTGGAAACTGGAAATTAAAATCACCAAGTATATTGATGGCCCACAGGCTAACAAGTCAAACAGTGTGGGTTTTCCAGTAAAGAGTCTTTGCTGAATATTTTAGGTGCCCCACTCAGGATGACAGTGCCCCGTTGTCATTTTTAGTAAGTCACATGTGCCCCACTGTCAGCTGGCAGCAACTCATGTCAGATTTTAGTGTCTGGGTGCCAGCCAGTCTCTATTGTTCTGAATTTTTGGTGCATACAGGAAGCACTCACTGTCATTGCACGAGGAGGAGTGCAGTTTTTATCCTTTCTCTGGTATTCAGCTCTCTTCTGCTTTATAGCATACCTATGCCTTTCTAATTTCTTTAGTTTTCACTCTGTTTTTCATTGAGGGTCCTAGTCTGCCTGGAGAGTCAGGTACCTGATTCCCTTCTCAGGATACCTTCTCAGGTGCCTGACTTTGTCTCTGTGGGACTTCTGAACAAAATTCCATCTGTGGCAAATCACTGGCTTCTAGAAATCACAATTATTTGACCTAACACTTAAAAGTGAATGAGGCCCCTTTTCCCTTTTCAAAAATGCTTTGTTTGCCTCAAACCCCCATACAAATTATTTGTGTGAAAGTAAAGCTGCAGAAAATGTTCTTGTCCACTTATTATAAATTTTTTCATCTTTATGGGTACATAGGGTAAAGGAGATACAAATTATAGCTAGATAGGCTAGGGAAGAGCAAGCAAGTCCCTACATTTTTTTCTTAATGGAGACTTAGACTCTATACTTTTTGTTACAGGGAAAGAACAGTAGTCATAAGTTTTATGGTCCAGGCAGCCTTGACATTTCCTTTTCTAGGGCATGATTTTATCTGAATATAATTAAGAATGTAATAAAAATAAGGTTTCAACTCACTAGTACCTAGTATGACAAGGAAAACCCAGACTTATTCAGACAAATGTTAAATATGGCCCCTGGGTTTATTAAAAGGCTTTGATTTCTTTGGTGGCCTCTGCTTCAGAGCAAGCTCTAGCATTCTAAAGCAGAATTCATCTGGGTGAGCATGTCCATATTAGAAGGACAACTTAAACAGAATAACTTCTCTAATAATAGTAAATTATTAAAACACTAAAATAATGGGAATTAAGGGCTCCACAAAGCATTATAGAATGATATGTTTCTTCAAATTGTGCACTCATTTATTATAGCATGTAAATTATTATTCCATTTTAAAATAAGTTATGAGTTTCAAAATAATACATTAACAGTATGGTTTTACCACCTAACAGCATTCTCATTTATTTATGTAACAAATAAAAATGCAAGACCCTCATAAACATAATTAAATATCAAATTTTCTAGGATATGTACATGCAGATTCAGTTATGTCCTAAATAATGACAGATTATAATTTTAATGTATTCACTTTTGACTCTCTGTTTTCGTTGTTCTTTTATTAATTACAATTCAAAATATTATTTCATTGATTTGAACTTCATTAGTTTAAACTTAACAAATGTGTGTCTGAAATGATTCACCCCCCCAAAAAAAATTAATGCATGAACACAATCTTTAGGCCACAATTTTTGTCCAAAGGGAAAAGTTTCCACCAGAATAAAATATTAAATATGTGTTTATTTCTATTTAAAAAAACAATTAATTTTTGGAATTTTATCAAGGGAAGCCAGGGAAATGAAAATATTTGTTATTTATAAATGGTAAAATTAAAATATTTTCTTCCAATTTTTTTGGCTCAGTAATATAAATATATATGATTATCATAGATATTTTATATTTTCTTAGCAAATAATAGTATACATGGACAAAGGTGGTATTTCAAAATGCTACAGTCTTACCCAATAGGGTTCCATGTTTCCAAACCAGAGTTCTGATCTTTCTATTTATGCTCTGTTAATCACTAGTAATTATTGCATTTTCTTTTCCTATGTTATTATTGGTAGAATAAATTTCTGTGCACTTAAAAAGGCCAAGTACAAGTGACATTTTATATTAAAGAGCATTCTTCCTGAAGGTACATGCATAATTTCAACAAATTATACTGTAGTAAATATTTTTAAGTTATTTTATCTTAATACAGTCCTAGATATATGTGTTTATTGTTTTCTGAAAGCAAAGAGACCATTACTAGAAAACAAAAATTGTCTACATGGTCTTAGTAGCTAATAATGTATAGCCCTGAAAATTGCATAAGTTCAGTATGGTAGTGACATCTTCATTTAATATTGTGGCAATAGCCAGTCAACCATTAAATAAAAGTTCCTGAAATTCTGGTATCTCCTCTTATTCTTTTATTTTTAATTAAAGCTGCAGAGAGTCATTGATTGAAATGTCTTTTATCCTTGTTGCTTTTTTAAAAAAATTTACCTCGGTCTTTTATACTCCTCCTTAATCATGAATGCAAATAAAATTCAAAGTGTAATCAGCAGCTGCTGAAAGAGAGCACTGAGCAAACTGGGTTGCCATGGAAACCATGAAGTCAGTCCTTGACCAAAGAATAATACCTGGTGTGTGTGTGTGTGTGTGTGTGTGGTGTATGTGTGTGCACATGCTTACCAACAATTTACAAAGAACAGCTAAAAATGTTTCAAGGTTTTTTTCCCCAAACTAAATTGTTCATTTTTAGATATTTACATTACAAATGAATGAATACATTTGACTATTAAATTTGTAAGTGATTGCTTATCATTTGAGACTACATAGACCTGTCCTAGATGAAGCTACAGGTATGAAAAAAGTACTATTAAATTGAACTGAGCGCAATAAATATTGAATGCCTTCCATTGCAAACAAATAAACAATTAACACAATTATTTGGGCTATTATAACTGTCATTATCTTTGCTTTCACTTCTCCAACAGGCATTGCAGCATTTTAATTGTATTTTCTCCTGGGAAAGAATTATCTCCTGCTTTAAGCTGCTGGGGGAAAGTATTGTTAAAGCATTTTAAAGGTTGAATATAAAGGTCATACCACTGAGGGATTTTCAGCTGTGAGTAAACAAATTCAGAGGAAATCATGCTCCACATCACTCTTATTCAACACAAATGTAGTTTTAGACTGACTGCCTCAATGTATGAGTATCTTAATTTGGCATGTGTAATGACCATTGCTAGTAACAGTATGATTGGAGCCCCAAATTATTAAAACTCATTAATAGACACATATAAAAATAAGGAATAGTTCAATTCTGCAGCTGTAATTTTATTCTACATTGTAAATACCTTGGGGGAGAAATGCACTACTGATTAAGAAGAAATAAAAGCAGTTGCTTTTGCTGGTAGAGACTCTGAATTTAAGTTTGGGACATATGGACAGATCATATACCAAATGCCAAAGGATTGAAAAGTGTTTCATCTTTCCCTCTGTCCTCCTTTGCCAAGAGGCAAAGATGGTAGCATTCTTTTTGTACATGTCACCTCATGCCTAGACAGTGGCTCTTTTTTTTGTTTCCTTTTTATCAGATGCTCTCTTCATCAAGTGTGCAAGATGGGTCATTGTGATTCTCTTAACTTTACAGCTGAGAAAAAACACAAGCATTGAAAGTTCAGTGACTTGTCTAAGATCGCTGAAGAAGCTATTGATGGGGGAGAAATTAGAATTTAATTCTGAAAGGAGTGTCTTTCCATGGTTTTACATTTTTCTTGACTTAATGAATCTGGAATTATGTGGGGTTGGCAAGAAGATCACTAATTGATTGAAGTTAGAATATAGAAATACTATTCCTATTGGGTTGTAACCGGAAATGTTTCATTAAAACTATACATTCTGGCTCAAGACTGTAATCCCAGCACTTTGGGAGGCCGAGACGGGAGGATCACGAGGTGAGGAGATCGAGATCATCCTGGCTAACAGGGTGAAACCCAGTCTCTACTAAAAATACAAAAAACTAGCCGGGCGAGGTGGCGGGCACCTCTAGTCCCAGCTACTCGGGAGGCTGAGGCAGGAGAATGGCGTGAACCCGGGAGGCGGAGCTTGCAGTGAGCTGAGATCCGGCCACTGCACTCCAGCCTGGGCGACAGAGCGAGACTCCGTCTCAAAAAAAAAGAAAAACACAAAAAAACAAAACTATACATTCTGCCTCAACTAACAAAGAGCGAGAGAGAATGTGGTCAGCAATTTCTTTGCCCTTTTTTCCCGACTTTTCCTTTGCTTATTCATCCAGTTTTTTTTTTTTTTTCATCTCATTATTTTGTAGGTAGTGTTTTTGCTTTCATATTTGTACTTCATTATTGTATCAGTCACTTTCCCTGATCTGTCTTGAACAATCATTGCAAACTCATTTTGTTCTCATTGGCTTTACTTGGCAATTACGTTAAAAATGGCAAAGTATTATTTTTGTCAGTCTAGAATATAATCAACTTATCTGAGTTTTAAACGGATTATGAATATTTCTGATGCTTTATTATTTATATCATAAGTCAATTTATTTGGACTTGCTTCATTATAATAAAATACAAAAATTGTTTAAAACATGAAAAATTACTATGATAATGGAACTTACATCAGATTGGCCAAGTTTCTCATCTAAGTACACTTCTACTCTCTTCATCACTATCTGCTTCATGGAGAGGGCAGCTGTTGGTAGCACATTTACGCAACTTTAATTGATAGTCATGTATCACTTAATGATGGAATATGTTATCAGACATGCATCTTTAGGTTATTTTGCAGTTGTAGGAACAGCATAAATTCTATTTACACAAACCAACATGGTATAGCCTATTACATGCCAGGGTTATATGGTGGAGACTATTATTCCTAGGCTAAAATCCTGTACAGCATGTTACTGTGCCAAATACTGAAAACTGTAGGCAATTGTAACACAATGATAAGCACTTGTGTATCTAAACATATCTATATGTAGAAAAGGCACAGTAAAAATACAGTATTACAATGTTATGGGTCAACCACTGTCAGAAATGTCACTGGTTGAGATGTCAGTGGCATGACTATATGGCAATATAGAATGAACATTTTTTAAATATTTAAGTTACTAGGATTCTGAGCCTGATTCTCTGAATTTTAAAAAAGTTTGCTCTTCTCCTTGGCTGCTCTCATCAGATACTCCAGAGGAACTGCAAGGTGGTTTCTTCATTCCAAAGGGATTAGTCTCAGTTTCTCTTCTGGAATGTCCCATCAGTCATCCTAAGCATTTTATTCTTAATTTTGCAGTTAATCAGTGCTGCACAGGGCCACACAAAATTTAGGGCTGTCTTAGCAGTATGGCAAAGAAGTTTATTTACCTTTACTGTTTCCACTGTCTTACAGCAGTGTCTCACATATGTCAGAGGACATAGCATCAGCTACCATCGGTGGAAGAAATGTGCTCCCCTACTAAATTTTTATAGGTAGTGGCACACTTGCCTCCCACTCTGTTATTACTGAGGCAAGTTCTACAGCACTAAGCAATCACAGTAGTCAATATCAGTGATTCTTAAAGTGTTATCCCAGAGCAGCAGCATCACCTGGAGATTTGTCAAAACTGTTAATACCGGGCCCCTTCCCAAATATATTATGTCAGAAACACTAGTAGTCAACACCAAGAATATATGTATTACTGAGCCCTTTAGATGATTCTGATGCATGCCAAAGTTTGGGAATGATTTGTCTATGTTACAGTTTTCAAAGTCTCATTTTGTGGTTATTCATAATAATTGTGTATGTGTATGTGTGTGAATTTAAGTGTGTATTCTCGTGTGCACATGTTGGTGTTTGTAGATTGTGGTCACCAACAGTTCTATCTAGATTTTTCTGGACACCTACCTTTTCTCTCCTTCAAAGACATAGACTTATCAAAGTCTCATTGAACACTAAAGAGAATAAATGAAGACTTAGCTTCCCAATGTGCATTGGCATGCACTTTAAAGGAAAGGTTACTTTTCATAGAAAAATTGGTGTTAAGAGTCATATTTGCATAGCTAAAGAGAGCCTCAAGGTGACTTAACCAAAACAAAGATAATGATGACTTGACCTCAAATAGTGAAATGCCAGCAATTTAATCTGCTATAGCACATTAACTTAATGTGAGTTAGAGAGCTATATCTATATGAAAAGGAGTAGAGGAGACTGGATAATACTGGAAAAGGAGCAAAATCATGGATGCTTACACAACAAACACATGGATGCTTACCAAGTCCAATTAACAATATGTTATATTCCTTTGTTGAGCCACACTCTGCCCATGTGGATTTCTTTTTGAAGTTTTGCATCTCAATCTATTCAAAATAGCTCATAACTCTTCACTGCCAGATAATTCCACAATTTCACCTTGCAATATAGGACCTAATTGTTACTACTGTCCAACTGAACGCCAAAGCAGTATTAGCCATATATTAAAAGCATTTTTTTGTTTTACATTGTATAGAATAAATTTTTATTAATGGCCTCAAATCGTTACCTGAAAGAGGAAGATGGCAAACTAAACCATTTCTTCAAAATTCCTCATAGAAATGCTAAATGAAACAAGCAAACAAACAAAAGTATGGATTTTATTACAACTATGAAAAAAATTTTAAAACTGAATTATAGCATTCACAAAATTAAGATACGTTAAAACAATGGTGATTTGGAATTATTTATAATTTTATTTTATAAAACTTTTAGAAATATTATTATATCATTGTAATATTGTTTGAAGAAAAGAAACTAGCACAGTAGGAAATAAGTTTAAGGGAATATTTTTCCAGTCTTTCTCTGTTAGATTGAATAATAAACTTGTCATTCAAGAAAGTCGTTGTGTATTTGTATAACATTTGTGTCCATCCTGGTTTATATTTGCTGGTTTGTTGACAAATTTAGAGCATATGGTAAACTTTTCTATCCCAAGACAAGGACAGCACACTTCAATTTAAATCTCAGATTCAAACAAGTGGCACTCTTTATATTTAAATGTAAGCACATGCTATACCAGTTTTATCATGTTACCACCTCTTCCCTGCTTTGGTGGAGTCTTCTTCAGTATTAGCTGATTTTATCCATTGTTAAGACGGTGTTTTAAAAGAAGATAAAATGCATTTTGAATATGGAAATATAATTTTCACTTTCCTTTGAAATCTGGAAGAGAAATGTAGTAAGGAATCAAGTTGGTTGAAAAAAAATCAAAAGAAAATAACAAGTTTAAAATCCAGGATCATAAGAAGGAAAAGACATTTAATCTTACAACTAGATATTTTAAAATAGATAAATAAAACAATGCCTTATTTTATTTTCATTCTATCATTTTCAGCTTTTCTACACACATGGAGACAAGTACTATGTCACTGACTATTATGTAATATTGTCATAATTTTCTTACTAATGCCAAGTTATCATCCACATAGTGAAAACAGATATAAACTTCTTATGGTTTGATACATTAATGAGTTTTAATGTATACTTTAATCATTCATTTACATGTAAGACGGTAAAGATGCAGTTTTATAGTATCTTTTGTTCATCTTTTTCAATTATTTCTGCAAAGTAGAGTGTAGGTTTTTTGAACTATACCCAGAAGAGTTGGCTGAAATCATGAGAACTTACTGCACAAAGTTCCACCCCCTCTCTCTGTGGTCTAGCAGTGATAAAGTTGCTAGGTTGACAAAACAGTGCTGGGTTTTCCAAACTATTATTTTTCATTCATAGGTTCTTCACTTGCCCATAGTGGTTACAAACTCACTTTAAAAAATGATAATAAATAATTGGATAGTCTACCAAATCAAAACTTAGTATTTCTTGTACATTTTTTCCTCACAAAGAAAACTATAATACATTTGACTTAAAACAACATGAAAGCCTTGAATAATTCACTCTAAATTCTAAATTATTGAACAAATTGATTTATGCCATTATATTTGTCTCCGGAAGTAAACAAACAGCAAGCATAAAGTGTGTTCTTTTGGGTAGCATGATCTTAGGACTTTATATTTAATTTGCTTACAAATACAAGAATATGTATCTGCTGACATTTCTTGCTACTGTCTAGCTACAGGCTGTCCTTGTAACTCATTTGCAAAATAAACTCCTTTCCAATAGTATTATGAAAGAACCCCCTTTATACTCCCCTCATCTCCAACAGTCACCTTTTGAATTCATACTCTTAATTTACGACATGCTGCTTTTCTGAATTCTTTGCTGCTTTAATGATAGCATCATCTTCTGAACTCATTAAGGTCCCACATAGGTTTCTATGTGTTGCAGTGACATCTTTATCTCTCAGAGCAGTTTGGAAACCTGCAGGGTGTAGAATTGCTACAGATGGACTGTTATGCAAACTGAGTATATCAAGCCTCACCCAGACTGAAAAGGAAAAGTATTGTGAAACATAAAAGAAACATATGTTTGAGTTATAGATGTTGTTTTATGGAGGTCAGATCTGCACACTGATTGTTTTTTACCAGCACCTTAGAGGTAGCTGACCATGGAGATTTATTTATGAGCTTAAGAGGTCTAGAGGAAGAACCACACTGATCATTCACTTGATTATAAAGCTCCTGTTCTCAAAGAAAATAAGAGTGATCAGAATCAGCCACTGTGTGATTGAAATAGGAATATAAATGAAGGAACATGGATTTCACTTTATTGCTGAATAAACTAGAAAAAAAAACATTAAATGAAAGAGGAGCATATCTGAAGATTCTACTAAGCCTGAAACAAGGTCTTCTAATGAAATAATCTGAACTTTCTAAGTAAACAATGAGGGAAACCCAGATTCTACCACCCTTAATTTCTAACTACCCCTTTTCAATTATAATTATCTTTTCTTAATTTCTAACTTATTGTTCATTAATAAAAGTATTAATTTTCAGTTATATTTGTGCATGATAAGTACATGTTTCTCACTGATTTCAAATTATTGTGTAAATTACTTTCCTGAAGTCAAATAGAGTGACAGTGAAGAAAGTACAAAATTTCTTGCCCTCAAATTTCTCATCTATTGCTTAGCTACTGAATCTTGCTGTGTTTGCAATAATTTTAATTCATGCATTCTACAGGTAAGACATTTAGAATCAGGTCATTCCTTTCTTTTAAATTTTGCCAGATTAAACACAAGTATCTGCCACGAGGATCATTATAATAGAAAATTGTTCTGAGTTTAATATTCTGGGCACAATTTTATAAATCCCAAGTAAAATGTTTTCAATTTTATAAAATATTGATAATGAGAATGAGCATGTAAATAAAAACAAGAAGGAATTAAAGGAGATACACTTCTATATAAAATTGAAGAGAAACTTGAGAAGAGACTGAAGGAAACTAGAAAAGTGACTGAAGTGTGTGTGTGTGTATGTGTGTGTGTGTTAGAAAGAGATTTCTTGGACATCTTAGTATATTTGGTCAATGTCAATAACTACTTCCTAATATAGAAATTGGATTACGTATGCTTGACAGGTACATATTTCAGTGTCCCTGTTTCAGTTAGTAAAGCTTTTGACAAAAAGAAACATAGTGTGACCTACAGTAACATAAAATATAACAGCTTGTATTATTTAGAACAAAAAGTCTAGAGACACTTGGTTCCAGAATTCTTTGAATTTTTTTGTTGTTGTTCATCCCCTCATGGTCACAAAATGGCTGCAGCAGCATCATAACTCACATGCTAACATGACTATGTTTCAAAGCAAGAAGAAGATGAGGGTGGCCAGGAAAAATAAAAAAGAGATGAAGTAAAACATCTCTATGTATGCCTTATTGATTTTATCAGGGCCACTAACTTTGAGCAGGGCTTCCTTAAGTCTCATTGACTACAACTGTGTCAATGAACTCCCCTAGCCTCAAACTAGTCTGGGAAGAAGGGTATTTGTTTATTTTAGCCTCAGAAGTGGGAAATGGGCAAGGGAAAAGAATGGAAGGGGAAAACATTATAATATTCAATGTACAGAATATGCCAGAATTCTTATCTGCATTTAATATTAAGTTTATATTTCAGGTATGCAGTGAGCTCAGGAAGGATTGCTAGCCAATGCCATCAAAGTTTTATTTCTTGTCAAGATAAGTGTGTTCAAAGATGATTTTACTCAATTCGTCATTCCCCTCCCTTTTAGGAAGTAAAATGACACTAAAAGTTGATGCATATAGTCATGCTGTAAAATTCATACTTTACTGACATTTTTTTTTTTAATTGTGCGTGTTATACCTTCAGTTTTATTCTTCAATTTTTACCAAAAATAAGAAGGATGTTAGTGTGCTTCAGTGAATCTTGTGTATTGAATTGCCAGATTCAATGAAGCTTCAAGTAAACTTCTCAAATTAAGTTTACTTAAAACCCTGTGTGGATTATTAAAATTTAATAATGTGAATAACTGGAGTAATAAACTAACAATGAAAGCTAGATTTAATTTGATCTTTTCTCAAGCACTGTTAATACAGGATGCATTAACTTAAAGAATCTGCCAGAAGCCAATTTTCTGAATATTTGCTGACCAGTATGAATAAATTACTAGGGATCATATCTATACTTTACAGTAAAGTGACTATATTTATTGAACTTTGATCAGCAATTGCTTTTATGAGAAATTTTAATATTTTTCTACTTATTTACTATTTTCCTACTCATTCACTTTAGAAGTGGGAATGTCTGTATTCATCAACATTTGTTTTTATTTGGACTTAGTTCAACTACTGAGAGGCAATGAGTTTGCCAAAGAAATTGTGGCTTTTCTTTAGTTGTCCTTCCACAGTATTGAAATTGGTCATCAGTAAGCTCTCTGCTTTGTGTGCCATTATTGCTTAAATCACTAAGGTAGAATACTTGTTCTACTCCAGGAAATAGAAAAGTTCTCCAAACTCTCAATTTGTAAGTTAAACTAACTTTTCTTCCTACTACATACTGAATTTTCTTAAGGCATCCTATATGTACATTTTAACCTTTAAAATATTTTAAGTTATATAATTCTAAAATCATTTTAAATATCCTAATTAAGAGTATCTTTCACTTAGCTCATTCCAACTAAACGCTTTTCTTTACCCAGTAAATGTAATGCAATTTCAGTACATTAAAATAACTGCATTATAAAAGAATTTGTTACTACTTGGTTGACTTTGATATCAGAATGCTAGTAATAATACTCACTTCAGCAAAACCGGAGTGTATTCAATGTGTTCTGACACCGTATAACCATTTGCACTGCACTTGATCGCACAGTAGAAAGAAGCCATCTTGCAAAATTTCACCAAAAAGTAAATTCTATCTCTAGAAACACCAGGAGCTCTTAGTAATTTGAGCTTGCTGAGGGGCAAGTACATAGAATGTAAATGTATCAATCAGGTTAATGCAAGGAGCACTCTTCCATTTGATAACATTTGAAATGCATGGCAGAAATACAGAAACATAATTAAGGCAAATGAGTATAGAATGTTAATATTCCAATCTAGATGAGAAAAAAACTTTAAGATTTCTCCAACATTTACTGAAGTCTGAAATGAGAAAGTCAAATTATTTGGACAAATTAGTTTTTTCATTTCAGACAAAGGGAGAATTCCTGAATTCGACATGACTGACATTTTGAGCTGGATGCTTCTTTGTTGTGTGGGCATCCTGTGAATTGTAAGATGTTTGACAACAACTCCATCATGCTCACTAGTGGCCAGTAACATGCTTCTCAGTCATGACGCATTAAAAAATGTCTGTAGATATTGCCAAGTGTCCCTTGAGGGAGCAAAATTGTCCCTAGTTAAGAGCCACTGGACTAATTGTTGAATCAAATTATTTTCAATTTTATGATGATTGATTTGGACACTTTATTTATGTATTATTATGAAATATGTTAACAGTACTATGTTTTTCATTCTATGGATATGCCAAATATTAGTTTAATATTTTTCTGTTAAGAAAGATATTATAATTAAACCTACATTCTATGCCATATACAAAGATAAATAAACATAATTCTATTACTCAAAAGCTTTAAACTTTCCTCATTGTATTTTCCAAATACAGTGGTCTTTTGAAAAAAAAAAAAAAAAAAGTGTTCTGAGAAGCATGTTTCTAAACTATTACCTTATCATTACTGGATAAAACAAGGTCATTAAATAGGTAATCTTGATACCAATTATATTGATAGTTTCTTTTTCAAATTATCTAGACCACTGTCATCTTTACTATTTTTTACATGAGTTCATCATGCCCACAAACTATTGTTTTAATTTACTCCTTTCTCAGAGATTTCTTTTGTCTGCTTATAGTTTAAATTAAGATCAACAAAAAAGTTTATGTTTATTCAAAGCTCAGCTAGATATTTTCATGGAGAGAGTTTGCTTTGGCATGAAATGTTATCGTTTACTTGAAAACATCTTTGTGTATGTAATTTGACAGCATTTTAGACTCCCCAGTTAATGAGGTTAGCAGCAGCCTCTATCCTCTGGGCCTAGTCAGACTGATGCTGTCTCAATGTAGATTGTCATAGCTATATTGATTCATTTACTTTATTGGAAAAATTTTTTTAAAAACTGGACTTTTCAAATGGTAAGGAAGTATTCTCCTCCAGGTCCTCCCACATGTACAGATAGTAGGTTTCTAACTGTCTGCTACATTCTGATAAAGTACTGTGTTTCCATGGAAGGAAATGCTAATTAATATTTCCTTGCCAATTATCTAGATATTTGGAATGATATATTTTTCCAAAAGTCACATATTTTAAGTGCTAGTATCAACTTCTGTAGGAAAGCATAATTATATAATGAAGTGGAATAGCGTTTAGGTCAACTTGATGATAACTGTAGTTGCATGGGGCCATAAGTGCTCATAGAAATAGGCAAAGAAGGCAGGAAGGATTAGATCATTCATAGTTCTACAATATGTGATTTTTCAACACATATATTTTTACTGTTGCTAACTTTTTTCCCAATGTCTTTGTTTTAGTTTGTTTTCAAAATAAATTTACAAAATTTTGCAGAAGCCAGTTTGTCTGGTTAATTTAAATGCAAATTTGAAAGTATGTTATGCAACAGGTAAAATAAAATGCTATTTAAGGCTGGGTGTGGTGGTTCACGCCTATAATCCCGTCACGCTGGGAGGCCAAGGCAGGTGGATCACTTGAGATCAGGAGTTTGAGACCAGACTGGCCAAAATGGCGAAACCCCATTTCACCTAGAAATACAAAAATTAGTTAGACATGGTGGCACGTGCCTGTAATCCCAGCTACTCAGGAGGCTGAGGCAGGAGAATCGCCTGACCCCAGGAGGCGGAGGTTGCAGTGAGCCAAAATTGCACCACTGCACTCCAACCAGGGCAACAGAGCAAGACTGTGTCTGAAAATAAATAAATAAATAAATAACCCTTGTAGAAATATCTCTTTTAATTTTATACATCAGGATTTTCCTCTGTGTGTGTGTGTGTGTGTGTGTGTGTGTGTGTGTGTGGTTTTTTTTTTTTTATGCCTAACAAATACCTTGAAATTTCAAGGAGTTAAAAAAGAATTATTTTCTTATCTGTGAGTGGGCTGGGATTTTTCTGATTCAGGCTATGAAGGGCCAGCTCAGATGGGCGTCACATGTCTCTTATTGGGGGACCAGCGACTAGATAGAACATGCTTTTCTGACAGATAGTAGACGTACCAGAGACAAGGCCAAATCCTGGCTACTGGCATTCCATTGGCTATAGCAAGTCATATGACCAAGCTTCAAATCAATGGATAGAAAAATAAACTCCAACAATTCTAATGATGGGCATTGCAAAATAATATGCCAAAGGGTATTGATGTACAATTCTATTGAAGAAAGTGAAGGCTTTGGACTGCTTGTACCATAAAGGGCTGAATTATCAAAGCAGACTAGCAACTCACAAATAATATTAAACAGCGGCATTTAGTAATGATTGGTAAAAGGTACAAGTGAAAACTAAGCAGAGATATAGCAGTCTTCTCTAAAATATTCCCCATCCTGTCTGGTGCAGCTACCAAAAGTATCTTTTTCTGCACTAGAACACATTTTGGTTTTTAAATGACACCCAGAAATGTATGACTTCTTAGACACTTGGCTACCACACTGAGGTAGAGACTACCTGACAGCTTCTATTCTCCAGTCAACTGCTTTCAAGGAATCTGTAAATGCCAGTTTAATTTACAAATAGGGCTTCCCTACACTAAGCAATCTAGTTATACTAAGAATAGCTTCAACCTGAAAAACATTCTTAGATAAGAACACCTGTCCTGTAGCTCAGCTAGGTAATACATTAGAACGTTTATAAGAAGTCTGATTAAGGTGGACATTGACCCCTCTCAGGAGGAAATGAGGCAGTTACAGACTTGCTGTTAATTATTTTCTTCCCAGGAACTATATAATTCATTCTAACAAATATCATTTTTAAAGGGATTTAAGCTTAAGGTTTTCTCATTTAAATAACCTCTAAATCTTATACATCTAAATATAAAATATGCTCTGTCTTTAACTTGGGAATATAATTTGATAATATATTATTAGTGGTAAGAATTTCAGTTATTATTTTCTTTTCACATTTTATATTTACCAAAATTTCAAAATAAGATGGAGAATGAGGAAGAAGATGAAGAGAAGTATCTAGCAATTATAAATAAAGTTACTGTCATATCCATACAAAGATATGAAGAGAATCGTACTTGTTTGTCTCTTATATAATGTCTTTTCTGGCTAGATAGTAAAGATAGTTGTTGATACATTTACCAAAGAGCGTCATTAGACATGTGTTGTGCACTAGTTATACTCCCTGTGATAATGTGAATACAACAGTAAGAAAATATCAAACTTTTTCTTTGACTCTGATTCCTCCTGAATTTTTTTTTTTTTTNAAACAAGTTACTGGAAAAGATTTTATCCTAATATAAAATTAGCAGTTGTATTGAAGACATTACTACTAAAGTGAACAAACTTACTTTAGTGAGATATTAATTGTAGTGAGATGGCTGCATTCTGTTTCAAGGCTCTTATCTGGAATGGTTATGTTTGGGCTTTCTTACAGTTCCATTACTTTGAAATACAAAAGCTTTCTTGTGCGAAAGGAGAAATTGAATAAATAGTACTATGAAATTCAACATATGAGAAGCATTTGCAGTTGAGGATTATAATATCATTTTACCCTTAAATAAAAGAGATTGACACTAAGAGGTGTGTATATTTTCACTCACGTCTGATAATTAAGTCTGTATACCAAGGATTCTGTTTCATTTCACAATTTGATCATCTTTAGCACAATCCTTAATGGGTTTTGCATAGCGAATTGTGTGCAGAAGATACATACTTGATAATAATCAAGTTTTACAATAAACTTTAGGAGTATTTACTCAGGGCAGCAAATCTACAGTTAATTTCTCCTAACTCCTCGTGAACAAATCTCATTTTCCTCCCATTTCTACAGCCTATACATGGATATACTCAAATTTATAGAGTAAAACATAAGAAATGATCTTGGCTGGTACTTAGGATGTGACTAATGGTTAGCTGTCAAATGTAAAAATTGTGAATGATAGTGTTCATTTTTCTAATAAGTATTTTCATCTTTGGAACTAAATATGATTTTATATAGTTTTGAATTTTGAAATGAAAAAGTAATTGTCTTTTAATAGCTGGAATTGGAGCTTAAATCTTTCAAAAATTTTAATGTTTCTAAATAGACCCGTAAGCATTAATATATCCATTTTGCAGGTAAATAAACTGAAATTTTCAAGTATTTAGGAAGTTATATATCCAGGCTGGATTTCCATATTGATTATAAAATATTTAAATTCAAGAATTGTATTTTATTCACCAAAGCCTACAGTGTAATTTCTAAATATATTTTGTTTAAATTAAAGGGAATTATCTTTTCTCAATGTCCCACAATATCAGAAAGTTAAGTAACATGAGAAATAAATGTATGTGTATATGTATTTAATAATATTCCATGTTTAACATATTACACACAATGGTATACACTATATAACAGTAAAACTTATAACATTAATTTATTAAATTATTATATTATATATAATATAACATTATAAAATATAATATTAGTTTGGTGCAAAAGTAATTGCAGGTTTTGGTAGTTTTGCACCATCCTAATACTATCTATTTATATATTTTCTTCTTGTATTTTCCCATCATTACTTACAGATAATAAAATAAAGAATGCCTTTTTTGTGTGTAACGTTCTCCTACTCATTTTCTTTTCTACTTTGAAGTAGTAATGTGAGCTGCTGCTTGGGGCTTTGGGAATAAGATCTAATTTTATAATTTTATTAATTACGATAGAATTATAATTTTAGAAATGTAAGATAAATTTATATCAGTATTTACTAGCTCCTTGCCAGGACATATACTAAATTCAAGAGCTTCTACTAGTGTGCATTGTTTCTCCCTCCATATTTACCTGCTTTTGTCTAGACTTTTTTCTTCCACGTTGCTTCTCCTTAATAGGCAAGCACAAAGTAAAGACAGAGTAGGTGACACTGCATGGATTTCATCAAGGTGGAAAGCATGCTTGTGAATTACTAACTGAAAGATTGGGTTTAACCAAATTTCCAGATTTTTTTGCTTGAACCAGAGTTTATTGTGCTTCACACCTGAAACTTGAAAGGAAATGAAATTGGACTTATTTTCCAATAATTTTCTGCTGCATCCCCAAGTAGTTGATGTTACTCTTCTAGATACATTAGCATATGTTTAATGACATTTCATGTTATTGCTTTAGATAAGTTTGTTGTCAGTCTATTAATCCTTGTCTTAAAAGTTCTATAATGAATTGATTGAAGAATAAGCTTATTCCAAGTAGATGGTTACTTGTTTCCATTATAAATTTGGCCAATCATTCTGTTGTTTTATAAATGGAAATAATACTCTTCAAAACTTATTCAACATTTTAAGAATAGTTACTAAATAAGACAGAGGCTATAATATTTTGTGTTTTCAATACAAAGTAAAATGGGGGGAATATAGGCAGGAAAATGTGTTAAAATTTTAAAATATTTTGAGATCATACTAGTAAATTTTATTTGCATTTTTTGCATATTAGTGAGTAGAGAAAAAAAACCAAGTTCTGTAAATCATGAGATGATCTTAACCTAGTTTTAAAATTTCATAAACTTAGAGATTATATTTAAAAGCATATCTCATTTAAATTCTGACTAAGAAACCAAACTGTCATTGTGTGTCATTGACATTGGTTTCTTTTCAGTACAATCACATTGTCTCAGCAAGATGTTTCAGGGACATACACAGTTTGCACAAGTTTATTTACTCACAGTGAGAGAAAATTTCAAGCTGATAGCTTTAATTATTTCAGCTGATTCCTCTGATTGCATTCATGGAAAAGCCAAAGGAGGTGACTGTCTTTACTTTATCTCTCCTAGTCATAACTTATGTCTAGCTCTAAGGCATCTCCAGGTTGGAAAACAAGTTTGATCTCTTTCTGAAAATGCTACTAAAAGAAGATATGCAAGAGATGTGAGATATGAACATTGTAAGAACAGTTAAAACCTAAAATTCAGAACTAAAGCTTGGGATGCAAGAAGGAATTTTCATGGAATCCATTATTTTCTTGAATTACAGCACCAAACACGGATTCGCAGGTAGCAGGTAGCTAATAGTCATTTGTTGTATTGATAGTGATTCAGAATTTTATCTACAACTGTTAACAGTTAATTTTCCTTACTATTCTTTAAACACCTGTTTAACTGTATCCCATCTGCCCTTCCTAAATACACTGGCTTACATACAGTCTTTCTTTTGGATTCCATTGTCTTAGAAATTCAAATCTAAAACAATGGCTAACACGTACTGAGTGTTCACTATGTATCAGTCACTGCTCTAAAATATATTAACTCACTCAGTTCCCATAGTGATCCTTAGAGGTATGTGGTGTGTACTGATATAATTTCCACTTTAGAGGTGAGGAAAATGAAACTCAGGGAGGTTAAGTAACTTTCCTGAATTTACACTGCTAAAAGCATAGAACCAGATTAATACTCAGGCATTCTAGTTTCAGAGCACACACGTAACCAGCACACCAGAGTTTAGATTATACACTGCCCTATACATTATCAAAATGATATATAGAGAAAAGTAACAAGGTAATTTCACTATATCTGTTCATCTCATTACTATTAAACCTTTGGTCAGTAAATAGACCGTTATTTGATGAGGATAAGAGGGACTATAATTGCTATTCCTGGATAAAGATTTGCCTGGAGAAATTAATATTCAATCAGCAGTTCCCTCTGCCTGGCACAGAAATGACTACTCTTCCATGCTATTTATAATTCCTGATGCTTTATTAAATTCTTCCTCTTAAGTTAATACATTAGTCCTCTCTTGTTTATGGGGATACATCCAAGACTTCCGGTAGATGCCTGAAACTATAGATAGTACGATAGCCTATATGTATTATGTATGAATTTCCTTTTTTCTGTATAATTTCAGAATTATGTAGAAAGATTTTATCTTGTAATAAGATAGACAGATCTTAGCAACCTAAGCATATGATTTTTTTTTTCTTTCCTTATTAAGTCAAGAATTTGCCTTTTCACTTAAAGGAAGCAGCTTACAGTTTGTCTTTGGCATATTCAAATTGCCAGCATTGCTATTCTTGCACTTTGGGGTCACCATGAAGTAAAATAAGAGTTACATGAATACAGGCACTACTTATTTTACTTAATAATGGATACAGTCTGTCTAATAACCCAGATGGCTACTATGTAGCTAATGGGTGGGTAGTATGTACAGTGTGGATACACTGGACAAAGGGATGATTCATGTCCTGGGAGGGAAGAAGCAGGATGGTGTGATTTCATTATGCTACTCAGAATGTTATGCAATTTAAAACTTATGAATTGCTTATTCTTAGAATTTTCTATTTAGTATTTTGGCTGGGCGCGGTGGCTCACGCCTGTAATCCCAGCACTTTGAGTTGCAGAGGTGGGCGGATCGTGAGGTCAGGAGATCAAGACCATCCTGGCTAACACGGTGAAACCCTGTCTCTACTAAAATACAAAAAATTAGCCGGGCGTGGTGGTGGGCACCTGTAGTCCCAGCTACTCGGGAGGCTGAGGCAGGAGAATGGTGTGAACCCAGGAGGCAGAGCTTGCAGTGAGCCAGGATCACACCACTGCACTCGAGCCTGGGCAACAGAGTGAGACTCCATCTAAAATAAAATAAAATAAAATAAATAAAATAAAAAAGTATTTTCAGACCATGGTTGACTCCAGGTAACTAAAGGCATGGAAAGCAAAACTGCAAATAAGGGATGATTACTGAATTATGACAAGCCCTTCTCTGATGACTGCATTACAAGTTGAGCCATTTGCTGTGAGGTTGTCCAGAAATCTAGAGATAGTATATGTTTTTTGAGATACTATTTCCATTAATTCTTAAATTGTCTGTTTTGCCAAGCACACTTATTGTCTTAGTTAATTCAGGGGCTCTAACAAAATACCTTTGATTGTATAATTTATAAACAATAGAAATGTACCTCTCACAGTTCTGGAGGCTGAGAAGTCCAACATCAAAGTGACAGCAGATTTGGGGTCTTGTAAGATGTCTGCTATGGGCGAAGGGGAAGGAAGCTCCATCGGGCCTCTATTAAAAGGGTACTAATCCCATTGAAGTCGTTTCATCAGGTTATAAGGCTCTGCCCTCATGACCTAATCACCTCCCAAAGACCCTACATCTTAATATCATCACCTTGAGAGAGATTTTATTATACGAATTTGTGGGGAACACATACATTCAGACCATAGTACCTATGATTGCCCTATTTTAGCTCAAACTATGATCAAGAGCAAGGTTTTCCTCTTCAGTTAGAAAAAAACTTTCAAGAGCCACCTTATTATTTAACAAATATTTATTAAGCAGGGACACCGTGCCAGAAAAAAAAAAAAAAAAAAAAAAAAAAAGAAAAAAAAAAAAAAAAAA
>NW_016806329.1:6338848-6345423 GCF_001698545.2 Rhinopithecus bieti | reverse complement strand
TTTTTTTTTTTTTTTTTTTTTTTGCCCAGAAATAGAAATGCTTCTGCTACTAAGTTGAAAGGCATTATTAGTGAAATTAGAATATGATAACAAACTGCAGATGGTAAAAGATTACTTCCTGGCAGAGAATAAATCCAAATGCATTTTATGCTAAGTGAAATGTGATTATCAAAAAATTGTGATAATAATGATTGATTCATGAATGGATAACTGTGATCTAGCTCCTGCTGCCAACTATATGTCTTAATCAGATCAAGATAGAATCACTAATTAAAGACAGAAGAAAAAAAGAGAAATCACAATGAATTAGGATGAACATACTATCTTAACACAGTCATATGAGTTTTGATAGTTGCTATAAAATAAATAGAATAGCCATTTTAGTTCATTTTAAACCAAAATACATTATTCTGCCAAGTTTAAAATTATCTAAAATATATCTTATTACACGATTATTTTAGTCAAATAAAACATTAGGCACTTTTGAAATGAATGTTTACAGAATAAACAGGCAACAGACTGTACTTGATATATCACTACTGTGAAAGCTTTTGTGGGGTATACTAGCTATGAATTTCTAGCTATGAATTAAATGTTCTAATTTATTACATGTTATACTCACAGTTTAAGAAATATTTACTGAACTCTTCTTTATGCCAAGCACATCTGAGTTTTAAAAAAATGAGTATCTTTCCTCTCATGGAGCTTATATATTCTAGTCTTATTACAAAAGAATATCAATATTTTCAAATAGTGTGCATAGGGAATGCTAAACAACACTTTTCTTATGAAGGACAGATTCTTTCCACTCTGTTCCTCATACTAAATTGTTGACTCCATTTAGGGGTCTTCTTTCTCAGCAGGAGTGGATTATTTCTTTAAAAAAAGTAAAATCTGAGTAACATAAAATGAGCTACTAGGGCTAACAGAACATGTATAGCATAACTAACCTACTTTGCACCATGTCTGCTTTAATGATTAGACCACACCTTTCCTGTTTACTCAATTATTCATTCACCATATATTCATTAAGTGCCTAAAACAGACCAATATGCATTCTAGGTTTAGGGTATAAAGCATTGAGCAAAAGACACAAAGCTCCTGCTCTTATGTAGTTTATATTTTAGTGAGGAAGAAAGAGTAAAAATAGAAAAATAAATATATAAAATACAGTCAAATGATGATGACTATTAAAGAAAATATTAAGTAAGATCAGGACATAAAGAATAACAGGGATGCTCATGAGAGGGGATGCAGGAACTGAGGATTTACATGAAGAAATAAGATGAAGGAATATCTAGGTGAAGAGTACTCCACACAGAAGAAACAGAAAGAAAAGTGAATTCGTAGAAGAGTGTAACTGATGAGTGAGCCAAAATAGAGGGAGAAGGCTGATGGAAACAGGAGTTTAGGTTATATTCATGGCCAGGCAGAAGCTTATAAAGGGCCTATGGGCCATGATAAGAGAGTTCTTGTGAAGAGTTATGATTTTTCTTTATGTAGTGTGTGTGCCTGAATGACAAAGCTGTCAATAAATAAAATATTCATTAAAAAAATTATCCACGGTGCTATATAGAAGCAGTGTGCTCTTTCTCATCAAAATTACTACTTAAAGTCTGTTTAAATGCAATTAAAAACAGTGACTGAGTTTATAAGGTGCAAGGTACTGGATTTCAAAAAAAGCACTGGAAAAAAAAAAATGTCAAATCCAGAAGACTGACATATAAAGGTAATTACAATAGAACAAGAACTTAATTATGTTATAGGAATAATCAAGGAGCAAGCAAACTTCCTCCTCTGCTTTGAATGTAAAAGATACAAAACACTTTTCCCACCTACACGAGAAAAGCCAAAATCTATTAAACTCTAAATTTTTTCAAGCTGTAACTTTTCTCAAAGTAACCAAATAACCCGAAATCCAAAGAGGGACAAGTTCTTTCAAGGAGAGAGGGAACACAAAACAGTCTCCCCTGGCCAGGCACAGTGGCTCACGTCTGTAATCCGAGCACTTTGGAAGGCAGAGGTGGGCGGATCACGAGGTCAGGAGATCGAGACCATTCTGGCCAACACGGTGAAACCCCGTCTCTACTAAAAATACAAAAATTAGACGGGCGCGGTGGCGGGCGCCTGTAGTCCCAGCTACTCGGGAGGCTGAGGCAGGAGAATGGCGTGAACCCAGGAGGCACAGCTTGTAGCCAGCCAAGATTGCGCCCCTGCACTCCAGCCTGGGCGACAGAGCGAGACAAGACTCCATCTCAAAACAAACAAACAAACAAACAAACACACAGTCTGTCCTTAGAGATAACCTAGGAGTAAGAGGTTACTATATTCCACACAGGCTTGAAAGAATCACTTGCAATTTTTATAAACTCAAGAAGGCTAAATGTGAACTACTGTATTTATTTGGAATAGCAGACACAAGGGGAGTTTGTACTTATTTGCAAGCTATTGAAGTACTCTTCCAGCAAGTGCTCATGAGAAAGTTGGGATCAGAAGGCTACGAAACAGAGCTCTCCTGAGTGGAACTATGGCTGCAGAAGACCAGGCATAGTACTCTTGGGCTTTGAGCAACAGGAGTTTGAACTGTGCCGGCCCATTTTTATGCGGATTTTTTCAATAAATACATTGGAAATTTTCTTGGAGGTTTACAACTATGTGAAAAAAAATCCACATATGAATGGTGTAGCCTGGAAATATTTTTAAAAAATAAGAAATGGTTAGGTAGGTCATGAATTCATAAAGTAAGCTGGATACTAGCCTATTTTATGACTAGATACTAGTCTATCATTTACTACTATAAAATTTACACAGATCTATTATGGAAAGTTAAAATGTATCAAAACTTACACACACACTTACAGACCTTACGTGGCACCATGCCCAGTCTAAAGAAATATAAACAAATGTCTAAATGTAGCATTAAATTATAACTGCATAAAATTAACTGTAGTACATATTGTACTACTGTGATAATTTCACAGCCAACTCCAGTTGCAACTGTGGTGAGCTCAAATGTTGCAAGTAACATGATGTGAGCAGATTGTCTCTCCAGCAAATTGTATCATGCAGTAAAAAGTAACCTCTCACAGTTCTTGCATATTTTTCACCAAGTTTAGTGCAATACTGCAAACCTTGGATAACACCATGGACCCATACAAAGTGTGACTAGTAATGCTGGAAGTGTGTCCAAGAGGCAGAAAAAAAAAGCTATGACATTACAAGAAAATGTTTAATTGCTTGATGTGTGTTGTGGACTGAGCTCTGCAGCTGAGTTTGGCATTTCAGGCAATTTATATTATAAACAGATAATGTAAACTTATGGTATTGAAAATACAGTATAGTACTATAAACACATGTTCCCTTGTGATTTTCATAATAACATTTTCTTTTCTCTAGTTTACTGTATTACAAGATACAGTATATATTAGCATATGGAATATGTGTTAATCAACTGTTCACATTATTAATAGGACTTCCAGGCAACAGTAGGCTATTAATCGTTAGGTTTTGAGGTAGTCAAAAATTATAGTTGGATTTTTGACTGTGTGGGGTTGACACCTCTAAACTCTGCATTGTTCAAGGGTTGACTATGTTTTACCCACCTATTCACCCTTTATCCCTACAAAGTAAAAACATTAAGATCTTGGGGAAGGGGGAAAAATCCTTATCCATGGGATACATGCAAAGACCTATTGCTATTGGTAAAGACTCCTGGGAGCTAGTCAGGAAACCATCTTGGTTCAAGCATCTTTCACAGATATAAGCCAAGGTTGGCAAATTCTGGGAGGCAGGAAATTCTCTCCACAGACCAATCACAGATGAAAGGTGGTGTTTCAAAGACGAGGGGCAGTAACACTGAGAACACCCTGAGGCCCAGGGTGCACATGGCCTGTGTGAAACAGAGGCTGGACCAGGTCAGCAGATACACACAACAGAAGTCTACCACAGCGGGAGGTCCCAAGACTCACAGAGGACAGAGACACCTCCACTTGATGCAGCTGTGAAGGGACAACTAAAACCTGAGGGAGAAAAAGAAACACTGAGGAAAAATCTCTGGCAATGCAGGCCCTATTCTAAATACTACAAAGTAATAGCAGCCTGCTGCTAGAGGAATCTGAAGCCTGTGGTGCACTGCACGTAGTAAGGGCGACAACAAAAAAACACATATCCATATCAGTTTCTGACTAGATTGGCACAGCCGTACACCAAAACAGCTTGGTAGGTGGAGAGAGTCTGTATCAATATATTCTATTTACCTCAGTCTGCAGTCTCTTACAGCAATCTGTCTAAAATTATTAGAAACATTAGTAAGAAAAAGCAATCCATTGTCAAGGTGTAAAGCAACAAAGATAGATTGAGCTATATCCTAGATGTTAGAACTATCACAGTGACTATAAAAATAACTAGGGTTAATACGTTATCAGGAAAGGTGAATATAACATACATGAATAATAAGGGAAATTCAACAGAAAGAAGGTAAACTAAAACAGTACATAAAGGGAAATTTATAGGACTAAATGTCTTTTAGAAAATAAGAATGGTCTAAAATTGACAATCACAGCTTCTACCTCAGAAAAAGAAAACCAAGCTAAACTGAAATTAAACAAAATAAAGGAAATTATGAAGATCAGAGCTGAAATCAGTGAGATAGAGAACAAAAGCAACAGAGAAAAATCAATGAAACAAAAGCTGTTTCTTTGAGACAATTAATAAAAGTGATAAACCTTTAGTCAGACTGATCAGGATCAAAGAAGATATCACATAAATGATCAATATCATAAAGAGAGAGCTGATATTACTTATAATTTCAAGAGAATATTACAAATACCTTTATGTCAGTAAATTTGACAACTTAGATGAAAAAGGCAAATTCCTTGAAATATAAACATTACCAAAGCTCACTTGAGGAAATAGATAAGCTGAATATGCCTGTATATGTTTTTAAAACTGATTTTATAAACTCTCTCACTAGTGAAACTCCAGGCCCAGAAAGTTTCACTGGTGAGTTCTACCAAACTTTTCAGGAAAAACGACTTAATTATACACAAACTCTTCCAGAAAATCCAAAATGTGTGCCTACATTCTAACTCATTTACTGAGGCCAGCATTATCCTTGCAAGGATAATTTAACATTCAGAAATCAATCAATGTAATTGCCCATATTAGCAGACTAAAAAAGAAAAACCATATGGTTATCTCAATAGATGCAGAAAAAACTTACAATAAAATCTAACTTCCATTCCTGATAACTCTGAACAACTCTATTCCTGAGAAAACTCTGTTCTCAGCAATAAAAGGGGACTGCCTCAAACTCATAAAGAGCATAGTCCAAAAGCCTTCAGGTTACAGCATTTTCAATTGTGAAAGACTGAATATTTTTCGCTAAAAATCAGGAAAAGGGGAAGGGTGGCTGCTATTACTATATCTATTCAAAATTGGACTGGTGGTACCAGCTAGTGCAATAAGGCATGGAAAAGAAATAAAAGGCATACAGATTGGAAAGGAAGCAGTAAAACGGCCTTTATTTGCAGATGACATGATTCTCTCTGCCGAAAAGCCTACAGAAAAGGAAACTAGAAGAAGTGAGTTTAAGGTTTCATGATATAAGATCAATACACAAAATCTTATGTATTTCCGTAATTTCTGGCAATGAAATGTGGAAATTAAAATAAAAGTACCACTTACACCAGAATATAAAAGGATAAAATGCTTAGGAATAAATTGACGAAGGTGCAAGATCTGTACACTGAATAATACAAAATATTGCTTAAATAAATTCTTTAAAAAGCTAAGTAAATAAGTTATGTACCATGCTTATGAATTGGAATCCTCAGTATTAGGTTGTCAAAGTTATCTCTTTTGTTTGTTTGTTTTTGAGACGGAGTCTCGCTCTGTCGCCCAGGCTGGAGTGCAGTGGTGCATCTTGGCTCACTGCAAGCTGTGCCTCCTGGGTTCACGCCATTCTCCTGCCTCAGCCTGCTGAGTAGCTGGGACTACAGGCGCCCGCCACCGCGCCCGGCTAATTTTTTGTGTTTTTAGGAGAGACGGGGTTTCGCGGTGTTAGCCAGGATGGTATCGATCTGACCTCGGGATCCGCCCACCTCAGCGTGGTGCTGGGATTACAGGCGTGAGCAGTTACCTCTTTTTATACGCACATAGGCTGCTGAAGAAATAAGGTAATTAAAATAGCATGGTGGTAGGGGAGTGTGTGGAATGGCAGGAAGATACAATAGCAAGGAATAGGATCTAGAAATGAGCGTGAAAATGTGAATCAGTGTCAGGTCATGAAGAATTCTGTATGCCATGCTAAGAGTTTGATTTTCACTTGCAGAAGTTGTATGATGACATCAGAAGTTTTATGTTTTAAATTTTATTTTAAGTTGGTTTTAGATTTTCAGAAAATGCGACAGTGGTAAAAATAATTCCCTTATATTCGTCACATGTTTTCTAACGTTAACATCTTATATAATGGAAGTGAAATTATCAAGAACATCAAAATTCAACTTCTTTTTTTTTTTTTTTTTTTTTTTTTTTAGATAAGGTCTCTCCTTCTGTCACCCAGGCAGGCTGGAATG
>NW_016806329.1:6335328-6337454 GCF_001698545.2 Rhinopithecus bieti | reverse complement strand
TGGGATTACAGGCGTGAGCCACCACTCCCAGCCTGTCCTTATTTTTTTTAGTGACAGAGTCTTTCTCTGTCACTCAGGCTGGAGTGCAGTGGTGCAATCTGGGTTCACTGCAACCTCCGCCTCCAGTGTTCAAGCAATTCTCCTGCCTCAGCCTCCCAAGTAGCTGGGATTACAGGCAAGAGCCACCACGCCAGGCTAATTTTTGTATTTTTAGTAGAGACAGGGTTTCACCATATTGGTCAGGCTGGTCTTGAACTCCTGACCTCGGGTGATCCACCCGCTTTGGCCCAACTTCTTTATTAATGATTTTTTTATCTGTTTCAGGATTTTTGCCTAAGATCCCATATTTCATTAAAGTGTCATTCCTGTTTAGTCTCTTCTAGTATGTAGCAGTCCCTCAGTCTTTTGTTGATGACCTTTAAAGCATGGGAATGACATAATGAGATTCAAAAATAGGTATGATTGCTTACAGTATAGATGATTGGAGAAAGTGCTGTAAAATCAAGCCATCTTAAAGACAGTTTTGGTAATTGAGTGTGTGGTGATATCATTTGAATTAAGGAACTGGAAATAGGTATTTCAAAAAAGAATAGTTTTGAGAAACATTAGGAGTAAAATTAACATGTGGTAACCGAGTTGAGGTGGAGGAACATGGGAAACAAAAGTGAAGAGATAATTGAAGATGACTTCTGAGATTGGATTGTGATATTCTAGATAGATAGCAGTAAATGAGAAAGCAATGTAAAATATTATTTTGTCATTCTCTATCTTTCTCTTTCACAAACATAAACGCACTTCCCCACATCTTTCTCAAGATTTTATTCTTATTTTTATGGGATATAATTTTCTGGAATATATTAAATATTCTGTCATTCATCCAGAAATAATCAGTTTTAAATCCAAGATGTTTTATATTATAAGGAACAATAATTTTAATAAATAGAATTTCTATAAAATGATTAAAAAGTTTTAAAGACAGACATATAATATGATCTGGATTATCATTCTTGCCACAATTATGTTTAATCCTCACTCTTTGCTTGTTATGATTATGGCCATATAGGTGAAGATTAAATTTTACCTATAATGACCAAATATGACATTCTGCACTCACCGAGTTTCCTAAAGTTCAATTGCTATATCTTCTATCAGCTGCCAATCAGTTATTAAGTATAGGACAGATATGGTGTTGTTTTCGATAAGCTGATAATTTTATAAATCTGCAGACTATTGGGAAAAGGCCTTTCTAAACTCAGTGTGAAGCAAAACAGTCCTAAAAGACTGACAATTTCATTGTATATAGTTTTAAAATTTCTGAAAAGCTACATAACTCATAAATATAAAATACAAGACTAAAGGCAGTTATATAAATGTGGATAAATGGTGGCACTGAGGCATGTAAAGGTCTCCTTCATATTAATAACAAAAAGACAAGCTCCATCATAAATCATATTTCTTGCCTCTCCTGCCAGTCTCACCTTGCACCACTCTCTACCATGCTCTCTGAACTCCATCCACTTAGCTCCTCTTTCTGCCTTTCTGGTATTTCATTATCTCTGTGTCACAGAATCTTTGCACATTCTATTTCTTCTTTTGGAAACATTTTATTTACTCTTTTTCATCAAGGTAAGCTCCATCCACTTAATCAGTTCCTACTTATCCTTCAGATTGCAGCTCTATATTCACTTCTGTAGCAAAGGCTTCTCCAATCTCTAGTGGAAAATTGTTTTTGGGCTATCATAGAATAATGTTCTCTTTTGACCTGGAACCTACTCAGTACATCATTATACATTCATATGAATATCTTCTGTCTTACCCATTATACTCTTGCCTATTTTGGGCCATCTTGCACCCTAAGTACCTGGTACTTGCCTGATACAAAAATACATTTTACATATATGATACAGAGATATATATATATATGCACATATATGTGTGTTCTTTGAAGAATTGTTACTAACATAAAAGATAGAAAACAGAAGATTGATCTGAATTTCCTTAAATCAGAAACCATGAAATATATCATTGAAAACTATAAATTTACTAAATATAATTATATTAGTAAAATATGTATATTTAGTAAATATACTAAATATAAATATATTTATATACTATATATACTAAAT
>NW_016806329.1:6251240-6334522 GCF_001698545.2 Rhinopithecus bieti | reverse complement strand
AAATTTTTTTTTTAAAGAGAATACTATTAAGGATTCTCTTTCTTTCTTTTCTTTTCTTTTTTCTTTTTTATATCTAGGAGGCTGAATTTTTCTGAATTTTATAATAAGGGAGAGTTAAAAACCCTCCAAATTTTTCATATGGGCCTTTATGTTTAAAAACAATGATTTATTTTGTAGTTCTTCATGGCCTAGACATTCTAATCTAAGCCAGGTTTGAACCCCAACTCTGACATTTACTAGTGTTAGGGATTCACTAGTAGTATGATGGACAATGAATTTAATGTCACTGAGTCAGAATTTTCTTACTTGAAAGTTGGAATAATAATAGCTTTTCCGCACAGGGTTGTTATGAGATATAAATTGAAAAACAAGGTGACTTATAATATGTGTCAGGGTAAACGTTTAATTTTCTCAGGTTTGGATCACTAATTATAATTAAAGTTTCATGTTGGCTTTTTATGAGTGAAAAAGTCATTGAAAATTACTCAACTGAGTTCTCTTGGTGGCTGGTAATCAACCATTTTAGCACTTTTATTTTGTAAGAAGGAATAAAATCTTAACAATTTTTAATTACAATTTTTTTCTGTATTTTCATTTCCTAAGTGGATAATTATGATTAACTTGGACCTTGTAACACTATTTATATATAAAGACAAGCTTTATTTGGAAGAATTTGTTCCAGATGATTTTATTTCTGGCAAACTGCATTGATGATGTCCCAAATATAGACCATCTTTTAAATGTCACATCTCAGATGGTTGCTAAAATTCATATTTGCAAAGAATTCTAAATGTCTGGGTAAGCTGAAATTGTTTTGTGTTACTGTATTCCTAGAAGTATAAAAGCAAATGTCTGAAGCGTTTTGGTGGAAGATTAAAAAAGCAATCATAAATACTATATTTGTGATTCATTAATAAAATAAACAGAAAAAAAGAAATTAGATTACTTTTAGTCATCATGGAAAGAATACACAAGTAGTGAAGTTCCACTGCCCAGTTATGGTCATTGTTGAAGATAACTGAAAATTACTGAAAAAATAATAAAAAAGCAACAAATATTAGATGTTCTGCAACAATTACTTCAAAGAGCATTGCAGTTACAATCGGCCAGGCTAATGTTTTTCAGAAAGGGTTACACATCAGAACTATTCAGGTAACATTTTCATAATGCAAATACACGACTACCACCCTGGAATGAATACACTAGAAAGTCTAGGGGTAGACTTAGTCATCTCTATATGTATTTTTAATCTCCACTTCTGATTGTGATGCAGGGCAGATTTTGGAAAGACTATGGTGGACAGACTGGGAGCTCTTTGAGGATAGAACCTGTCATATACATTCTCTGACCTCCAGAGAAGTTCCTGGGATATGACTGAAAGTTGATATTTATATTGATGAATAAATATGTCTTAATCCCTTCTGTGCTGCTATAACAGAATACCTGAGACTGGGTAATTTATAATGAACAGAAACTATTTTCTCACAGTTCAAGAGGCTGGGAAGTCCAGATCAATACACTGGCATCTGGAGAAGGCCTTCTTGCTGTGTCATCCTATGGAGGAAGGGCAAAGAGAGGGCAAGAGAAAGGCAAGAGGAGCCTAAACTGTCTTTTGATAAGGAGCCCACTCCCACAATAATAGCATTAATTCATTCAAAAAGGTAGTGCCTCCATGACCCAAACATATCCCATTAGGTTCCACCTCCCGACACCACCACATTGAGGGTCGAGTTTTCAATACCTCAACTTTGGGGGACAATTCAAACCACAGCAGTGTATGAATGTGATGAGCTAAAATCCTGATGTGACTTAAAATCACCAGAGGAAGTTATGTGAGGACAAAATGGTAAATATAAATAAGTCAGAAAAAAAAATCACAAAGAACATATGTGTTCAGAAAGGATGATGCTACCAAAAAATATTTCACTGAGTTCTCATTGAGTATTCAGTAAGAGGTAATAAATTTTTTAACTCTTTATGCATTTTATTTTAAATCTTATTTTACTTAGTAAAAAAGACTCAAAAATATTTAGCTTAAGAAATGAAAACGATAGTGTACATGAATATATCTTAGCATAAATGTATACATTTATAGAGCAGAATTAAATTCCATAACTGCAGAGTGACCACAAATGGTAAAAGTGTTGCAATTGCTATTAAAAATAATAAAAATAATAGTTGTGCTTTTGGCAGTTAGTGCAGTCTCCAAACATCTTTGATAGTGATAGAATCTCAAACAACTGGAGTCACAAAACCAGCAAGCTTTTCAATATGGTCTGTATGTATAGATGTTTCTGTATACGTGAATATATAGTATAAATAAATCACAAGGCTCATATGCCATTGGACTGTCCTAGGTTTAGATTATTTTAATTTAAAATGGTGGATAAACACACACACATTCTGATCTTCCAAATTCAATTCTCATACTATATCAAATGAACTGGCTATGCATTCTATGAAACTACAACTCATAATAATGAAGTATTTGAATTGTCAAGACATGAAATTCTTGCAAAAGGTAGTCTGCTTTACTAAGCTTGGCTTGTGTTCTTATTGCAGCCTTTTATTCCCTGAAATCTCCCTTCAGCTGCCATGAGTTATTGTCTATTTTTTATACTAACCTTCATCTAGGGCCATACAGATCCAGAGCAAATCAAGTTCTATCTTCCATGCTTCAACCAACATTTTGTTTTGATAAAACAGGGCAAAATGGTCATCAAATACAGCCTTGAAGGGGAAATGGCAGGTTGCTGCAGAGGCCCATTCTTGTATGTGCACAACTGCGGTTTTGTTTTGAGTCATCCAGTCCCAATTCATTTTAGCTGTGTGAGCTCTTCCTTTCCTCTTCAGTGGGACTACCTCCTTTTGACAAACTTCACAATAAAACAATCTCAAATTGAGCTTTCCCCTATTTAGAGCTTTATCTTTACTTTGCTATGTAAAATTTTGAGGATACAAATACCAGACTCTCCATTGTTTGCTTGTTGTGGTGAAAAGGATGATGGGTTAGAGAGCTGGGTCATCTGTTTTGTTTTTTCAGTGGGGGCGTGTGTGATTTCTTGACAATAAAGGGTTGGGCCCTATCAGAGGGATGTGCATTTATAACTTGCAGGCCACCTCTCTCCCAGTCTCTTTCTATGAGAAACCTGACAAAATGATTTTGGTACTTTTTCTTATTGAGTCTCAAACTCTCAAAATAGTGTTCCAGGATGCCAGTTTACCAACAAGTCATCAAAAGCACAGCAGGTAAAGCCAATTTCCCATCCTTGGACTGCGTGATCACTAAATTATCTTTTAGGCCTTACATATGTTTTCTGGCTGCAATTTTTGATTATTCCGATTTTGATTTTATAGGAAATTTTCAGTTATTCTTGCTAATATGAATAGCACGATAGGTAATAGCAAATAGTAATCCAAAAACAAACTTGTTTATACAAAAACAACCAGTTTTAGTATCTGCTTAGTCTGTGTCCTTACTAATGGGGATTAATAGGAAGTAACAGTGGATTGGAAGAAACAAGATTTTATGCTAAAGCAAATTTATCTACTAAGCAAGATTCATATATGACTTTTGATTTTGGAATATATCCTTCTAAATCTGAAGATTAAAACAGACAATTTTCCTGCCATGTTATATGTGACAGAATATAATACTGAAAGTAAATTTTTTCCCAAATTTCAATGTTTATAACTGTATAAGTTTTGTGGTAGAAGTATGTAAAATATTATATTTACTTAATTACCTGTAACGAGTGTAAAGATTGACTCCAACTGTGTACCCCTTAAGGCACTTTTCTTATTTTGATTTTAAATGCTACAAACCAAAATCTCTTCTAAAAAGTGACTTTCTGTTTGCTTATATGAATCATTAATGGTCATATATACCAAAGTATTGAAATAAAAATTTGACTACTCTTTTTGCATTAATTCATTGACATTCTAAGTATAAACTTACATTATTTTCTATGAAAATTGAATTCGTGAACATGACTAGAACATGTAATTTTTGCTAAAATTAGACCTTACAATGTTATGGTCTAAGAAGCATCCATCTAGACCAGACGTGTTGACTCACACCTGTAATCTCAGCACTTTGGGAGGCCGAGGCAGGCAGATCACAAGGTCAGGAGTTCGAGACCAGCCTGACCCACATGGTGAAACCCTGTCTCTACTAAAAACACACAAGAAAATCAGCAGGGCGTGGTGGCACAGGCCTATAATCCCAGCTATTCAGGAGGCTGAGGCAGGAGAATCACTTGAACCCAGGAGGCGGAGGTTGCAGTGAGCCAAGATCGTGCCACTGCGCTCCAGCCTGGGCAACAGAGGGAAACTCTATCTCAGAAAAAAAAAAAAAGAAAAAAAAATCAATCGTTGATGCTTTCACATTTATTGGAAACCAATATAATTTCTTTAATGACGCAATGCTTGACAAATACGTCTCTGATAATTGTTCATTGATTTTGCATGCATTGGTTGGCTTAACATTAATAATAATAAATTTATTTGGTGATGATATGCTTATCATTAGTACTGCACTTTTAAGCTTGCATTTTAAATCAGCCTTCATTAACTGGCCAGTTCATTATATACAAGAACTTACCATTAAGTTTTCCTTTAAGTTTTTAAAGAACTATGTAAAACAATCTATAATAAATTTTGAATCTTAAGAATGTTATACCTAGAATGCCTAAAATCTAAATAAGGCTGAACCAGTTATAAGAAATGAGCTTCTAAAATGAAAACTTTTTTTCATTGATTTCTTCTGCACTTATTTTGAATTTATTTTATTTTTTATCTTCAAAGTTTGCCATTATGAAATATTACCTCTTAACTCTTTTTTCTGTGTATGCAATTTCTTTACAATTACTTATAATTTATATTTGATCTAGTTTTAAGTACATTTTTGAGGTATGCACATAGAATAAAGTGAAATAAGAGATCATTATCATATAGTAGGAATTATAAATTGTTGATCTGGTAACCAGAATGAGACACTGGCTACCATGTAGTATTTGAATTGATTTGATTTGACAATAAGCTTTCTTACTGTCAAGGAAAATAACAAAAACATTTTTGTTTCTCCAATTTATGGAAAGGGGAAATGTCATCAACTTTTTAGATACCTGAATCATTCTCTTTTCTGTGGCCAGAAATGCTTTCCTCCAAACCTTCATCTTTCTGTTTATTCAACAGTTTACATATTATCTACTTTTTGAAACCTTGTATTATGCATTCAGTAGGGAATTATCTTTTCTCTGAATTATAAATTGATAATTTTAAAAGTTTATCTACCACTAATTGAATATCTATCATGTGAGTTGCAAATAACAGACACTGTGTTTTCTCTAATCCTTGCAATAATCCTGCAATATTCATGCTATTTTACCCTCGTTACAGATGATGAAACTGAGCCAAGAGAAGCCAAATGATTTGCACAAGGTCACATAACTAATAAGAGCAGAAATCTTGGAATACCAATAGCGCTTTGTAATTTGAGGATCTCCTCACATAGCATGTTCCTTTCTAAAACATTTGCATAGCTATATACAAAATCTGTAAGCTTTATCCATCCACTGTTTCTTAAAAAGGGAAAATATGTGAAACCCATTGACATTTTGAATATTACTGTGCTTTCTTGCAGCCTGTGAACTTATGAATCAAGGCATCTTGGCCCTGGTCAGCTCCATTGGCTGCACGTCAGCAGGATCCCTCCAGTCTTTGGCAGACGCCATGCATATCCCCCACCTATTCATTCAGCGCTCAACAGCTGGGACCCCAAGGAGTGGCTGTGGACTCACCCGGAGCAACAGGAATGATGACTACACTCTCTCAGTTCGCCCACCTGTCTACCTGAATGATGTTATCCTAAGAGTGGTCACAGAGTATGCCTGGCAGAAATTCATTATATTCTATGACAGTGAATATGGTAAGTGTTTATAATTTGTGTGGGTTTTGTAAGCTGATATTTGCATGAGAAGCAATTTCATTAAATCTTAAAAGTTTCAAGGATCTTACTCATTGTTATTTGTGGTTTTCTTGTCTTGTGATATTCTTATAAACCTAGCAGCAACTGAAAATTGTGTTAAGGTATTTAAGTCCAACATTTTGGTATAAAGTCAACTTTATAAATACCTATACCTACTTAATGCTTAGTTTACAAATGTTTCTAGAGAGAATCTGACTCCAACACATCTTGATTTTTTCAAATAATGGTAATTTAGTCATAAAAACGACACCATCTTTCTTCTCTTTCAAAAAAATATTTATACCTCTCTATAATGCAGAAGATCATATTGGATAACCCTAGAACACTGAAAAATTACCCCTTTTTATTAATTGGTGAAATGAAATCTGACAGATCTGGCTTACACCCTTGTGTAGACTTTAATACCTACTCAGTACTTAACTCCTTGGAGTCACTAAAATTATGTCACCATACAATCCATATTATATGCTGTCTGTAGTAGGAAATCTCACAAAAGTACTAAGTAGTATAAAAAGAATTTCTTTAATCTTCCAAGGTAAAACACAAAGTATTGTCCCTAAATTTACCATCATTTGAGAATAAAATGCTTTGTCTCAGTATACTTACTGGTGCTTCATTAAAAACTAAACAAAATAGCATTTTTGTTTACATTTATTTTTTCTGAATTTATCTACCTTTTTTCTAACTGTCTGATCCCAGATATCTTAACCTACAGATTCCCTCTTATTTGTGGCAGAAATAAAATAGAGATGAGTATGACCAAATGAGGGGAAATGAACAGATCTTGATAAAGAATGCATATTTTGAAACATGTGTTTTCTTAGAGGTTATGTCTTGAGAAGGAGTCTTGGAAAAATTTTATGTTCAATCGGGATGGCTTCAGTTTTTACAATTTTCTGAAAAGAAAGTCAGAGAGGATTTCACTCTCTGTAGCGTAACTTATTTTTCTTTGCAAATAAGTAAATAAACATCTTTAAAATGCCTTCTTGTCCTAAGCTACCCAGCAATGTGAACAATATTGGAGAACAGTTACACAAGAGTCGGCCAGAAAGTGCCATCAATAGAATTGAGAACAAACAAGTTGGCAGAAATCTAGGAAGCAACAAATAAGAAAGAGCTCCTGTGGACTCCCAGGGAAGGAGAGCAAGTAGCAGTTACATTTAGCCCTGAATATTCAAGGGTTGCATGGGGTTTTGGCAGCCAGAGTCCCATTAAACTTGGTGGGTAGGCTTCAGCCAAAGTCTGTGGCACTCTCTGGAAACAACTCCTTTGTCTCCAAGACGGAAATCCTTATTTTTGTTGCTTAATTCACATTATTAAGGGGTCACAGAACAAAGTCTAACAGACCGAAATGAATAAAATAAACAAAATGATATTAAAATAATTGGCTCATCAGTTAAAGTAAGGATTGAACTCAACACAAGCCTGAAATTCACTGATAGGGTTATTTAGAGAACATAGCAAACTCTTTTGAATCAACATGCTGAATAAGACTTTGTTGATTTTCTTACAGTCAGATTATTTGTGGCCTTTATAACTTAAATGGTATTCTTATAGTCTCTGATCAAACATATATTGAAATAATAAATTTAAAAATGGACGCTTTACTTAAGGGGGGAAAACAATTTTCAGTTAGTACTATGAAAGTGACTTTTTAATTTTTTTTTTTGATGGAGTTTCCCTCTGCCACCGAGGCTGGAGTGCAGTGGTGCGATTTCGGCTCACTGCAACCTCCTCCTCCCAGGTTCAAGAGATTCTTCTGCCTCAGCCTCCTGAGTAGCTGGGACTACAGGCACATGCCACCATGCCCAGCTATTTTTTTTTTTTTTCGTATTTTTAGTAGAGACAGAGTTTCACCGTGTTAGCCAGGATGGTCTGGATCTCCTGACATCATGATCCACCCACCTCAGCCTCCAAAGTGCTGGGATTTAGAACAGAAAACGGACTTTTGATTAAGGCATTTTATCAACATTGAAACAAGGATATTACTCGTTCATTATAAATGACCATGAAGAAAGAAAATTCCTTGTTAACTTGTTTCTAAGTCCTACATATATTATAGTCAGGTAATTTGTATAAAAGAAGACGTTTTTATTATGGGTGAGATAACTATACTTTGAAAATATATACTAAATAAATACATCGTCACAGAATCATTTATACGTATTTGAAATTTCTTATTCTTTTTTCCTGAGTTGTTATTTGAGTAAATAAGATGGAATAATCATGTAATATATGACTGGGTCATCTGTTAGATCTGAGGTTTGCTTTAGGAATTTTCTTTTATTCTTGGGATAAACTTGCTTTTTCACTTATTTAGCTTAATAATTTATGAAAAATATTTCTGCTTCTATCATTATTTCAGTAATACCCTTGTTTAATGAAAGAAAAATTCCCTTTAATACTTACAATTAATCTTGCAAGTAAAGCATTGGAATAGAGTCCAAAATAAACATCAAACTAGCCAAATACCTTGTACTTTGAAGAGGGCTACTTGTATTTACATATCCATTCATCAGTGTCATCATTTTAAGTTCAAACATCAGAATTGTATGTGACTTTTATGTTGGTTATCAAGAATTGCTTTCATTAAGAAATAGATTAACTATCATCTATGGATGGAATTAGGCAGCTTCATGGGGCCAAATGTTATTGAAAATGTATTTTGTTTAGAAAAGTATACACTTTTAAAAGATTTAGACTTCTATATCAAGTTACTTAGATAAACCTCCTTCTCAAAAGCAGTTAATTATAATTAAGGGCAAAATATAAATGTCTACTTTAAATTTCTTAACAAAGAAAATTGATATCTTTGATTCTAAGTCAATGGATGAAAAGATGAAAAATATGTGGAAACTTTATTTGAATGGATTGATTCAGGACACATTTTCAAAGGCTTGAAAATAGGTTAGGAAATGTTCAGCTTTTAAAAATATGTCCTTCAGGAAATATCCATTGCTCATTTGCTCAGTGCAATTGCAACCTATGAGATAAAAAGTATTCAAAATGTAGTCTTAGTCTTTAACAAGCTTACAATTAACAAAAGGTGTGTCTTTCTTAATAGAGAAAATAGTGGGTTAAGTGTTATGAATGATGTAAACTCAGGGCTACTGGTGTGTAAAGAAGTGTTTGATTTTGGCACCAGTGATTAAAGACTTTTTGAAGATTTATGGAATGACTTCAATCTTGATTATGGAAGCTAATAGTATTTTAAGAGGCAAAAATATGTGAGAAACAGCCCCCCCCCCACCAATAGAAAGTGTGATCAAATATTGCAGCAATTAAAATATTAAAAATAATATCTCTGAGCATTTTTATTTGTCAAACACTAGAACGAGATATCATATCATTGGATCTTCTCAGTAGCCCTATGAAGTAAGAACACTACTGTCACAATTTTACAAATAGGGAGACAGGAACAACTGATAGGTAACTTGTTCACAAAAAACATAAGTAGGAAGTATCAGATCTGAGACTTAAAGTCTGACAGAGCCTATAACCTTAATCATTTATCAGTATAAAGGAGTTGCAATAAACTATCACCCAAGAATATAATAAGGGCTAATCTAATAGAGAATATTTACTATATCCAGCCTCTCTTCTAAGTGCTTTACATGTATTATCTCATTTAATCCTCATAGTAGCCCTCTGTAGTAGTTATTATTATTATTATTTTTTTCCAAATGAAAAAGCTGAGGTAGTGGGAGGTCAGGTAACTTCCAGTAAATGGAGAAACCCCAATTCAAATATGAAAGATCTCTTCCTGTCCTTGCTTTCAACCATGACAGTATTTTAACATTATAGATATAAAAATAACCTATATGGAAATTTTTCCAACAGATTGTGAAATAAAAAATAAATGTATAAATTACATAGAATCATTTTCAGTAGAGAGACTTCAAACCCTCAGAATTCCAACATACTAACACCAAGGGAAAATACTATATGTCAATTAGGAAGGTTTACTTATTATTGAAAGCATGGAAATGAGAAAGTCATTGGGACAAAATAGGCTGACCTCTCTGTAGCAGAAATAGCTGCCTTCTCCTTGTGGGCAAAAGTAGAAATTCTGCAACCTCAAATAAATCCTTTCGTTGTCGGATTAATGCTTCTGGCACAGTAAAGGTTTATGCAGAAATTTGAGAAAGCCACCTGGCTGTTTAAGGTAAACTCTGATGGCTCACAAGCTTTGTTTACCAGCCTGGCTCAATAACTATTCTTTTTTCTTTGCAAATAGAATACCAAATTTGAGAGTGCAACATTCCTGGCTGAAAAACTATAGTCCCGGAATATCTTACAGCTAAATTTTGTGATGTAATGCTGTCAGAAATTGTGAAAGATTGGGAATTTTATCCTATGTGCAAGCTAATAAGTTAGCTGCATCCGTTTCATGGATGCTGGTGGGAAATACTAGGCTTTCAGATTGTATAGAGAGACTTTATTACTCATTGTACAGCAAGCAGCATGACCCTCATAGTAATGTCTGTTTCTCTTGCCCTCAAGTTCCACAACGCAATGTGGAGCACTTCAAGTGAATACCGTATGTGTAATGGGCTTGTATGGCAGCTAAGAAACCCTGAGCTTAGGGAACCCATGTGTCCTGTTCCCTAATAAGAACTCCTGTTTTCAAAATGTGTAGTAACACAGGAGACCTATGGAGAATTGTCTCCCAATAATATAATATTCATGTTCTTGCTACAACATTGTAGGCTAATAGCAAATTTCCCCCATGAGATCGCCACTCCTCTAGTTTATCTGAAAGGTAAGGATTGGGATCATATCCATTCAGCTTTTCTCATCTGTACTTATTTAAAGAGATGATAAACAGGACTTGAATGATTAGGATTGATCTCAACCATGCCCACCAGGGTCCTGGACCCAGCCAGTTGAACAAATCCTATGAACTACTGAAGTTTACTTTAAAAAGCCAGGTAGCTTTCTCCTTAAATTTCTGCATGAACCTTTCCACTTGGCCAGAAGCATTAATTTAGATACAAAAGGATTTATTTGTGGTTACAAAGATGCCACCTTTGCCCATAGGCAAAACCTATCATCTGTAAATACACTGGCCAGTGAGTTGAAGCTGACCTGAATGAATTCCAGAACTGAAGTGGTGCCGTTGATTGCTTCAGTGAAATTCAGGGAAAACTTTGTAATGCATGAATTCCATAGTAGGATAAACTGCCCACAGGATTCACAGATACTGCTCCACGTAGCTCCTGTAAATAAATAAGGGTAGCCTCACTTTGGAGAGATCTCATTAGTGTACTATATGATCTTCTGCTGATCTTTACTTAAACAATTGAAAATTTCTCATGCCTACCCTAATGTTCAATCATGTGTCTTCAGAAGGGTGGTAATCTCCATACAAAAATTATAGTACTGGAAGTGGGGCTGGTTTGCCTGAGTTGGTGGAGGGAAGGGTTATGTCCAATTTCAGGAATCCCCCAGGTGGAACACAAACAAATATTACCTCCTATGTGACCTCCTCGTCCTCTGGTAATGCCCAGTGTTCTCAATTAGTAGAATAATTCAGTCCAGTTCTTGTTTAGGAGAGACTTTGTGAGAGTAGTTGATTAAGTCCGTCCTCGTTGTCTACTCCAGGGGTCAGCAAACTACTGTTGTAAATAACTACTATTGTTGTAGTAGTTACAAACTACTTTTTGTAAATAAAATTCCATTGGAACTCAGCCATGGTCATATATTTGCCTGTTGTTTGGCTGCTTTTAAGCTACAGTAGCAGAGTCCTGCACTTGTAACAAAAGCAATATAACCTAAATAACCCTGACATATTATTATCTAGCCCTTTAAGGATTATTTAACAATCCTTGTTTTATGCCACCAGTTTAGTAGCTTTCTTACCATCCAATGTAATGAGTGAGAATAGTGGTAGAGAAGGTATTTAGAGGTATTTTCAAGCATTCTGCAAAGGGGTGGCAGGTGCATCCTCTGCTATTTCCAGTAGACTTATTCATAAGAATAAAGGAATGGCGATCAAGTCATGAATAGAGCCATCTGGTAAGAAAAGGCAAGTCCAACAGTCAGTGAAGTCTAAGACACTTATCCTAGTTTGGATGTTCTGTACCAGGGAGTTTTCTTTCATAGAGAATACTCCAGAAGTCATTTTGAAAGACAAATATCATTAATATCCGTCCTTTCCCCATAATTGTTGGGGTCTGTGAATGTTCCCTTCTCATTTGGTGCTCTCCTTCTACCTTTAGAAAACTGATGTATTTCATCCTAATAACTGTGATGTCATCTTTTTTCTCAATTATTTCCTGTTTGCACATAGACTTTTCATAAAAAATGGTGCAAGAGCTACAAGGACATTTTTATAAAACTTACAGAGACTGATTGTGTCCCTCACTTTGGGCTGCATGAACAAGCTGCGTCCTCACAAAGTGCTCATTATCCTTATGATCCAGAATCATATCAATAAAACAAGAAACTCCAGGAGACTGAAACATAACTGAGTCCAAATCCCATAAGCTCCATTTAGGCAAGGCTGCCACACAGGCTGCTCTGGGGAAAAAGAAAGAAGTGTTTTGCCCAGAAAAGGTTATAATAAAATTTTCAAATTAGAAGTAGGTATAGATAATCCCACACGACTTTCATGTTGATCATTGCACAGAAATCACCCAAGATGATATTATTTCTTTCTTGGAACATATTCATAAAGTGAACAAGCTGCCTCACTAAGGTATATGGACCAGGAAAAAGTGAAGAAGATAAAACTGCACATCTTTTGAAGTCAGCATTTGAGGAGATTGTTTCAATACTAAACAACACTGGAAGTCTGTTGATGGTAGACAGTAAGTCCCTTGACTACCAGGCCATTGTTGAGCATCTTTTGCATACATTTGTCAGGCTGCAAATGGTCCAATAAGCTGAAAACATGATGCAGATTAATTTCAAGAGCTTCTAAAGAAGTACGTACATCAGCGGATCAGACTGGAGCAATAATAACACGACCTAAAAAAAGTATCTCCAACATTTTCAGGCAGCCCTAGGAAGTGATCAGAGGCCAAAATAGTCAATGTGCTTGCAGTGGGAGTGGACAACCCTCTTTGACCCTCCCTACTAGGAGACAAGAAGTCAACTTTTAGCAGGAATCACAAGTATGACAATAAGTGCAGGCTCTGGTAACAGAAATTATTTGCTTTGTGTCCTGTCTGTGATGGTAGACCCGGTAAATGGTAGATCATGTCAGGCAGCAATGGTGGCAATCTGTGTCTGTCCCAGTAATCAGCTTGAGTCCAGTTGATCTGATCAGTTAATGGACTTTTACTATGAGTTACTCCATGAGTAACCCTGATGCAGCCTTGATATACTTCCACAATTCACAGCTCCAAAGTGTGGTGTCTATAGTGTTACTACTCTGTAGTTCACTAAGTAGCATACCAAACTACTAAGCTCTTGGCAACAGATCAGCACTCATAATGTATATATATATACATATATACATATATATACACACATATGTGTGTGTGTGTGTGTGTGTGTGTGTATACATGTGTGTGTGTCTGTGTGTGTGTGTATATATATATATATATAGAGAGAGAGAGAGAGAGAGAGAGAGAGAAAGTGCCGTGGAGGTGAGTATTATACAGGGCTATGAGAACAGGCTTAGGTTCTGCCCACTTAGCAGAGTAAGCATGTCCATTTTCAGTACTGCATAGCAGGTGCTGAACTTGAATGACCTAAGCAAACTACAGTGAACACTTTCAGATTTCAGTTCAGCAAAGCCATCACCATTTGTTTATGGAACTTCTGCATCTCAAGACCCTGTCCAGCCAGCACTTAGCTTTAGGAGGTAAAGTATCCTAAAGGAAGAATTTGATTTTGATTTGCATGCTTGTTGGACCCTGCACATATTACTAGTTGCTGAATTCGAAGTGACCCTCAAGATAGGAATGTCAGGTCATTCATAGATCAGGCTTTCGGTTTCAGTAAGGGTCCATTAGAAAGCTAATAGCTGCTTTTGAAAATGGATGTACCGGGTAGCCATATTTGGGGAGCTCCAAGTCCAAAATCCCAAAGTGAGTCTCTAGGATGAGACTCCTCTCTTCAGCAGAGGTCCCAAATGGCATAGTCATTAGTCAGAGTCAGAAATTTCCAGAGTCCAACACAGTGCTAGGCATCTCTTTTTGGGAAGAAAAGAAGCTTGTCTGTATGCGACATTATTCCCAATAAGGAAAATCTCCTTGAATATTTATGAAGTAGGAAAGTAGAAACATATAACACATGAATTCCAATTATATACTCAATGTAGGAAGCAACAACAGTATATTAAGTTGGTATAAAGGGAGCCACCTACATGTCACGTATCTTTCCTTCCCGCACTGAGACCCCCACCAAATAGTTGGATCTGAGCATTTTCCCGCCTTCCCCCAGGGCTAGATAGTTGCTATATCCAACAAAGCCGTAGAAGTCTGAGTCCCTCCCTTACCCAAGTTTTCTCAGAAGATTGATACGTGCCTAGGGTGTTTAGTCTCTCTTATGGCAAGAATCCTTCTTGTTAAGGCAGCTGATGCCAGGGAAAAGGGGAAAGGAAAAGAAAGGGATGTGGATCCAGAGACCTACTGTACAGCAATAAGCAAGGCACTTTCAGTTTCAAGTAGCTACTATCAAGTTCAACCAAGCAAATCTGGTTTTGGTCTACCCCAAGCTCTATATCTTCATGGGTAACATCGTTTATTTCAGCTCAGATTGATTCTTTCACTTTTTATTTTTTTAACTTTGATAGTTGAAGGAATATCTCTGTATGAATATTATATATATATAAAAAAACCTTCAAATATTTCCAAGTGTTGAAGAGTGATTGTGTTTGTGTTAAAACCTTGAGTGGCACTTGCTTCAGGAAATAAAGGGTGCTAATTTGCTTTCTATTAAGGTTATTTAAAAATTGGTTGGAATAAATGCTAGTTGAATTTATACTTCATGACTTGAAAAGCAAGCTGATTTTCATCCTGCCTTCTCAAGGAGTGCAATATGTTTTAAATACTACTTTTACCTGCTTTTGACTTTCCATGAAAAGAAAATAAATATTTTAAGGACACCTGGAAAATTTTGAAATACAGTTTATATACATGTGGAGATTAAAGCCAAGAGACTAAAAAAAGTCATTTTTTATTTTGGTTGTTTTTTTGTTTTGTTTTGTTTTGTTAACTATGGCGCTCAGTCCACTATTCTCTCTGCATAGTTTTAATGCAGTCTTACTAATGTAACCAGAATTACTCTTCACTGATAATGAGAAATTAACAGCTGAAGAAAATCAATACTATAAATACATAATATAATTTTAATGAAAGGCCACAATCTGAAGGTTCTATATTGAATTAGTATCTGGAGAGCGTGTGCATAGATGATTGAGGGAAGGAATTCTAAACATCAGTCTTCATCACAGTTACATTTACATGCATGAGAAACAGGACTCCTACTTACACTAAGATTAAACCTAATTAGTATCTATGTAGAAAAGAGTGAAGATAGGAAAACAAAGACAAATGTGAAGAGAAAATGACTGATAATTAGCCAAAATTGAATTAAAGACATCAATTCACTGAGCCCTAAGCATTAGTAACTACAAATTAATTAATTAATTAATTAATCAAATTGATGTTGGTATTTGAAAAAAGAAAAGCTTAAATAGCAAGAAACTAAACTTCACCTCTAGATTATACCAAAATGAGACTATGTTAAACACAAAGTGTAAGAAAAAAATAAGTAGAGATAAATAAAACAGAAAACAGAAAAACAAAGAGAAAGTTAACAAAGTCTAAAATTATTAATTTTTAGGAAAGATTTTGATAAACCACTAACAAGACCATTAAAAAACTTTTTTTTTTTTTTTATTATACTTCAAGTTCTGGGATACATGTGCAGAACGTGCAGATTTGTTACGTAGGTATACATGTGCCGTGGTGGTTTTCTGCACCCATCAACCTGTCATCTACATCAGGTATTTCTCCTAATGATATCCCTCCCCTAGCCCTCCACACCCTGACAGGCCCCGATTTATGATGTTCCCCTCCTTGTGTCCATGTGTTCTCATTGTTCAACTCCAGCAAGACCATTTTAAAAAAATACAGAAAACAAAATTTGACAATATCAGAAATTAAAAAGAATACATATCCTCCACACACACACACAAATATTCTACTGGAAATTCTACCACTGAAATAAAACAAAGAATAAAACACAAAGAATTTGAAAAGGAAGAAGCAAAAATGTCTTTATTTCTCAATACATAATAATGTACATAGAAAATCCTATGAAATCTAAAACTTTTAAATTAATTAGTAAGCTTACAGCCTATATTTGAAAGTAATTATATTTCTTTATAATAGCAATAAAAAATTAAAACCTGAAATAAAACATAACATCAAATACCCAGAAATAAGTCTGCAAAATGTTGCAAGACATTTACACTAAAAATTATGAAATATTGACCCACAGTATTTAAAGAAGAACTAAATAATGGAGGGATACATGTTCACGGTTTTCAAATTTTAGTCTTAAGATATCCATTTTCATAAATTGATTTATAGATTTAATATAATAATCAAAATCTTAAATTTTAAATTGTTTTTAGAGCCTTTTGAAGAAATTGATAAGTTGATCCCAACATTGTGTAAAGATCTTATAAAGGCACAACAATTGAAAGAACAAAGAAAAAAATTGGATGAAATATTTTACCTGACTTCAAGGCTTTTTTGATATTGGCATAAGGATTGACAAATAGATTCATGGGACATCATTAGGAGTCCAGAAATCAACCCACAGGCACAGAGTGGGGTTGGTTATTAACTGACATGCCAATCAGTTCAGTGGTGAAATGTTTAAACAATATTTGCTGAACCAACTGGGTGCCTGTATGGAATGAAAACAAAAATAACTTTTATCTCTAACCACACACAAAAATTAATTCAAGATTGATCACAGACTTAAACTAAAACATTAGAATTAGAAATCTTTTAGAGGAAAACAAGAGATTATCTTCATGACTTCAGGATATATAAAGATTTATTAGGTACAAAAAATGTTTTGGACTTTCTCAGAATTAAAATGTTCTGCTCATTAACATACAACATTAAGAAACAGACAAACTACAAACTGAGCAATAAATTCTAAAGCATATAAATATGTGCAATATGTAAAGGGTTCAGAGAATACACATATTTAAAAACTCTTACAAAGCAACAGTATGAAACCAAAAACAATTTTAAATGGGTGAAAGCCTTGTCCAGACCAGTCACATAAGAAGATATATAAGTGGCAAATAAACTGTGCAACTTTATTAGTCCATAGAAAAATGCAAATTTAAATTACAAGGAGATGCCAATCTGTACCCACTAGATTGGCTGAAGACAAAGATTGGCAATACAATTGCACCTCTGATACTTTGCTGGCTGGAATGTAAAACATGCAGTCACTTTGGAGAGCTGTTGGGCGATTTTTTACCAAGTTAAATATCTACTTACCTCGTATACCCTACCCATTTCACTCCAGAAAAAAAATGAGAATGTGTGGCCACATGAATTCTTGTACAAGAATATTCGTAGCAGCATTATTCCTCATATCCAAAACTGGAAGCAACTCTAATGCCCATCATTTTGAGGATGGTTAAATGAATTTTGGTACAGCAGAATATTATTGAGCAAAATAAATAATGAACTATTGAAATATGAAGAAACACTGTGTTAAGTGAGAAAAACCTGACATTTAAAAATGAGTAATACTGTACGATTCCATATATTTTAAGTCCAGTGAGTACAAAACTAAGCTATAATGATCAAAATCAGACAGTGGTCACATCTATTTGTCTCGGGTAGATTGTCTGGCAAGTGACACAAAATAACTTTTAGTGGTAATGGAAATATCCATTATCTTGTTTTGAGTGATAGTAACAGTAGAATACAATAAACAATCCTTTAAGCATGTGAGATCTGTTTATTTTATTATATGTAAATTAAACTTCAGTAAAAATTACAATATAGAACAACCCATCAAATATTTTAAGACAAAACGGTAAAGGAAAGGATAAAGTAAAAAAAGCAATTTACACAAATATCATAATTTTAAACTAAACACATAATTGAATCATAATGATTTCGAGATTACTGAGTCATAAACAAAAGGTGAGAATTTAATTTGGTGGCCACTGAGAACCCAAATTTTAAAGTATATTAGAATCTCTAGGAGAGCTTTTTAATAATTGGAATGCCTGGGCCTCATTCCAAAACCATTCAATCAAAATTTTTGCAGGGTGCATAGCAACGTATATATATTTAAAACTTCACAGGTGCTTCTGATAAGCCAGCTTTGTTCCTTGATGAGGCATCTGGAAACAATAAATTTCAACAGGTCTCCTCTTCCACATCTCTGATTGACAGTTCTGTTTCCCCTGCCAGAAGACTCCAAGCAATGCAGAATTCATTACTTTTTGATGCAGCTTTTTTCACTTTTAGGCATTGAACATTTCTAGTTGTCAAAAAGTTTACATGAAACTGAAAACACACACATTGATAAAAAATGAGTCATTTTCTGGAATAATATAAAATAACTAATCTGCTTTGCTTATAATCGTTTATCAAGAAGTCAATAAAATGATACCTCTCTAAACTTACCCTAGATGTCTACTGCCTAAGCACCGCAAGCAATTTACCATTTTTGAATTTGATGTTAATTTCAGATACCTCACCTTTCTGAGTGCCTTTATCCCTAGCTATTCTAGTTTTTCCATCTCTCTGTATAAGAAGATAAGACCTGACATATTTACTGATTACAAAATATGCCTCGTGTTGTCTTGTTGCTGTAGAGAGATGTGAGATATTTACCTCTTTATAAATACAAAACACTTGTACTGTGCTTTCTTTATCATGATTTTTGCTTTTCAATTTTATGTTTTATCTTCATTGTGTTAATGATATTGACCAACCCTTCCAGTTTTGCATTGTTCTTAATTGGCTTAACATGCTGGTCATGATTTCAACCAAATGCCTTCCAAGAGGAAGCATTGTCAAACAGGTGGATTATGGTATTGAAAGAGGCTCATAAAAGGCAATTGGCAGTCGTTCCATAGACTCACCATCAGAGAGGTCTAAGCAAAGAATTAAGACAGATATATCTGACAACGGCTAGATGCCATAATAAGAGTCTTGCAACAGAAATAATACGGAAACCAGAAAGTTATAAGAGGAGGTGCTCCTTAGAATAGAAAAATGGTAGGTAAATTGTTTTAATGGAATTGTTTTCTTTTGAGAGTACTGATGAAAGAAAAATTAAATTTCAGGGCTGGAAAACCTGGGTAGAACTGATTTGCTAGAATGAAGCAAACAGTAAGGTTGACACTGTGCTCTTCATCAAATGAGCTACTTGAGTTCTTTAAGTTTCCTTGCCTAGTAACAATAACAACCCAATACTGGGATGGATATATTGGTAGGTCTATTAGAATGGATTCAGTTGTAGAGATTGGAGGGATACTTCAGTGACAGGGAGCTAAACAGTTTATCATAATGATGCAGATACATGAACTTACTGAAAATAGTTATTCTCTTACCATATCCTCACCTCTACTTCTATTCATGTGTTGGTTCATTCTCAATCAAGTTAGCAGACCCTGGTGACCTGAAGCCTACCCTGACAGAGTGTATATATATACACACACATATATATGATATATTATACATAGGGATTTTTATCCATACATCAAATATTACATGTTGTTTGGGTCCTTTTCCATTCTTAAACCAAATAATTTGGTCAAGTATATGGAGGGCTCCGAGTTACCAGCCTGAGTTACATGATGACACTTTCATAGAAGGGTGAAGGGTAGGCATACATAGACACATGTACTTCCTTTTTTGGTTTGAAAGCAATCTTATAAGAATAATTAAGAAAATTATAATTGTTGTATTATAATTTATTATTTTAAAATCACTTTTAAAACATACCCTTTGAAATTTTAGTTTATATTTTTTTGTTTCATTTAGATTTGGTCAGCTAAAAATTATTTTATGGTCTTAGCCTTTCTGTTATTTTCTTACAGTTTCAGGATAGCCTTTACTATTCTACAACAAGGTTGTTGACCTTATATAAATCTTCACTGTAATTTGTTAAACTTTCTGAAAATCAGAGACTTAGATATGCATAATAAGTATTGACAAAAGGGCATAGAAATGACTAAATCCGGTATGCTGGGTAGATATGTACACTTTTTGTTACCCATCTGCACAAAAACAAAGAAAAAAATCAACTTTAGGGATCAATCAGAGCGCTATTTATGGACTCCACTGCATACTGAAAACATTGATTTAATGTTTTCAAACTAGAGTCAGTACATAGTCTAGTGATCTAAGCTACTTAAGCACCACTCTTCACCGTATCACTCTTTACTTACAATTTAATTGCCACATGTCCTTTTGAAATGAACATTGAAGGACCATCCTCATGAATGCATTCCTAAGAATCACAATGTTTATTCTGTGTAGTCTTGCTGTAGGTTTAATCAAGACCCATGAAATGGACACATTCCTCTTAATTGATTGCAAATGTTTATGATTACCCAGAGAGTGTTTTTCAAATGTCTGATGACTATAATATTACTGACTTTCTCTCTAGACAGTCTTAAATCTGTTTATTACTCATTTGGCTACTTTCCAGCTTTCAGTTCTCTCATTTACTTCAATGTGCATCAGTAAGCATATAATTAATCTAAACAACTTATTGAACTATTTCCTTTGCATTAGTATATATGATGTTAAGTAGGTAAAATTTATATATTCTACTGCTTTGGATTTATTCATCAGTAAAATGTTCTTAACAAATATTGATCAGCATCACTGTAAAGATGCCTCTTATATTGAAATATTGTGATCTCATGCTCAGATCACAAGTTATTATCAAATAGAAATTCAGTCTCAGTGATGGTCCACTGTTGCCAGACCGTGTTACCTCAAAAATCTAGTATACCATATAATTATCATTATTTTTTAAATACAAAGTAAAAATGCAGCACAAATGCCAACAAAATCATAAATGACTCAAATTCTTTTGAAGTGAAGTTTTTTCTAAGCAAGATTTTTTAAATGGCTTATGGTTAAAAGTTTTATTTTCTCAGGAAGCAAGCCATTTATAAAGTATGTTTTGCTATTCACGTGTTAGGAAAAGTCTCTTCAGTTCAATGATGTATCTCATGTATCCAGCAGTATGACATACTACTCCTTATTTTTAAAAAAGTCCAAGGTTTCAAATATTAATTTTAATGCTTGGCATTCTGTCATAATTTCAGAAACACCAAGACTGGTTGAATACAGTGCTGAAGCCTTTTTCTACTCCAAGTGGGGTCTTAAAATGTATTATATGATTCAAAAAATTAAATGTGCCTAATCTACACAGAGGAGGAAGAAATGAATAGAGGAGAAAATCAGACACAAAACTTAGTGACAGATCTCTTTTCCTGTTGAATTCATTATTTTAAAAGTGATATTTCAAAACAATAATCAGACTGAGAATTACTATTTTGATGTATTCCAGAGAATGCCACTAAATTTTGTTAAATTGCAACTGCAGTTTGGAAAATAAGTAGTATTGCAGGATACCTCTATCTGTAATACGGTTTGTGGTATCATCAGATGGTATAGATAATATACTCCATGAGGGCAAGAATTGTTTTTTGTTTTGCTCAACATTCTCTTCCAAGTACCTCTCACAGTGCATGGCACATGGTAAGCAAAGACTTGAAAGATATTTATTTGTTTTATTTCTTAAATTTTTAACATTGATACATATGATATGTACATATCATATTTTCAGGGTACATATGATAATTTGATAAATTCATGTAATCAAATCAGGGTAGTTTGGATATCCATCACCTTAAATATTTATCTTTTCTTTGCAATAGCAACATATGAATTATTTTCTTTTAGCTATTTTGAAATGTACAATCAATTGATCTTAACTATAGTCACCCTACTGATTTATTGAGCACCAGGTCTTATTTATTCTAAGGGTATAATTTTACCCATTAATAAACCTCTTTCCATTCCCTTAACCCCCCTACCATTCTTGGCCCCTGGTCACCACCAGTCTGCTCTCTATCTTCATGAATTCCACTTTTATATCTTGAGAAACATCTACTTGGATGCTGACCACTGGTATGAAATGGGCAATAGTGTGTCATATTTCTGATTAAAAGCCTTTTTTGGGGTCAGTTTAGAAATATGCTTATACATTAAATTCTAATATTTCCTAGGATTTTTTTCTACCCTAATCTACTTTGATATAAACCATTTTAGTAGAGAGATTAAAATTAATCTTACTTTACAGATGATAGTAAAGTCATTATTTTACATGATTTAATATAATGAATCATTAAGCTTCAATCAGCCACTACCTCTTGGAGGATTGTTGTGGGAAGCTGGCCTAAATAAGTAACACCATACATATATCTGAGAAATTGATGGTTGCTAGAATGTTATAGACATCAATCTTTAGTTCCCGTAAATATTTTATTCCATTTTCCTATAAAAAAAAGATGGCAGAAGAAAATCAAGATAAATGTTGTTATTAACATTATCACATTAAAATATCATTTCCTGTTGAAATGTTAATTCTTTCCACTAAACTGGAGGCAACTCAAGGACAGGAATTGAGCCTTCATCTTCCTTATCAAAGTATCAGATATTTGCTTTAAAAAATGTATTAATCAAGACCCTTTCTCTTACAAGTAGCAGAAGTTTACTTCAGAATAGCTTTTTTAAAATTGACTCATGTAGTCTGAAAGTCTAGGGAACAGCTGCCTTGCCTCTGTTTCACTTTAGTTACTTTCACACTAGACATGTTGGCTCCTGCAATCACAAAACTACTACATTGGGACAACACAAGAAAGACCACTTCTTGTAGATTATCCATATTTCACATTTCAATCTTCACTGTAATTTGTTCAACTGTTTCTGGAAATCAGAGACTTAGATATGCATAATAAGTATTGACAAAATATCTTAGCATGGAAATGACTAAATCCAGTATGCTGGGTAGATATGTACACTTTTTGTTACCCCTATGCACTAAAACAAAGAAAAAATCAACTTTAGGGATTAATCAGAGGGTTATTTATGGGCTCCACTGCATACTGAAAACATTGATTTAATGTTTCCAAACTAGAGTCAGTACTAGCCCTTAAAAAATTACTTAGGCCAAGGACATGGAGAGTTCAAACTAACCAGCCCAGGACACATGACCATCCAGCAATGCAACCTAGAAAGTTGAGCACACGTAGAAAACAAGGGATGCATCCAGATTTATTTCTTAAATGAAAAGTGGCATCTTGTTGTTTGAATAAAGGAAAGGAAAATCGGGAGATTAAAAATAAAAGACACCAACTACTTAGCCACCAGTCTAACCCCATTAACTTGGAACTACAAATTATACTGGTGGCCAAGTAAGAATCTAAACCTAGTTTTCTGACACAGAATGCAGTGTGTTTTCCCCTAGATAAAAGAGTTGTTTTATAAATGAAAGGTGGAAATGTTGACTGCAAATTACTTACAAAGGCTTTGCATATCATCAAAGTACCCTGAAAACCAAAACAATAACTTTTGACTTGATAAATACAAGGAAAAATTAGGATGGACTCTGTCCTGTGCCACCCAAATCCCCCTTCAAAACTGAAGGCTATCTTCTCCCAAATGCTGAGAGGGCTTGCTGCTGACTGCCTTCCTTATGAATTACCTACCCTCAGCTTAGGAGAACCACCTCACCAAAGGCCACAGGGGGGGTGTAAAATTCCTCCTTCCACCAGCACGAATTTGGGATAACTCTGAAGACCATCCCACTTCCAGAGCTCGCTGCAGGGCTTCGCTGAGACTGCATTGTAGCCCCAGGTCTCCCTCTGCTGGCTCTTTCTTGCTCCCTTCCCTTGTGGCACAGTGTTATTCCCAAGAGCAGTCCCTGATAGATTCTCTGGTCTCCAATCTCCACCCCAGAGTCTGTTTCCTGGGAACCCAACCTTCTACAGTCAATACGCTTTTCTTAGGCCTAAAGGATAATTAAATAGTAACTAAAACAATGAAAGGTTTTCAGGGAAAGTATTTATGTGTTTGCCATCTTTTTATCTAAAATTTTCCTCTATTTCTAAACAAAACCTCACACTACTTTTTAGCATGGAAATGTCTATACCTTACCCTCTTATACAGTCTGTATGGGAAAAAAATCACTAACATCAGTGATGATATGCTAATCCAGGTTCTCCAATAACTACTTTTAAGAGAGGCAAGCAGAGTTGACTAAGAGATTATAATCTTGGGAGTGTGCAGAATGTTTTCAGTATATACATTTACTGAGAGGAGACAGAATTCATAATCTTTGATTTTTCTCAAAAGAGTCTGTAACACAAAGAAAGTTAAGAAATTGGAGCACTGGTTCCCAGATGGTCTCTTAAGAAGCATCAAGTGAGAGAAAATCCCTTGTTTTTTTCCTGAGAGTTTCTGATTCCATAGAAATGGGATTGAGCAAAAATCTTCATTTTCAACAAGTTTTCCAGATGACTCCGAAATAAAACTCGGTGGATTACAGTTTAGAAAAATACAGACTTATGGATTAAAATATAGTTCTGTTAGTTTCTATTGCTGGTGTATCACATTACCAGAAATTTAGAGGCTTAAACAATACAAGTTATTAATAGTATTTTTTAGATCAGCAGTCTGAAATGGAATCTCAGTGGGCTATAATCAGTGTCAGCAATGCTGTGTTCTCTGGTGGTTCTAGGGAAGAATCAATTTCCTTGCCTTTTCCACCTTCTAGAAACAACCCGCCTTTCTTCACTCAAGGTCCCTTCCCCCATCTTCAAAGCCAGCAGCCTTGCATCTCTCTGAAGATGCTGAGTCTCAACACATTCTTCAGGAGTTAGACCTCCCTTTGATGCTCCTGTTCTGTCTCCCTCTTCCAATTTTAAAGACTGTGATTACACTAGAGCCACCCAAATAATATGGGATAATCTCCCTATTTTAAGGTCAGACAATTAACAGCTTTAATTCTATCTGCAACCTTAATTTGTCTTTGCTGTGTAACATAGTATATTCACAGATTACAGGGATTAACATGTGAGCATTTTGGGGAGATCAATATTCTACCTATAACAAGTTCCTTTACAGTGCCATGGAAAAAACGTCTTCCCCCTTGCCCAGTCTTACGTTTAATAACTCAATTAATGAGCCTTCCACCACCTGATGTTATGTAAATATCTGGTCAATAGAATTAATTACTGGAAACTACGGAAACATCTTTTAGCTTTCTGTTATCCATAAATAGCACCTAGTCACATCCACTCACCTGAAAGCACCTTGAGGTCAGGAACCATATATTCTTTATTTCTGAAACATAGGGAACTCATCTCCTTGACGTCCAGCTAATCAGCATACAGATAATGTAGCTGAATGATTGTGATGTGTGATGATGTTCATGTTCAATGAACAAAACCAAAGGCCTACTCTCTTTTATTTTTTATTTTTTTGAAATAGAGTCTCTCTCTGTCACCCAGACTGGAGTGCAGTGGCGCCATCTTGGCTCACTGCAACCTCCGACTCCTGGGTTCAAGCGATTCTCCTGTTTTAGCCTCTTGAGTAACTGGGACTACAGGCATGCGCCACCACACCCGGCTATTTTTTTGTATTTTTAGTAGAGATGGGATTTCACCATGTTAGCCAGGCTGGTCTCAAACTCCTGACCTCAGGCAATCCACCTGTCTCAGCCTCTCAAAGTGCTGGGATTAGACATGAGTCACTGCGCCCAGCCTACTCTCTTTTTTAATGACTCTTTTACACAGAGCAGCTCATAAACAGCATGACTCAGAATCTTCTCTCATTGAACTTACCAATTGCCACATAACATGGGTATTTGGTGTCATTTGCTCAAATAAGCAAAACTCTTTATGCTTAACTCCTGCATTCCATGAGACTACCTTGTAATTTATGCTTGCCATTTTGGGTAGTTAGCCATCAGTAAAATTAAAGCAATCTGGCCTATTGGTGGGAAGAATGGTGATCTCTTAACAAATAGTCATGTTCTATTACTAACAATAAAAGAATTACCATATGTTAGACCCTACACTAGATTTTGTATATACACAGCAAACACACACAGACACTTTTGCAAAATCGATCTTTGAAGACTTCTATAAGATAAATATTTTTTGCTGGGAGTGATGGCTTACGCCTGTAATCCCAGCACTTTGGGAGGCCAAGGCAGGTGGATTGTCTGAGCTCAAAAGTTCAAACCAGCCTGGCCAGCATGGTGAATCCCAGTCTTTACCAGAAATACAAAAGTTAGCCTGGCATGGAGGTGTGTACCTGTAGTCTCAGCTACTCAGGAGGCTGAGGTGGGAGGATCACTTGAGCCTGGGATGTGGAGTTTGCAATGAGCTGATATCATGCCACTATACTCTAACCTGGTTAATAGAGTGGGACCCTGTCTCAAAAATAAATATAAACAAATAAATTCTTCATTTTCAGTTGAGGAAAAATTTTCAAAAAATTTTACAGTCACATATCTAAGAAGTGACCACCAGAATTCCAGTGTAAGGAAACAGAGGGGTTATAGTAGTCTTTTGTCACATCACTTTTCAGTATGTATATCACTCTGATAAAAAATTAAAGCTAAAAAACATTATATAGTTTCAAATTAAGGAGAATTAATTTACTAGACCAATTTATTTATTTAAAAACATTTTGAGGCGGCATCTCACTCTGTCACCCATGTTGGAGTGCAGTGGCACGATCTCAGCTCACTGCAACCTCCACTTCCCTGGTTCAAGCCATTTTCGTGCCTCAGCCTGGGTAATTTTATGTATTTTTAGTAGAGACGAGGTTTACCATGTTGGCCAGGCTGGTCTCGAACTCCTGGCCTCAAGTGATCTGCCCACCTCAGCCTCCCAAAGTGCTGGGATTTCAGACATGAGCCAGCGTGCCCAGCCCCAATTTAAAGCATACAATCAAACGCATCACTTCCTGACTTAAACTGCTTTTCATTCTGTTCTTGTATCCAGTCTTCCACTTAAGGCAGATCCTCTACTTGAAACTTTCGATAGATCAAAGCTGTATTTAGAATAAAATTAAAACCTCTTTGTGTCTCACAGAGATCTACATAACCTGACTCTTCCTCTCCATCCAGCTTCATGTCTCACTAGCTAGGCTGCAACCACAGTGGCCTCCTATAGGTTTCTCATCCACAGGCTCTTTGTCCATGTCCTGGGCATTTTCTGAGCTATTGCCTTTCTCCTTATCTCTTTGCTTGGATAATATCTTCTTATTCCTTTACCCCAGAGTTTAAATACGAGTTTTGCAGAGAAACCATCCTCTAACTAAAATAGATCCTCCTCCTCACCCTATTATCATCTACTAATGCACTCATTGTTTTCTTCCAAACACTTAGTGTGCTTTGTGGTTTTTTAGTTTGCTTACTTGTTTATTGTTTGTTTTAATGTGTGGATGGGTATTCATTGATGTGATCCGAGCTCCTAGCATTGTGTCTAATATTCAACAAACGTTTTTGGAGAACAAGTTTTTTCTCAAAGTGAGGATCTAAACTAGCACTGGTATTTTATTTTTGTAATCAGAAGATTTCATAGAGGGTAAGTAATCTGGAACTTTATTCTCTAGTCATGCTCTGTTTTCTGAGCATCTTGGAACTATTTCAATGTAACTTTTGTTTTGTTTGCCTTGTATTCAGATGTACACTTTAAGTAACTCAAATAAAGAACAACTTACAGTTTGAAATCAATAATCTCCTCTGTCTGCTCTGACATGTATTTTTTTTTTTCTTTTCTTTTTTTCCTGTTTTTTTTTTTTTTTTTTTTGAGACGGAGTCTCACTCTGTCACCCAGGCTGGAGTGCAGGGGATGATCTCAGCTCAGTGCAACTTCCAACTCCCGGTTCAAGCAATTCTTCTGCCTCAGCCTCCCAAGTAGCTGGGACTACAGGCGTGTGCCACCACGCCTGACTAATATTTGTATTTTTAGTAGAGACAGGGTTTCACCATATTGGCCAGGCTGGTCTCAAACTCCTGATCTCATGATCTGCTGCCTCGGCCTCCCAAAGTGCTGGGATTACAGGCGTGAGCCACCACACTGGGCCTCTCATATATATTCTAAAGGTATATTGATTCTGGGGTGAGGCCCAAGCTTGTGTATTTTTGATAAATTTCTCAAATGATTCTGATTCATATCAAAGTTTAAGAACATCTGCTTAGCATGTACATAGTCTTGTTATTGTACTTCTACCTGTATCAACCAAATTCCATCAAATTTAACCATTTGCTTAATTCATGCTTCAGAGTCTTACACCCTTACGTACGTTCTGACTTGGATATTGAATGAATACATAACACCTTTATTATGCCAGCTCTTTTATTTCATCCTCTGCCCTAGCTGAGGATTTTATTCTTTTAACCTGCTTTGATGGTAACATCCTGGGTTTACAACATAATTAATGATAAGAAATGTAAGGTAGAATTTATACAGTATATATGTTGTAAAGATTTTGAAAGTCATCAGATAATGAAACATATAATATTTACAACAACTATTTTAAAATGAAAGTAATCAGAAGAAGAAAGCAAAATTGTTATTTTAGTCAATTTGTAACCTTTTAAATATAAATGTTTATAAAAGTAAATGTAGTTTTCAAATTTTTGGCTATTTGTTTTATTGTTCTGTGGGTTTACTTATTGCTTTTTCTGGTTTGTATGTTGAAAGATACATAATTTAACTATTGCCATTGAGAGGCAAATTTTATATGCAGGCAAACAGGCAAACACACACTATTAAGGATTTTGAGATCTAGTCTACTCATAAGTTCCCTACAATCCCATTTACTTGTTTCTCCAGTATTTGCCCTTTAAATATTTTATTCTTTGGAATATGTAATGAAAAATATAGTTTATGATATAGTAAAAGAAAATCTACTATATTAAGATTATTACATAATCTATATTAAGCTTGTGTTGTGCCAGATACTTAATTCAGATATCTTCTTCTATAAACAAGCAATCTGATACCACAAAGAAATATTTGTGATATTTCAGACACTTATTGTTACTTAAATACACATCAAAGTACAAATGATAAACTCTTTAGATTGAATTTTATTTTTCTTATTTAAACGTGACATGAATACTGAATGTTTTAATTTGATACATTTCTAGAACTTTGCTTATTTTGGAATGAGTATGTAAATATTTTGCTGATCATCATAAATTCAAAAATGTTGCTTAACATTTTCTAAAATGCTGAAATAAATATTAAAAAAATATGTTTTGCACATTAAATATATTCTCCTTACTAAGGCAAATTTGGTGTCTCCTACCAACTTTTCCAAATTTAACTAAGGAGGTATTACTCATTAAATAGATTAAAATGCAGCTTTTATTTGTGGTCTAAGTGACCTGAGCCCTTCGAAGATAACCTTTCGAAGCTTTCTGTTTAACTGATAAAAGTCAAGCTTAGTGATACTGTTGCCTGTTTTAACATTCATAATCTTGATTCAGATTCATCTGTCATCAATGATATTCATGCTTACATGAGGTTAATATTACCCTTTAAAATGCTAAGGAAAATAGGAATGTCTTTCCCTTATTCATGTTTTGCTCTAGAGAAATGAGGCATCTCTCCAACCACCTCCCTGTGCCCTCACCCAACATTCCTAGCATGGATATCATTTAGGTTCCATGTAGATATAAAGAAATCTATTTTAAAAATAACAGTTCCTACATTTTTCATGTGAACACATCAAAATGTGCCAAACCTTAAACATATTTGAGAGTTCCATCAGCTACTCAAGTAATGATAAGAAATGTAAGATAGAATTTTTACAGCATATACTCAATTGGTAATTGAGTAGCTGATGGAACTCTCAAATATGTTTAAGGCTTGGCACATCTTCAGAGAGCCTACAATGTGGAAAAATATTCTGATATAGGTGAAATAGCTTATGCCTTCCTTCTGTACAATAATTCACATGTATTTTGATGGGCTTTTGATGTTTCCAGATATCCGTGGAATACAAGAGTTCTTGGACAAAGTGTCTCAGCAGGGAATGGATGTTGCACTTCAGAAGGTAGAAAACAACATCAATAAAATGATCACCACTCTCTTTGACACCATGAGAATAGAAGAACTGAATCGCTATCGAGACACTCTTAGGCGAGCGATCCTTGTTATGAATCCTGCCACAGCCAAATCCTTCATTACTGAGGTAAGTGAAAGTTGTCTTGGGGTGAGAGTTGTGCAAAAAAATTAAAAGCTTTGGAATAGATCCTACAGAGGAGATGAAAATTAAGAGCAGTGCGAAGGAATTAATTACACAACTTTTGTTAACACTAATGGAGGTAGCATAGGGCTTGCCTTGCTCATCTCATTTACCCCTTACTGTCCAGTTAATTGCTGAGAACATTTGTATTTGTATATATTTGGGCACACAGACAGAACAATTTTAAGAAGTCTTATAGAAGTTTAAAAGTGCCGTTGACCTGAATGAATCTGGCAAGATCAAGAATAAATTCACAAGTACATAGCTCTCTAACTAATCTTTAGTATTTTTTTGTAATTTAAAATTTTACTTCTGAAAAAAAAATGTACTTGAATCAGGATATCATTTTATAAACATGATTACTGTTACAAAAACATATACAGATTTATATCTTCCCTGTGAACTTTGTACCAACACAAATGATTGTCTGAAACTCCGTAAAATGATGACTACTGTATATTTTACGATGCTACATCTTCAAATTTTTAATTGTATCTGTTCATTTAGTTAGAAGCTCTGAAATTTAGTAAAAATACAGTTAAGACTTTCCAGTGATTGGTGTAACATTTCTATGTTCTGAAATGCCTGCTATTGCCTTGTAAAAGTTTATTGTCAAGTCTTTATGCCCTACTTCAAGTTTTTAATGTTACGTAATGGTAGAACTGGTCATGACCTTACATACTTTCACATGAGATTTTAAAAAACATTTTAAATTAGGGGGAGGGAATTTATTTGTTTAATACTCTTTTTTTTTTTTTTTCCTTGTTTAACTATTATGCTTCTGTTAGCTCCTGAAGTACTGCTATAAAGCTTCCAAATTAGGAACATGTTAGAAGTTCTTTGACACTCACTATATAGTTGGTATCAAAAAAACATAAGGCAGAATTATAGTCACTAAGAGGGTTAAAACTTGTGAAAACCGTCAGTAATACTAATTTTTCATTTTAATGGAAATTCATTATGCAGTTTGAAGACAAATATAACATTTTCTTTTGAGTTCAGCACAAGACTAGAGACATCTTATTGAACTACTATATACTATATTTTTTTCATAATATAATATATTTCCAGTTTTAAAGAAGTTGGTTCCTTCCTTCAAGAAACAAATCTGGAAGGTGGAAGCAAGTTCACAGAGAATGTAATATAAATTAGGATGTTAAAATTGCAATAGATGAGGTTGAAGCATCTATGGTCATTTTTGTTGAAGGAGATGAGAGGAAACTTCACTGAGCAGGTATATTTGAACTAGACTTCGTGTCATGGGTTAGGAATTTACAAAAGAGAAGTGGTATTGATATGGTTTTGCTCTGTGCCCCCACCCAAATCTCATCTTGAATGGTAATCCCCATGTGTTGAGGGAGGGACCTGGTGGGAGGTGAGTGGATCATGGGGGTGGTTTCCCATGATAGTGAGGGAGTTCTCACGAGATCTGATTGTTTAAACGTGGCAGTTTCCCCTGCGCTCTCACTCTCTCCTGCTGCCTTGTGAAAAAGGTGCTTGCTTCTCCTTCCACCATGACTGTTAGTTTCCTGAAGCCTCCTCAGCCATGTGGAACTGTGAGAAAATTAAACTGCTTTCTTTTATAAATTGCCCATCTTGGGTAGTTCATTATAGCAGAGATAATGCTAGTGTATTCTTTGCTAGAACTGCCATAGGCTTAAACAACAGAAAGTTTGCATCTCACAGTTCTGGAGACTAGAAATCTAAAATCAAGATGTTGGCAAGGTTGATTTCTTCTGAGGGGTGCAAGGGAAGGAATTGTTCTAAGCCTCTCTCCTTGGCTTGTAGATGAATTGTCTCTTTCCAATGTCTATTCACATTTTCTTCTCTTCCTGTATGTTTGTGTATCCAAATTTCCTTTTTCTATAAGGGCATGAGTCATTTGGAGGAGGGTTCACCCTAATGACCTCATTTTAATTTGATTATCTCTGTAAAGACCTTATCTCCAAATAAGGTCATATTCTAAGGTACTGGGTATTAGGAATTCAACATATAAATTTGAGAAGGAGGTAATGATGACACAACTTTACCCATAGCAGGTGCCATTAGTTGTTATGAGCAAATAAGGCAGAGGAGTATGTTTGAGAGTTCAATTCGGATCATGTAAAATTTGAGCTAACAGTGGATTCTTTAGGTGGTCTTAACTATGTTTCAACACCTATATAGTACTTACTATCTTCTTACTACTTACTGCTTTCTTTTCTAAGACCTTTTTAAAAAATGAACTCATATAGTCTTCATAAAAAAGCCTTTGAGTTGGTACTAACATCATCTTTGTTTTGTAGATAAGAAAACTGAGGCATATAGGGTTTAAGTTGTCAAGATGACACAACTAGGAAGAGACAGAACCGGGATTAATTCCAATACGTTTGTCTCTAGAGTTTGTATGCTTAACCTTGGTTCCCAGACAGGTTGGTTATAAATGCATGACTGGAGACCAGGAGAAAGGTCAGTGCTTGAGATGTAGTTTATTTGTTTTTCATCAGTTTAATACACATTGATTTACTAGTTTATTAGTTTTCCAGTTCATCCTAGAAACTATGCTAGGCACTAGCGATACAATGACAACAAATATCCCATTCCTCTTCTCAAGTGTATAGCCTGGTGTTGGAGAAGGAAAATTAAAGGGTATCAACATTATAAGATGCATGTAATGGTAGAACACATACGTCTCTGCTGAGGCTCCAGAGTCAACTGTGTCTGGTTCCAGAGGTTAAGTATACAGCTGTGAAATGTTGAGGAAGGAGCTTGCTATACATGGTGTCTTGAAGGAGGTGCTTCTTGAGTTGAGCATTAAAGGATATGTGGATTGGATCAGGCAGAAAAGGATGGGAAGGGCATTCTAAGCAGCAGGAAGACGGTAAACAAAAGCACAGAGGCAGGCATACAGCAAGAAGGCAAAGGGCTAGGGAAAGAATAGGAAGAGGTGGGTGTGTTGACTACCCTGTTGAGAAGTTTGGTGATGAAAGTAAGGGTAAATTATGGTTTAAAATTTTTACAAATCCCATGCGATGGATATCAGAACCAGGGAAATCTGTTTCATTTTTAGGATAAAACAAGCTGAACCTTTTACACAGGTATTGGGAAAGCAACCAGTGATGAAAAGGAGATTGTAGAATGGAAAAAGAGTATTGATGAGCTAAGACCCCAGAGTGTTAGAATTCATGAAGCTCTACCAGGGGACTTATTACCAATAACCGACAATTGTTGCTTCAAAGGTAGACAGAATTAGTTCAGACTTCATTAAAGGAATTTTCATTGATAATCCTTGTATTTCTGATCATCAATTTCAACTGATATGATCCTAACGTCTCATCTTGTCCCCCAACCTTGACCCTGAACTTTATACTTATAATAATGTATCCCTTCCATCTTGGTCCCCAAACACATAAAATCTATGATCTTTCCTTAGAGACTCTTCTGTCTTTCCTCACTCATCCACCATTCTTTTAGTAACTTATCTTTTATAATCGCTGATTTTATGTCTCCAAACTGTGGACAAGTTATTCCACAGGCATCTTAAGCAGTGATGTAGGAATGGCGGAAAGAATGTGAACTACCACCACCTCTATCCTAGCCTAAGCTCACTCTATTGTACTGTTCTCTGACCTGCAAGATGGTTCCTGTTTCTCAATTAGTTGTTTTCAGACACATCCCACCTCCTCCATGGGTTCTAGGATTGTTTCTCTTGAGTAGGAAATAGGCTGACGCTATTAGTGCTGGGAGCAGTTCATTCAAAAGAGAGGCAGAACTGAATTCGAAAGAGTGCACTGAAATTCTGAAGACATAAAGAGGAGTCATTTCTGTGTGACCTAGAGTTTTACTCAGTATAGTGGATGAGGCAGCATGTAACTAAATACTAGTATGTGAAAGAAAATTCTGTAATAGTGATGGATCAATGGTGTTCTGGAATACCGTAGGAGAACTGACTCATGCTACAGAGGGCTTAGCCAGGGCCACAACAAGTTTCGCAGATAAGGTGTGTCACCAGAATCTTGAAAAATAATAAGAATTAACCAAGCAAACAATCAAACAATGGTGGGCAAACAACTCAGAATGCGTGTGTGTGTGTGTGTGTGTGTGTGTGTGTGTGTGTATGATACATGAACAGAATTAAAAAATCAAATTATACTGAGGGTTTTAAAATTAGAAACAAGAGTCTATGTTTTCCTACCTCCAGTTATTCTTTTCAGAATTATTTATTTTTAATTTTAAAATTTAATTTGTATTTACTTTTAGCATACCCTGTGTATTTGCATTGTTCAAAATTTTAAAGATTCAACAAGACAATATCCTGCCACTGTTCCTCCAACACCTGAGTTCCTTTTTATGAGACTAATGTTTCTTATGTGGCATTCCAAGTATACACAGACACACACACACACACACACACACACACACACACACACACATTTTATTATTTTCTTACATAAATAGTTGTATACTAGGTTTAAATTCTGAGTTTGGATTTTTAAACTTACTAACTTCTAGGAGATCATTCTATTGAGACCTATGAAGTGTTCCTAATAATATTTAACGGCTATATAATATTCCCTTGGTAGATGTATTAGTCCATTCTCATGCTGCTAATAAGGTCATACCTGAGATTGGGTAATTTATAAAGAAAAAGAGGTTTAATGGACTCACAGTTCCACAGTGCTGGGGAGGCCTCAGAATCATGGTGGAAGGTGAAAGGCACGTCTTACATGGTAGGAGGCAAGAGAGAATGAGAGCCAATCCAAAGGGGAAACCCCTTATAAAACCAACAGATCTCGTAAGACTGATTCACTACCAAGAGAACAGTATGAGGGAAACTGCTCCCATGATTCAATTACCTCCCCCAGGTCCCTCCCACAATACATGGGAACTATGGGAGCTACAATTTAAGATGAGATTTGAGTGGGAACACAGCCAACCATATCAGTAGATTAAATGACTCTTAGCTCTTTAACTTTTTTGTTTTAATTTTTACTTACTCTAGTAAATATTATTGGTTGATTTATTAGTTTATCTCTTACCTACCTTTTCTTATATGGTAAGTGATGATTTACTTCATATACTTCACCCACACCTGCATGTCCTCTCAATATATTACTAGTTATAGCATAATTTTAAGTAACTTTATATAACACATTACCATACCAACTACTGTTGACAGTATAGTATCTGTAAAGACACCTCTGTAAAGGTTCATTCACTATTTTTCCACTCTTCTACGTCTCAGCTTCCATGATCCACAGATTTATCTTTATATTGAGTGTGTTGGAAGAATGTATTTTCTATTCTGTTACCAGAAATAAATTGTTCATACCTTGACTAAAAGTTGGCTTTATAAGATGAAAATCTGTAATTTGCTTTTATTTTATCACTATAAATATCGTTCACTGTACAACAAAGTATTAAGGTATGATTATGTTTAGGTTTTTATCACTCAGCTTCAGGGTTTTTTTGTTTGAGTTGTTACTTTTCTTACTTTTCTCTTTATTTCATCTTTGGCTACTAAAATTCTAAATTCTTGTTTTCAATAACAAATCTCCAAAATCCCCATTTCCTGACTGCAGCCTTTCCTCCCAAAGCCCCCCCTTTCCTGCTCTGTTTCTGGTGTATCCCTAAAAATCAGATAAATTCTAGTGGGTCAGATCCACAAATTCCTGGTTCCTGTGTCTTACAATTTCTTAGTTTCCTGCTTTGCTGGGAAATATCTTGAAGTAGCTTCTGAAGGAAGAGTGTTTTGCTTTTTTGTTTTCTTACAGAGAAAACATCTGTGTTAAATAAGCTGTGTAGAGGCAAGAATTTCAGTGCTGTTGGCCACAAGTTCAATGATAATGAATCAACAATGAATATTAAATAAAGTGCCTTTAAATAGAAATGCATAAAACCAAAGGCTGGCAGGGACCAAACTCTGTATTTCCCCTAGGAGCAGTGATTTGACATTCACGAATGCAGTGTTCGTGGGAATTTTATAGAACCTAACTACTGTGAATGACAAGCATCCACAATCATTGTCATTATTTTCACTTAAGTCCAGAAAATGTATTCATTCTGGCCGGGCGCGGTGGCTCAAGCCTGTAATCCCAGCACTTTGGGAGGCCGAGACGGGCGGATCACAAGGTCAGGAGATCGAGACCACCCTGGCTAATACGGTGAAACCCCGTCTCTACTAAAGAATACAAAAAACTAGCCGGGCGACGAGGCGGGCGCCTGTAGTCCCAGCTACTTGGGAGGCTGAGGCAGGAGAATGGCATGAACCTGGGAGGCGGAGCTTGCAGTGAGCTGAGATCCGGCCACCGCACTCCAGCCTGGGCGACAGAGCCAGACTCCGTCTCAAAAAAAAAAAAAAAAAAAAAAAAGAAAAAAAAAAAAAAGGAAAGAAAATGTATTCATTCTAACTTAATCCTTGATGAATAATATAGTTAATTACAAATTCCTAAGTTAAAAAAATATTTACCTCAGAACATCAACAGCATTAATTCATTACATAATGGTAATTTGATCATTTAGATTGAGTACATAGAAGATGGATATGGTCATTTTACTGGAGGTGGTACAAGATTTTGCATGTGTATTTATGTTACCTTGCTCTTGAATAATCATGGCAACATTAGTTGCCCCAGTTCACCTAGAAAATTCACCTATTTATTTAGAAGAGAATCCTATGCTTCTTACTTTTTTTTAAAGGGATAAATGTCAGCTTTCAAGAACATTTTGCATGTGACAGCATGTGAGAATCAACATACATTTAACTACAATCAGTCTTCTTTATTAACTGATTTAGTTTTTGCAATTTCACCTATTCACTAAACTTTATATGTAATTCCAAAATCAATCCTCAGGGCACTTTCATGATCACATATTTGCAGAGCTCAAAAACTTGAGTTGTTAGTAATTAAGGTCAAATAAAGCTGCTCTCTGCATTCTTGTTTCAGCTCCTCTATGGCAAGCAAGTGTTCTTTGCTCAATCTATTTATTTAGTGCCTTTTTCAATTTTTTGTGCTTTCATCGGTAATTTCCCTGTTTAAAATATCACCCAAACATGGTGCTAAAGTGCTAGTCTAGAGTACCTGAGCACCAGAAAGCTGTGATGTGCATTACACAGAAAATACCTCTGTTAGATAAGCTGTGTATAGGCAAGAGTTATAGTGCTGTTGGCCATGAGTTCAATGTTAATGAATCAGCAATGCATGTTACATAAAGTGCTTTTAAATATAAATACATAAAAGGCAGAGGGTTACAAGGGACCAAACCATTCCCCTAGGAGCAATGATTCAGTGTTCATAAACACAGTGTTCATAGGATTTTATAGAACCTCACTACTGTGAATGACAAGAATCCTCTATGTTATATTTTGAGCTCTCCGTCTCACACCTACCTTCTATTTGACCTTTTCAACTATCAAGACTTCTATGCCTCTGCAGGTAGAGGTCTTGATGCTTAATTGCTGCCCCTGTGACAGTCTCTAGTCTACGGCTCCTGCTACCCTACTTTGCCAGATATCACTGCTTCCTCTGATCAAATATCACTGCTTCCTTTTTATATTTCAGTAATTTAGGCAAAACACTTTTCTGATGGCCTCTGCTCCTTTTCTCATTGTTGTTGGTGTATATACCTATTCAATTTTTCATATTTTTGAAATGAATATGAATCTGGGAGTGATCCCCTTTAACTTTCTTGAGTTGAAAGGTCCAGAATATTCTTTCAGATTTTTAGAGATTAAAGCTCAACAAAGATAAGGCCAGTTTTTATAGATTTTATGAAATAATATCAAATCATGGTATTTCAGATTTGAAAAATGAAATATGTAATATTTTGTCCAATTCCAAATATATAGTTGAGTAAATTAAAGGCCTTTCTAGATCTAACTGATGTTCTTCTCTAACTTCCTCCATCTGTGTTCTGCACCTCTGCAGATTGTAGAGGACACCCAGAGTTTGAAACTGGTCAAATAGGTTGTCAGCAGGTCAAAGGGGTACAGAATTTTTGGATCCTACAAGAATTTATTGAAAATGGCTTACCATGGATTATACAATAGACAGAAAGACAAATGAAGCTAGAGAGAAACTGACAGATTAAGAAATTAGGAAAGACAGAGAAGCTAAAGGTTATGATGGGGTCAGAGACACAACCAAGTTCAGCCTTAAACAAGGAGAAGTTGAGGGGAAAAATTCTAGTAAAAGAGGGTAATAGCAGAACTTTCAACTTCACTGTTTTCTATACTTTATAAGTTAGCACGGAAAGTCACTGAAATAGTCAAGAAAAGTATTAACTTTAAAGTCAGAATAATGAGTTTTATCAAAGAAATTGCTCATTTAGCATTGTCATGTAATTGCTAAGGGGAAAAATAAGCATATCAATTCTGTTTGCATCTTTTCTTTTTGTCCCTGGAGAAATTATGTAGCATTGACTTAATTATGCTCCCTTTGAAGTCTTAGAAAGTTAATACATTAAATGTCTACACTTAGTGCTCCACCTCTCATTCAAGAGTTTCAAAGCTTTAAGAAAAATGCTGTGTATCATCCTGCTGTGATATTGGCAGAAAATTGTTACACAGTATATCTGTAAGTGTCCTTGAAATGAATATAGTGAAACAGGAGTGCTCACATGGTTTTATTTAAATATAGATTGGAATATTTTGAAAAAAAAGTTTCAATATAGGAGTAATTTTGCCTTGGTTGCTGTGTACATTATAGTCTTTCCAGAAACAATACAAAAATTTCTATATAAATTAGACATTTTGCCCATGGTCTTTAGTTTTTGGGTTTGAGAAGATGCACCAATTCTTTGAAAGCAGGAAGTTTTACTATTTATACAGCAATAGATATTGTCTCCGGTTTACACTTTTTCTTTAAATTTTCAGAAAGGAACCCTACTGTTCCATGACATCCTTTTATTTAACAATAAGAGAAGGTTATTATTATCTTGTATTCCTTAAACATACTTTATGAAATAGTTTTCATTGTATTGTACTATACCCTAGGTTCATGAGAAAAAAGAACTTTGAGGCTGTCAAACAACAAAAAGGCAAAGTTATATATTTCAAATATGTATGCGGCTTCCCAAAAATAAGCCTTTGGGAAGGTTTAGGAAACAAGAGAAGGTACCTTGTCTCAGTAGATACAGAATGATTCCTATTCATCAAAAGGAAGTGTCACTTTTGAAAAGTGTCTGTTCATAGCCTTTATGCACTTTTTGATGGGGTTGTTTTTTTCTTGTAAATTTGTTCAAGTTCCTTGTACATTCTGGGTATTAGAACTTTGTCAGATGGACAGATTGCAAAAATGTTCTCCCATTCTGTAGCTCATCATCACTGATCATTAGAAAAATGAAAATTAAAACCACAGTGGCATACCATCTCATGCCAGTTAGTATGGCAATCATTAAAAAGTCAGGGAAACAACAGATCGCGGGAGAAGATGTGGAGAAATAAGGAACACTTTTGACACTGTTACGGTGGGAGTGTAAAGTTAGTTCGACCTTGTGGAAGACAGTGTGGTGATTCCTCAAGGACTAGAACCAGAAGATACCAGTTGTGACCCGCCAATTGCTATGTGGTATTGTATATACCCAGGAAGGATGATACAATCATTGCTACCATAAAGACACACAGATTGTTATTGCAGCAGCACATATTCACAATAGCAAAGACGTGGAACCCAACCCAAATGGGGCCATCAATTAGACTGGATAAAGACAATATGAGGGCACATATGACACCATGGAATACTACCCAGCATAAAAAGAGATGAATTCATGCCCTTGCAGGGACATGGATGAAGTGGAAACCATTCATGGCTCAGGTAAACAAACACAAGAACAGGAAAAACCAAGCACCACATGTGCGCACGAAAAGCTAATAATGAGCACACATGGACACAGGGAGGGGACCATCACACACTTGGGCCTGTCGGGCAGTGGGGGGCAAGAGGTGAGAGATCATTAGGACAAATACCTAACGCATGCAGGGCTTAAAACCTAGATGATGGGGGCTGGGTGCAATGGCTCAGGCCTATAATCTCAGCACTTTGGGAGGCCAAGGTGGGCAAATCATGAGGTCAGGAGATTGAGACCATCCTAGCTAACACCGTGAAACCCCATCTCTACTAAAAATACAAAAAATTGGCCGGGCGTGGTGGCAGGTGCCTGTAGTCCCATCCACTAGGGAGGCTGAGGCAGGAGAATGGTGTGAACCCGGGAGGCGGAGCTTGCAGTGAGCCGAGATCACGGCACTGCACTCCAGCCTGGGCAACAGAGCGAGATTCCATCTCAAAAAACAAACAAACAAACAAACAAACATCCTAGATGATGGGTTGATAAGTGCAGCAAATCACCATGGCACATGTATACCTATGTAACAAACCTTCATATTCTGTACATGTATCCCAGAACTTATAATAAAAAATAATTATAATTAAAAGGGTGCCCTGAGTACTCAAATTGCTGTGATAGTTATTTAAATGACACATTTTTTATAAAATAAATTATATGGAGACATTATACAATGCACAATTTTAAAGATGAAGCAATTATAATATAGGGCATATAAGTTTACAACTCAACAAATTTCCATGTGACCATCATCCAGGTCAAGAAACAGAATATAACTAGCATGCCTATGTTCCTCATTCATGAACCCTCCGGTTACTATCTCCCCAAAGGTATCCTGACTGTTAACACTATTCAACTAGTTCTGATTCATTTTAAACTACATATAATAGAATCATACAGTGTATACTGTTTTGTGTTTCTGTTGTTCAGCATTATAACAGTGAGATTCATCCATGTTGAAGTTTGTAGAAAAAATGCATTCATTTTGATTGCCTCAACATATTTTGTTATATGAATAAGACAGAATTTGTATACTTCTGTTGATGATTTTTTTACAGTTTTGCTCATTAAAAATAGGGGTTCTATGTACATCTTTTTGGATATGTCTGTAGTTTTGTTGAATGTATACTTAGGAATGGAATTGCTAGCTCAAGGAGTATGCATAAGGCATGTCACATATTAAGGCTAGCCAATGCTGCCAGTTTCCCGAAGTGTTTATACCAATTTTACTATTTCAAGTAGTAACTGAAAGCATTCCAATTTTCCATTTCTTCATCAACACTTGTTATTTTCTGTCTTCATCATTTTATTTAAACTGCTGGACATATATTAAATTCAGATTTTCATTTGCATTTTTCTGATGAATGATTTATTTTGTATATTTATTTGCTTTGAGGATATTTTTCTTTTATGGAGTGCTTGTTGAAGTTATAGTCCCCCCTTCTGTCCCCTCATGATTTGTAGAAGCCCTTTGAATATAATGGATAAAAGTCTCCTGTCAAGTGAATGTATTTTAAACCTCTTCTGTTTGTCTTTTCACCCGGTAAATAGTGAATTTTGATAAACAGAAGTTCTTATTTGTAATGTAGCCCAAACTATTAAATTGTTTGCAGTTAATACTTTTTGTCTTTTTTTAAAGAATGCTTCCTACTCCAAAATTATGAAGATCTACATATAAGTTTTTTCTAGAAACTTGTTTTATCATTTACATTTTAAATCTGAAGTTCATCTGAAATTAATTGTTTTGCATAATGTAAAGTGGAGGTAAAGATACATTTTATTTTCCATATGGTGAACACTTCATTTTAACACAAGATCAGTGTGCCTGAATGGAAAGAATAATAAAAGCTTCCAATACCTATTAATGAAGTGGGAGTTGGTTCGTGTATTTGAAAGTATTATATCTGTACTGCATCCTATTGCTATGACCTATATATTATTTTCTAATACGAAGCACATGACTTTATAATAAGAGGAAAAGTTATATTGGTGAATTAACTGAAATAAGAATCTTCCTGTGATCCCAGGATCACAAAAGTTAATGATGCTGGATTCTATAGTGAAAGCTGTAACTCTTTCCATGGGCCCAATAGTTATGGGTCATCAAGTAGCAGATAGTGGCCAATCACTCAAAAACAAACTGCTCCATATAAATATAGTTTTTACAATTGCATGGAATTGTAAGAAAAAAAATAACTGGCTTAAAAAAAAAACCAAAATCTCTAACAGGCACTGATTCATCCCTGATTTAGCTTATATTTCCTTGTATCATATTTATCAATTATTATTAAACTACTCTCAAATCTGAGTTTTAACTTTAGCTTTATAAGCTTGTGTTGAAAGGCAGCTCTATTACTAGTCAATCCACAGATGTGTTTTTTTTTTTAAATGAAAAAGTCTTAAATTTATTTTACTTTGCGTTTGACCTAAATTGTGTATGACAGTTCTTGCTTCTGTTAATGAGGCCCGAGACAGCATCAGGTTTTGCTTTTCTGATTGGAGCTCTGTTTAACTTGCAGAAGGTTTCTCTGAACATGGAAACTAAACAAATAACAGATTTCCAATGAGTCTAAACTTCCAAATAAAACAGATCCAAATGAACCCTCTTGTGACCACTGACTTGGGACACTGATATTGGTGGACAATTTGCTACTAACTTCTAACAGCCTATAGTCCATTCAATAATTTTTGACTTTGCAACATCTACGGCTGTTTTTTTCTTTATACTAAGTTTTTAAGTAAGTCAATCATTTTATTCCATTCCATCTGAATTATTATCCAAGCAATAATTTGAAAATTGTGGAAAAGCAAGAAAATGTCTGAATATTTGTGATGATTGTACCATTATTTTAAATATAAAATCACAGTTGCTTCAACCTTCAGGACAAGAAAATTGAAATCCTTCTCTAATGCATTTTTCACTTATTCAATTATTCAAACAATATATTTAAAGCTATTCTATGCAAGTCAGTGTGGGAAGAGCTGTAAGAATACAATAATGAATGGTATATGATTCCATACCCCAAGGGATATAGACTCATAAAGAAAATGCTGTAAACATAAAGTGCGCAAAATAATAAAACCATAAGAACAGACACAGTTAAATTACTCCTCTCTACTCCTAAAGGGACTTGAGAATAAAGAAAGCAAAGTTGCTACCTAAAACCTAATCAAATAAAGTCTATTGGCAATGTATGAGTTACACATCCCTAGGTTATTCATATCAAAACCTTATTGTTCTGCTGTAAGTGAGAATTCTTGACCATTTCAAAAATTCTTACTATAACTTGCTGTAGTCTTCTCAAAGCAAGTCTAGAATGTAAATGAATCCAATAATAATTAAATTTTTATTAAATTTTCACTCCATGACATTATACAGGTGATTCAAAAACAAAGGGAGTAGTTAGACTGGACCTAATGATAAATTTCACAATGGGAATTTGGCAGTGTTTGTCTATTACTGCTTAGAGAAGATACCAGTCATGGAAGGCAAGGACATGCTAACATATGAAGGTATTCTCTGTAGTATGTCAGGCACAATTCATCAGATTTAATTGAAACGATTTTCAAAATTATGCACCTTTTTGAACTCTGCTCCTACTCTATCACATAAGAAGCCATGAGAATGGTAAGCTCATGCATTCTAAGAATTAGAGAGATCTATTTGTTGCAAACAAATAAACTAGCAATGTAATTTAGATGCTGATTTCTATTTTATTTGCTTAGTACATAAACGACAAATACATGCTACAAGTGCCATTAATTCCATTTCCAGACCAAAACCATAGATTACTACTGTCTGCCCCGCTGTACTGAGTAGTTATGGCTAATGGATCTTAGTTAGCACCAGAGTCTGAACCTATTTGCCAATCTGGGTTAGTATGAGTCAGTCTCCCAGAACTTAATCAATTCCTTAAATGCTTACTGACAAAATCAATATTTTAGATTTGTAGAGAACCAAATTTTAAGGTAATGCCACCCCATGAGGCTTTGTTGAAAAATTAGATAGTCTCTCTAGATTACAGTTCTATCCAGACTTTTTCTCACTCTAACACAAATAGGAGGGAAATTAACTGTCTTGACAGAGCAAATTAAGAAGGTCAATTTACTTTTCCTAACAAAACCTATTGTTATTAGAATGAAAAAAATACCCTGTGGCATAAGAAGGTTAAAAATTAAACTTATATGTGTCTATCCCATAGTAAAATTTCATGAACATGGAGGTCCTTTAATGTTCTGGCTAATTAAATTTTCAGTGCCTTATAGACTACACCAAAATTTCTTTTTGGTTTCTACTTGTAGAAAAGTGTTAGAAATACTTTAGTCTGGGTTTTTTGCTTTGTTTTGCTTTGTTTTTTGAGGTAAGACCTAGAGTATAGCCAGGATACCTAAACCTTTCACATTGATATATCAGTATGTTGCTGGATATTCAGATTATCAATGCTTATTATGTTAAAATTCACCTGGGGCCTAAAATCATATTTATCACTTAGTTCATATGTCTTTTTTAGTAAACCATCTAAGATCTTCCTTATAAAGTTAAATATAAATATACCCATCTCTATGCAATGTTTTGCATATTGGCATGAAAGAGTATATATATGAGAACATGCATTTATACACAAATGTAGAAGTTTTGAAAAGCAAGTTCATTAACTGATTCTCTGATATATATAATATTTATATATGTTATAAAATAATATCTGCTATGCAGTATTTTATCATTCTGTTAAAACTAAAAGCTATTAATTGACAACTACTTGAAATCTAATAAGTTGTTACTTTCAATATTATTTGATCAAAATCAGAGTCAGATTATTAGCCCTCTCTAATTGGCCAAAATCTTCATTTTGAAAGATATCATGAGAAACTTGCAAAAATAAATTGCCATTTGAAATTTATTGTGTAGAAATTACTTTTTTTCTTAACCATGATTCTTGTTTTGTGTTGTGGGAAGTCAGGGACCCCAAACGGAGGGACCGGCTGAAGCCATGGCAGAAGAACATAAATTATGGACATTTATCACTTCCCTAATCAATACTCTTGTGATTTCCTATGCTTGTCTTTACTTTAATCTCTTAATCCCATCATCTTCGTAAGCTGAGCATGTATGTTGCCTCAGGACCCTGTGATGATTGTGTTAACTGCACACATTGTTTGTAGAGCATGTGTGTTTGAACAATATGAAATCTGGGCACCTTAAGAACAGGATAACAGCAATTTTCAGGGAACAAGGGAGCTAACCTTAAAGTCTGGCTGCCTGTGGGCTGGACAGGACAGAGTCACATCTCTCTTATCACCAAAAATGGGTAAGAGAAATATCGCTGAACTCTTTTCCCAGTAAGAAATCTTAATAACAGCCCTGGGAAAAGAATGCATTCCCAGGGCGGGTCCTCTAAAATGGCTACCCTAGGAGTGTCTGCCTTACACAGATGTACATAGGGATGAAACACGCCCTAGTCGCCTGCAGCGCCCCCAGGCTTGCTAGGATTAGGAAATTCCAGCCTGGCGAATTCTAGTCGGACCATTCTCTGCTCTTGAACCCTGTTAAGATGACAGTGCATGCACAGCGGGACATGGAAATGTGTCCAGAATTGGTGGGTTCTTGGTCTCACTGACTTCAAGAATGAAGCCGTGGACCCTCGCAGTGAGTGTTACAGTTCTTAAAGATGGTGTGTCTGGAGTTTGTTCCTTCAGATGTGTCTGGAGCTTCATCCTTCTGGTGGGTTCGTGGTCTTGCTGTCAGGAGTGAAGCTGCAGACCTTCGCAGTGGGTGTCACAGCTCTTTAAGGCAGCGCGTCTTCCCGGTGGGTTCATGGTCTTGCTGGCTTCAGGAGTGAAGCTGCAGACCTTCGCAGTGAGTGTTACAGCTCTTAAAGGCAGCATGGACCCAAAGAGTGAGCAGCAGCAAGATTTATTGTTAAGAGCAAAAGAATAAAGCTTCTACACTGTGGAAAAGGACCCAAGCAGGTTGCCACTGCTGGCTTGGGTGGCCAGCTTTTATTCCCTTATCTGACCTCATCCACATCCTGCTGATTGGTCCATTTTACAGAGAGCTGATTGGTCCGTTTTGACAGAGTGCTGACTGGTGTCTTTACAATTCTTGAACTAGACACAGAGTGCTAGACGGAAAAGTTCTCCAAGTCCCCACTAGCTTAGCTAGATACAGAGTACCAATTGGTGTATTTACAAACCTTGAGCTAGACACAAAGTACTGATTGGTGTATTTACAAACCCTGAGCTAGACACAGAGTGCTGATTGGTGCATTTACAATCCTTGAGCTAGACACAGAGTGCTAGACAGAAAAGTTCTCCAAGTCCCCACTAGGTAACCTAGATACAGAGTACAGATTGTTGTATTTACAAACCTAGAGCTAGACACAGAGTACTGATTGGTGTATTTACAAACCCTGAGCTAGACACAGAGTGCTGATTGGTGCATTTATGATCCCTTAGCTAGACATAAAAGTTCCCCAAGTCCCCACCAGACTCAGGAGCCCAGCTGGCATCACCCAGTGGATCCCACACAGGGGCTGCAGGCAGAGCTGCCCACCAGTCCCAAGCCGTGCCTGCACTCCTCAGCCGTTGGGCAGTCGATAGGACCAGGTGCCACGGAGCAGGGGGCGGAGCCCATCAGGGAGGCTAGGACCCCGCCGGAGCCACAGCGGAGTAGGGGTCTTGGGCATGGTGGGCTGCAGGTCCTGAGCTCTGCCCTGCAGGGAGGCAGCTGAGGCCCAGGGAGAATTTGAGCACAGCGCTGGCAGTGCTGGGGGACCCGGCAGCAACCTCTGCAGCTGCTGGCCCGGGTGGTAAGCCCCTCACTGCCCTGGGCCAGTGGCGACAGCTGGTCGCTCCGAGTATGGGGCCCTCCAAGCCTGCGCCTGTGCCCGCAGGAACTTCCACTGGCCTGTGAGCACCATGCACAGCCCTGGTTCCTGCCCCTGCCTCTCCCTCCACACCTCGGCCAGCCCAGAGAGGGGTTCCCACAGTGCAGTAGCAGGCTGAAGGGCTCCTCAAGTGCCACCAGAGTGGATACTGAGGCCGAGGAGGCCCCGAGAGTGAGGGCTGCTAACACATTGTCTCCTCTCAGAAGTTCATTAGTGATTCTAGATTTGCCCTGACCTTGTGATCTCGCCCTGACCTCCTGCCTTGTGATCTTTTGTTGCCCTTAAAGCATGTGATCTCTGTGACCCACACCCTATTGGTACACTCACTCCCCTTTTGAAAATCACTACTAAAAACTTGCTGGTTTTGTGGCTTGGGGACATCATGGAACCTGCTGACATGTGATGTCTTCCCCGGACACACAGCTTTAAAATTTTCTCTTTTGTACTTTTCCCTTTATTTCTCCGACAGGCCGACACTTAGGGAAATAGAAAAGAACCTACGTAAAATATTGGGGCTAGTTTCCCCAATATCTTGGCTCTATTCCGCCCAGCCCACAGGCAGCCAGACTTTAAGGTTAGCTCCCTTGTTCCCTGAAAATCGCTGTTATCCTGTTCTTAAGGTGCAGATTTCATATATTTCAAGCACACATGCTCTACAAACAATTTGTGCAGTTAACACAATCATCACAGGGTCCTGAGGCAACATACATCCTCAGCTTATGAAGATGGTAGGATTCAGAGATTAAAGTAAAGACAGGCGTAGGAAATCACAAGAGTATTGATTGGGAAAGTGATAAATGTCTGTGAAATCTTCACAATTGCTGGGCGCGGTGGCTCAAGCCTGTAATCCCAGCACTTTGGGAGGCTGAGACGGGTGGATCACGAGGTCAGGAGATCAAGACCATCCTGGCTAACACGGTGAAACCCCATCTCTACTAAAAACTGCAAAATAGCCGGGCGAGGTGGCGGCGCCTGTAGTCCCAGCTACCCGGGAGGCTGAGGCAGGAGAATGGCGTGAACCCAGAAGGCAGAGCTTGCAGTGAGCTGAGATCCAGCCACAGTACTCCAGCCTGAGTGACAGAGCAAGACTCCATCTCAAAAAAAAAAAGAAAAAAAGAAAAAAAAGAAAAGAAATCTTCACAATTTATGTTCTTCTGCCATGGGTTCAGCCGGTCCCTCCGTTTGGGGTCCCTGACTTCCCGCAACAGTTTTGTTCCTAATGGCTTGAATGTCCTGTAAAGAACACTGGTATTAAAATTAAGAAGTAGGTGAACACCTCAATTTTCAAAAATTATTGTAATGAATAAGCAAACCCTTATTAAAAAGGAAAAGAGAAAGATGAAGGGTGGATTTGGAACTGACCAGAATTCATAAGTTTAATATCCGTAAATTGTTACATATAGGACCGATGTCCAGCAAGTGTGCACCTATAAAGCTCTGTTCACTGCTTATGATTGGCATCCTCTCTCATGGAAGGTGTCCTATTTGGTTGCTGCATGGCTATTTTACAGAGTTTTAAAATATTTTGAATAGCATTCCCAATCACATGAGCCCTCTAGCAGTGTACAATTGTGAGACTTTCATCTACTGACCCAAGTTGGTGACTTTTTCAATCCACATCTCTTTATATATCATTCTGTTTTAGTCTTCTTAGTGAATAAAATATAAATTAATGTCAGTTTTAAACATTTAATACCTAATAAATGTTTGCATTTTAAATTTCACTTGCCATTATTTAATTAGCATTAGTATATTACAGTTAGACTAAATGCTCTCTAATTTGGAAATGTTTCCAGTGATAATTTTTAATTTTTTTTTCAAATTACCAGTTTTATTGAGAGGAAAAAAACCTAACTTTCTCTTTATTTTGTGTATATATTCATAATAGTCTACAGAGTTCAAAAGAAGACATGGTTGGCATAATACTTTAGAGATAAACAAAAATGTATTTACCTAAAACAAAGTTTCTTGGTCTTGGCACTATTGACAATTTGAACCAGATAATTTTTGTTGTGGGCAGATGTCCTATACATTATAATATGTTTAGCAGCATCTGCCTGTACCCATTAGATGTCAATAATACCTACCCGAGCTGTGGCAGAAGATAAAATTATCCCTGGTTGACAGTCATTGGTAACTATTTAATTCTGAAACAGTAAATTTTTGTTCTCACGAACTTTTTATTGCTGTCCTATGATAATTACTTTTCACTTTATCACTAATAATAGGTAGCCAGCATTTATTAGGCTCTTTCATTTGTGTGACACTGCTCATCACCCTGTAAGTTAACACTTATAATCCTCAAAAAAACCAATGACATAGATATAACAGTATCTTTATTTCACAAATAAAAACTTTTTTTTAATGATGTATAAGCATTTGTCTATCTAAATTAGGTAGATCCTTTACATTTTATTTTTTGTTTGCTTAGTGATCACTTTTGAAGTTATTGTACTATTTTTTAATGTGTTCATCATGAAATGCATTTTTTTTTAGAGTTACTTGGTTTCCAAGTGACATTTAACTCCCTAAAAGAGCATTTAATTAGTAAGTTTATGTTGTGGTCTTTGAACATACCATCTGAGGGAAGAGTGTGCTAGATTGCCTTTTGACTTACGATTTTAGAACAAAATAAATGAAAAGAAATGAACATATACATAAACTGAGAAGCATAACTAATTGACAGCAAGAAATGAGTTGATTCTCAACATATAAAGTAGTTGCTGAAGGCAATAGCTAACATATATTGTGTTTTTCTTATGTTCCATACCCTGCTGTAAGTGTATTTTACATATGTACACATGTATTTATCACACCAAATCTAGAGGATACATGCAAGTTTAGCTTCATTTTACAGCCGAGGAGATTGATACGCAGAGAGGTTGTAAAAGTAGTTCCAGGTCACACAGCAAGTAATAGCAAAACCAAGTTGACATTACTAGTAAAGAGTATGCTAGGCTGGGCATGGTGGCTCATGCCTGTAATTCTAGCTCTTGAGAGGCTGAGGCAGGAGGATCAATTGAGACTGGGAGTTTGAAATCAGCCTGGGAAATTGAAGCCAGCCTGGGCAACATAGGGAGACACTATCTCTCCAAAAAATTAAAAATTATAATAGCTGGGTATGGTGGTACATGACTGTAATCCTAGTACTCTGAAGGCTGATGTGGGAGGATTGTTTGAGCCCCAGGGTTCAAGGTTATAGTGAGCTGTGATTGAGTCACTGCACTGCAGCTTGGGCAGTAGAGTAAGACCTTGTTCCAGGGGGAAAAAAAAGTATGTTGCTATATTGCTTTTCCAGCTTACAGTGAAAGTGAAAAAGTCAACTTAACCTTTTATTCATGACATAAGAGGTAGTTGGTATGTCTAACTCCCATTAAATTATTTGTATGGAGAACTTGTACTGTGAACTTTATAAGTAAAATCTATTGCCTGGTATCATAATATAATGGAGGAATTGGTCAGGATTATGGAGTTTTGTCGTGTTTTGCCCTTAAGCATAGACAAGAACAGAACTTTTGGATTAAATGGATCAATTTTAGTGTATGTGCATATACTAGAGAGAGAAAAAGAGAGAGGAAGAAAGAGATCTAGCTTGAATAAATAAATTTTGACATAAAGAAATTTTGAAATATGGGAATTATTGGAACTCCAGTGGCTCACAGTATGATACTTAATTATTGATATGACAAGATAACTCAATATGCTGAATGTGAACTTTCAGAACAAAAGAATAATGTTAATGGTGGTTTAATCTAAGAGATCCAATTTGTCAATCAACCTCACATTGGACTTGTAGAGAAAACAGATGGCAATGATGATTCCCCCATTGTTAAACTGCCCTAAGCAGGACTAATAAGAGGAGCAGGAATGGAAGCTTGGGAAACCTGAGGTACAGAAAGGGACATGAGCCTGACTATTTCTTAGTAAACACAAGTTTGCCTTTTCTGGGAGACCTGAAATAAATGTTTATCCTGGTTCAAACTCCCATGGTGATCCTGACCTGAGCTTAAGAGTTGCTAAAAAAAATTTCACAAACTTACAGCAGAAATGAAATAACAATTTCAAAAGAGACTCCGATTTTGATGAGTAGAGCTTATGCTTTGCATTTCTATAACTGTTTTGGGAATTGCAAACCTCATGGTATTTCTAAATTATCCATCCCCTATTCTACCAGTGTTGGTTTGTATACTCAAGGTATATTGATTGCCATGAAAGCAAACTAAAACCACAAACAAACCCATCAACCTAGCAGGCCAACCTTCTCTAGACATTAAATTTATATTTTTTAAAAACTATCTAAAATTCAGAATGACTGCCAGTAGCAGAGTGGAGAAATTTGGCAACAAATATAGCTTAACCATATAAATAACTTATTTTTTATTATAAGTAACTGAGAAGTTTAGCAATTAGTGCATCTACTTCATTGCATTTTAAACTGTAACGTGTTTCTTGGCCAGCCTTTCATCTTTCTATGAGTGTCTCACATTGAATTTAATCTTTACATTGGCTAAATTCTAACTAAACAAAAATTTCTTAAAACATAGCTGAAAGTAAATATTTTTTTCTCAGCAATGACCTACCCCCTCCCTAGACTGCCTACTTTTGGTATTTTGGGACTGATTGCTAGAATTTAAATGAAAAGATTAAATAATTGTTTTTGTTTGTTTGTTTTTGGTGAGATGGAGTCTCACTGTGTCACCAGACTGGAGTGCAGTGGAGCCATCTTGGCTCACTGCCACCTCTGCCTCCTGGGTTAAAGCGATTCTCCTACCTCAGCCTCCTGAGTAGCTGGGACTACAGGCATTTGCCACCATGCCCAGCTAATTTTTGTGTTTTTAGGAGAGACAGGGTTTCACAGTCTTGGCTAGGATGATCTCGATCTCTTGACCTCGTGATCTGCCTGCCTTGGCCTCCCAAAGTGCTGGGATTACAGACTTGAACCACTACGCCTGGCCAATTAAAACATTTTTAAAATCCAGTCTAATCTCTTTGTTTTTTAAATTGAGAGGAGGTTAAAATAACTGGTAAATTATAAGCATATTTATTTATTTGTAATATTGTTGTTTTCATTATCCAGGTTGAGAACTAGCCTGGTTCATTTTAATTTTTAATTTTTATGTAAGATGCATAATAGTTCCACATATTTATGGGGTGTAGGTGGTATTTTGATATAAGGTTACAATGTGTAATGATTAAATCTGGGTAACTGGGATATCCATTACCTCAAACATTAATCATTTCTTCGTGTTGGAAATATTCCTGGTTCTCACAGGATATAAAATTTGAGACATTCAGTTCTCATCTCTGCACAAATGGATCTGTTTTATTCTTTTTCCTATGTATACAACTAGCACTATAGAGCTGTTACCTAGGAACATCTATTAGTTGCTTAAACTGGGTCTCCTAGAATAGTGTCTCTCAGTATTGTTATATTTGAGATCTGATTTTAGGAACTTGTTCTTTAATGATTTATGCCCACCTCAATCCATGAGTAAACAAACAAACAACAAAAATGGACTGTAAACCATTATCTGCAATAAAAAAAAATTATGATTTAAATATCAGGACTAAGGAAAGGATAAATTAGAAGAACATTAGAAATTAACATAGCACAATATAGGCCGGGATGTTGCACTATTTCTCCCAATACAACAGTAATCACCTTGAGGTCAGGGGCTCTTGTAAATTTCACGTTTTCCTCAGTATTTGACATAAAACCTACATATAATTTGGCACTCAATACCTACTTGTTTGTTTTATTTTACTCACTTATGCAAAAAATAGAGCAGAAAGAAAATGATTGCCTTACGTAGCATGAAACACTTGCTTTTTATGGGTGAGATCATGCCGCCCATTTAAGCACCTTGACACAATTACAAAGATCTAGGGAACTGTACCATTCTCAGGTTGCTTCACTTCCTGGCTGATTTTAAACACCTGGAGGAATGAACCATTGAAAATCCTTTGTGCTGTCCACAGTTAAGTTTGGGTGCAGTCTCACAGTTCTCAGCATGGATGCTAATTTCCAAATTTTAACTTGGGCCCTTAAGGGATGGAATTGGCTTACCTCATATCTCTTTAGAAGGAATGAACTTCAACCTGACACATATTCACTAATTATTATTATTTCTTAATTCTCTTAAAACATAAAAGATGAAAGGCTAAAATGTAATTCTAATTGGCAAAGGAATTTCATACCGGGAAGGCATCTCTTGATTAGCAGCTGTGTAGGCAGAGGGAGGGTTGGGGGTATGGAAATTTGGCTAAGAACTCACACAGAAAAGTGCTCGATGTGCTTCGAAATAGCTCAATCAGTACTCAGCGTGCTGTGAAAGCGCTCAACTGGTGCTCAACTTCCAGCATATTTAAATGAGTTGAACGCTTACTTTTTAAAAGTGCTCAATTGGGAGTGCTCAAGTTGTGGTACCTATTAGTTGAATGCTAATTAACTTCTCCTCTTCATATGGTTCACTTCTCTATTAAACAAACAGACAGTTTTGCTGTTCATGTTTTCAAGTTAAACGTGGACTGTCCATGAGACATTAAGGGATTTGTATTTATTTTTGAGAAGGAAATTATACCATCAACTATTCCATCAACTGTAGCTTTTTCTTTGCATGCTCTTGCATGCATGTTCTTGCGCTCTTTCTTGCCCTCTCTCTTAGATTTTTATGTTATACTCCTCACTATTTCTGAGCTTTATTGTTTTGTTTGAAGCCATTTTGAGAAAACTAAAAGAGCAGAACTAAATGTGTTATTTGATCTGATATCTTTTATTCCTGATACATAGGCTTGGTTTTTCCCAAGTGTCTTTTCAATCATCTTGATAACCCTGCTCTTCAGAAATAGTTTTGAGCTTTAATTTGAGTTTAAGAAACTGCATGATTTTGTGCTATGTTTCTAAACGTCCACTTTCACCTTTGGTGAACTCATTAGAATCTTACTTTTTTAAGTTGGAAAGATGAATCCTGTAATTTGGTACATAACAAAGACTTCATTAATCTGTTTAAGATTGAATTTGAGCTATATATTTTGAGAATGCACTTTGGGAATAAATTACTATGCCATGAATTAAAATGAAGATTTAAATGGATATTTTTTTCCTGTAACTTCAAAATTTATTTCCTAGGCAGATGTTGTGCACATTGTACAGCATCACATAACAGGACAATTGTGTCCTATTTTCCCTGATTACCAACAGAAAGTTATGCACAGGTGAAGAAAGCCTTAGGAACATGCTCCTATAAATGCAGAAAAAGGCATGCCAAAGCTTTACCTGTCAAAATACAAACTATCAAAGACTATTTCAGTTTAATTGTTGATCTTCTATAATGATGTGGCGAATTGTTCAAAGTAAAGGTTAAGGAATATTTAGGCAAATAGAAAAGTAGAATTCCATTTGCTTCACATAGCAACTGAAAAAGAAGAATGCATAGTCTCACTTTTATGGTGAATAAAATGCAATTTTAATTAGCACCTAATGCAGGATTAATGCATTAGCCTCCTAACTCATCTCCCAGTTAACCACATTCTAAGACAGAAATGCCTTTCAATATATGTCATTGAAAAGGCCACATTAGGACTTCTTAGGCTGGAAGTCATTGAAAATATAGGTCATCTAACGCCCCTGTTCTGATTTGGGTTCTCCAAAAACCTTCTGATTTTAATTGGCTTCCATATAGGTCTACTGTGGAGAAAGAATGAGTTGGTCAGATGAATATTGTGTAGAAAATAAGTTAGTCATATGTCAGTATATATGAAACAGATACAAATCTCACTGAAAATGAAGAAATTTGTACCATGGCTTTGAATTGCAATCTGAATTTTGTAAATGTGAATCTGAACTGAGTAATGAGATGGTGCTTAGTGTTCTCCTAATAGCAGCTTTCTGAGTCTGCAGTCCTAATGGCCTGACCTTGGATGGTCATGAATTCACTAAGGTAATGACTATCACAACATGAAGCCTCTTTAAAGAAAACTTGCTGGATGTCAAATTTCTGTTTTAAATTTTTCTCTTTGAGTTTAAATTGAATTTCTGTGGTGTTTTCACAAAAGTGCCATGTTCGGTTTTATGAACATAATGAACATCATTTTTTTACCTTTATGCAAATATTCTCAGCCACTATTAAGGCATTTTAATGGAAATTAAAATTTGATTTTTTAGCAACTTGGGGTAGCTTATAATGATAATATTGAATCAGGAATATCTTTTTTGTAGAACAAAATGAAGGAAGTTGGGTAGTAGAGGTCCCTTCACAAATTCTACCCAGTGGCTATAAGAGGCAATACCGGGTTATTGCTTTGCTGTAAAATAAGAGAGAAATGTATGCCCCGTTGCCCCCTTGCTGTTTGGCATATTGAAACTTTCCTATTAAATTACCCTTTACTGAGTTTCACTGTGCTGTCTCTCTGAAAATAAAAGCTAATTCAGCTTTCTTATATTTATGATAACAAAAAGCAATATCTAAAGTGGGGGGTTACTGTGCAATCATACATTCAAGTGATATATTTACTCTCATAAACTAAGGAAGGTATTTAAATGGTTTGCATTAGTTTTAAACAATTATCTCTTTGTATTCACTTGACCTAGTTAGATAATGATGTGCAAACATTTGATTTAATAACACATTAGTAAAATGTTCGGTGAAGTCTTAAAACAACTGCTTTTAATATTCCTGAACAATAGGAGGCTTTGGGTTCAGTCTCCTGTGAGGTGTGTGGTGCTTGTTTGCAATCAGCTCTGACATTTTCAGAGTCTTCTACTACAAAGAGATTCTATTTTGAAAACACTTATTAGGGAGCAGCTGAATGTGTGTCCTCCATTGAGCACTAAGTTTTTGTTGTTTTCAGTTGTTGGTGGCCAAGATTAAGAAACAATTGAGAAAGCATCCATGTGTGCCATTTGATAGTTATACAAGATAATACTTTTTCACTTTTTAAAAATATCTTTTCCAAATTGGGATTTTGTAATGTATTAATATGCTAATGACTGCTATGACTGTTTGTGTTCTTCCTCTACTGTATGATCTGCTTTCCAATTGAAAATTAATAAAGGCTCCCAACTGGTCCTAAAGTTTTCATCGACATGAGCAGATGTTGCTATTGTTTGTTTGGCTGGAGCATTCACTTTGAAAGATACGATCTCAGTTTGAAAGTATACTAAGCGCTAGTCCTGTTTTTGCATAGTAGCATCAGGAAAATATTTTGTTTTTATTTCAGTCGCAAACCAAGAAGAGTTACCTTACCAATTTTAGGACGTGAACTTCAGAGAGCAGTCATGATGTTGTTTTGGTTTTATTCTAATATCAAAGTCCTGCTAATGACAACAAAAAAATACTTATTATATGTGGATCAAGTGACGGAGAACTTATCACTATTTTTATAAACTGTGTGGTATGCTAAAATTTCAGTCATTTTATCCATTTTGTAAAAATTTAACACTCATATAATACAAACTATATGCCACTATTCAAATTAATTACAGGTTCATTTAAACATCATAATAACCGCACAGGATAATTACTTTACTATTATTATACCCATTTTGTAGATAAATAAGCTAATGTCCAGGAAGTTATATAGCCTTTCCAAGGTCACACCATGGATTTTAACTCAGGCAATTTGCCTCCACAGTCTGTGCTTCTATCTGCCAAACTACCTTGTGTTAAAAATTCCAAGTGTTATTGTGTGTGTTTTTTAAAATTTTCTTAAGAATGCTAACCTCTTGGATATTTCTTAATAAGTCCTTGTTTTAATGGTAAGACAATGGACTTTCTTGTAGTGATCCTGTTATTCTTTGACTGAAAATGTGGCCAAAGCTTCTGAGGAACATATATCCAAAAGAGAGGGTATAGAAAGAGAGCCTTCCGAGGCAACTGGATGATATGGCAATCCTGAAGATCAATGAGATGAAAATGTCATACTGCCACATCCATTTCATTTAACCTTTAGGTTTAAAACTTTCAATGAAAAGGAATCATTAAAAGTATTAGTATATAGTGTAAATACTGACTAGGCTTGTTTATTATCTTACATAAACAAAAATAATTTCAATAAATTGCATATAAATGTTATATACTCAGTATATATGTAGGAGAAAATGAATTCTAAAGGAGAAACAATAGAAGAATCTGTGGTTGAGGCAAATTTATCTCTTCAAAGATACTTTATTGTTTAGATCAACTATAATACTAAGTGAATAAGACTTAAATTTGTGATTTAAGGTGATTCCACACTGACCAAGACATTAGGGAGATAAAAGGAACAATGAGTCGGGCGCTGTGGCTCATGCCTATAATCCCAGTACTTTGGGAGGCCAAGGTGGGTGGATCACGAGGTCAGGAGATCGAGACCATCCTGGCTAACACGGTGAAACCCCGTCTCTACTAAAAATACAAAAAATTAGCCGGGCATGGCGGTGGGCACCTGTAGTCCCAGCTACTCGGGAGGCTGAGGCAGGAGAATGGCCTGAATCCGGGAGGTAGAGCTTGCAGTGAGCTGAGATTGTGCTACTGCACTCCAGCCTGGGCAACAGAGCAAGACTCCGTCTCAAAAAACAAAAAACAAAAAAACAAAAAAAAGAACAATGATCAGTAGGGTATGAAAATATCATCCAAAGCCAAGGTAATTTATTTCATCTTGTTACCAAAAATATTAAACTCTTGTTTTCCTTTAAGAATATATTCATAAGCAAGAAAAATATGGCCTCTTCTATTGCATAGTTTATAATCTAAAGTTGTTGATTATGGCAGACAAAAATTAATATAGAAATGTAAGTACATATAGAGAAAACAAAATATATAATTGTTTACAATCTTGGACTGTGTGTCAGTGGTTTCAAATTCTAAATGATGAAATTAAGCTTATAACTCTTAGTCTTGCAGCCAGTTGATATTTGCCAAGTCATGCTTAACCCTTCTCAAATTTTAGTAGGAAATCAATATTTTGCAGTTTGCTCATCTTAAGCAGATGGTTATAGCAAAACTTCAGCCTGAGTTTATCCATTGAACTTCTGGGGGAAAAAATTAACACAATATAAAATCAAATATTTGAATAATTTGTATAGGTATTGTTATGATTCCTATGCTGGATGATGCCTTGCCCTTGATACATTTGCATTTCATATTAAGCAAACTGCCAGTTTATACCACTGTTGCTTGAGGTGACACAAATATATCACAAGGACCTAATGTTTTAGGCCTAGAAGGAACCTATAGGACAGCACTGTCAATATCATCTAGGCAGGTGACAAGCAATGTCAAATCTATTTAGTGAAGCAAGTAAACAGAAAGAGGATTTTAAGGTAGAAAGGAAAGGTACAAGGATGCACAAATAAACCTTGTATGTGGTTTAAAATGACAAGAGGACATGCCATTTAGGCTATCTTGTACTGCTTTAATATTAATGGATATAAAGTATATTGTACGTGAAACAAATGAGTTTCATCTCTATGAAACTGAAAGTATCATGGGGATGTTTTAATTATATCATCTTCTATAACATTTTACATGAAACCAAAACATGTGGGACCACTGAAGAGTCACTACATTTTACATTTATCTGCCTCAAGAGTGATGTTTCAAAAATTAAAACACAAATTTATTATAATTAGGAAATTAAGTATTCTTTCAGAAACTCTACATATTTTGTAATTCACATAAAATTGGGCTTTTTGATTTTGAACATAAAAGTCTAGCAATAATTTTTTCTTCCTTTTTTCTTTTCTTTTCTTTCTTTTTTTTTTTCTTTTGAGACAGGGTCTCGCTCTGTTGCCCAGAATGGAGTGCAGTGGCACAATCTCAGCTCACTGCAACTTCCACCTCCCATGCTCAAACCATCCTCTTACCTCAGTCCCCCAAGTAATTGCAGCTACAGGCATGCATCACCATACCCGGCTAAGTTTTTTGTATTTTTGGTAGACATGGGTTTCACCATGTTGCCCAGGCTGGTCTTAAACTCCTGAGCTCCAGTGATCCACCTGCCTTGGCCTCCCAAAGTGTTGGGATTATAAGCATGAGCCACTGCACTCAGCTGAATTTTTTCTTAATTTAGTATATAAAGGTATTTGAGTTTGTTTTTATGCTACATTTATGTTATAATCTACACACCTAAGAATATTATGGCTACACGCTTACATTATGCCCTTTGTGCTCTATTACTTATGTTTACTACTTATGTTTGTACCACTAAACCTTCATTAAATCTCTGTATTGCCACATTATAGCATATCCAGCCAAAATATTTAATACATGAATTTGCCTTGTATATCCTAATCTAATTGCTACCTGACTTCTTATTGTCAAATTGACTCATTAAATCTTATCTTCAGATACTGCTCTAACTACTCCCTCAGTTAATTCCACCTCCAGTCATTCAATTTTTCACTCCAGACAATCACCTTTTCTCATGCCTCACACAACGTCACTGTTCTCACAGTTCTCTTCCTATCTCTATTGCCATTGCCAACAGCTTTCTGAAAGTATTTGTGAGTCCCAAGTTTCTTTTGTGTGGCTTGTTACTTTAGGTTGCTAACTGCTGTAAGTCTAACTTCCCTTCTAAGTTCCTTCCTAAATAATGTCCAAAGAATCTTTCTAAAATGCAAGTAAGATTAGATCACTCCTTAACCTGAAATCATATCACAGTTGTTTATCATCTTTATGGTCATCTCCTTACTCCTCAGAGTGGCATGCAAATCCTTTCTGCTTTTGTCTCCTGCTATTCTCTTTTATTTACCCTAAACATTTTATAGTTGTCTGAGAGATTCTATGCTGTCCTACTTATCCTTCAAGACTCAGGTTGTATAAATCAGGCTCCAATCAAAAACAGATTTCACACTCAAATTACAATGTCTCCAGAACAGTTTACCACAGTGAATCTGTGTACAAAAGTTTGGGCAGGGTGTAAGTAAGACACAAATGTTAATGCAGTTATCTAGGCTAACAAAAAAAGTAAGAAGTATTACAATTCTAAACCCAGAGGAGTAAGGGGAGAGAGTGGTTATCTGAAACCGGAAGGAAAGACAGCTTTGCAGTAAAGGCTGACTGGAGAGGACCAGTGACCACAGGACATAGCAAATTTGCAGGCAGAGTGCCAGGGGAATAAATATACTGAACACATTCTTCTCTCCATTGACTGAACCTCCTGAAGTCAGAGGCTTCCATAGGGCTCACATAATCTGCCAGGTTAGGAAGCTAGGGGGGAAGGTGGAGGTAGATCTAGAGAGCCAGTAGAAAGTTACCTGAAACAAAGCTGTTTTAGATTCTCCCCAAGTCTAGTTAGAAACTTCCTCCTTTGCTTTTCCATAGTCCATACTGTCTTATTATAACACTTGTGCTTTCTCGTAATCACATTTTCTTGGTCTGTATCCTTCTGGAGCACTGCATCCTAGGCCCCCAGAAGACTTTTCCCTTATTCTTCCATTCCAATAAACTTAAATCAGCATCAAATATTGTCTTTTATTTCACTGAGGAACTAGGCTGTACTTTTGAAACACACACATACACACACACACACAGAGCTCTAAATTATTGTTGTCACTTACAGACGATAAAATTTTACAACTCAATTATATGATGGGAAACTAAACATTATGAGAAACAGTTAATGTTATGAAACTGAAAGTATATAAAATATGTCTGGATCCTTCTTGGGGTGATGAAGAATGTTTGTAACAATATACCAAGTAATTGCACATAGAATATAAAGGAAGAAAACCAAGCAACATGTCCTTGCTCTCTAATAAAGTATAAACTTGAAATAGATATATACAAACAGAAAATATGAAGCAGAAGTTACAAAAAAAGTATCTTGGATGTGCCAAGTAGGGGTTTGATCATCTCTGCCATCCCTTAATCTTAATCTCCATTGGAATCTGTGTCATTTTCTCTTTTTTTTTTTTTTTTTTTTTTTTTTTGAGACGAGTCTCACTCTGTCGCCCAGACTGGAGTGCAGTGGTGCGATCTCTGCTCACTGCAAGCTCCGCCTCTCGGGTTCACACCATTCTTCTGCCTCAGCCTAGCTGGGACTGCAGGCACCTGCCACCACGCCCAGCTAATTTTTTGTATTTTTAGTAGTGACAGGGTTTCACCATGTTAGCCAGGATGGTCTTGATCTCCTGACCTCATGATCTGCCCGCCTCAGCCTCCAAAAGTGCTGGAATTATAGGCATGAGCCAATGAACCCAGCCGGAATCCATATCATTTTCATATGGACTGTTGACATTTGCTCAATTATATGTAAATGCAATAAAAATACAACTTCGTCTATTCCTCCAATGTATACAGTACCCCTTACTTCACGTACTCTCTGACATAGAAATTCTGAAGTTGCCATTAGAAATGTTACTGATATATTACAATTAATTCAGGGATACAGTGACAATAAATATGATAGAAGTTTATATAGTCACCTTAACTTAGTGTTATAAAATATGTCTTCTCTGATACTAACTTTGTAGCATGTTAAGCAAATTTCAAAATATTGAAAGGTCTATGCCAATCAATACATTTCACATAAATACAGCAGTATTATGCTCTTGGTTCCCAGAATACATAAAACTTAATGGCTACATGTTAGAAAATATTAAGGTAGGGCTGTTTTTGCACTGGATCTCCTTCCTATCCTAGAGATGTCATAGGTTTCAGTAGGGTCACAGAAAAACCTCACCTCAAATGTAAAATTATATCCATGTCACGTTTTGACAAACTGCTTTAGTCTCTGGAGAACCATCTGCCTTCTTTATCTGCAAAGTTTCAGTACTTCTGCTGGATAAAATGCATTTATGTTTTCCCATTTTCCATAATGCAGTTTATTTTAATATAAAGTTTTGCTTTATATTCAGGTTACTATATCGATATGTTTCTGTTATTTCTTACTATTTTGTAGTTCTATTTATTTTGTGTTATTTCTTATCATTATATATTTTAGTTTTATTTTCCATTGTGTTTTAATTAATAGACACCTGAGGTTGATTTTAGATTTCAAATTACAGATGCAGTCTTTCTCCCTTGTTTAATCTTGAGATAAGATTTATTTAAACAAGTTGCATATGAGCTATTCCTGAACCAAATACATTTGGTTTTGTGCTATAACCTGGAAACTAGATCCTGATATCCTGGCAGTTACCTCGACTCAAAAAGTGAGGAAATACGAGCCAGCATTCAATTTCGAGCCTCTGAGATATCATCATGAAAGAAGAAACAAAAGCAATGATTTTTGCATACTTAAAATAGAAAACTAAGGTATAGAGGGTATTCTTTAAAGCTTTTGCAAAAAAAAAAAAAAAGATATCTTTAAATGATGTGTTAAAATTATTACAACAATTTATAAACAATACAGAGAGCTGCCAAGTTAATTTAAGATTGATTAAAACAAACAAATTTATAGTCTGGATTTATTTATCTGAGGAAATACATTTTTACCCGACACCAGACACATTCAAATTACTGATAGTTTTAGCTTTGGAACATGACTTGTGAAAGCTCCTGTCATAACAGAAATATTGTGCAATAGGGATTTAGCAGGGTGTTTTTGTAGTATTATGCTATAGCATGAATATTGTTCTTGCTTATTACAAGTTTCTGGTGGTCTTGTCTGACTTTCTTACACGTAACAGGGAATTTGAACAGTTGGAAAATCTGTACAAATAGTACCACTTGTGATTTAATATTTAAAAGAAAATGCCGTGGCTGCAGTGTGGTGGCTCATGCCTGTAATTCCAGCACTTTGGGAAGCCAGACCAGTCAGGGAAACATGGCAAAAGCTTATCTTTACAAAAATACAAAAATTAGCTGAGCGTGGTGGTGTGTGCCTGTGGTTCCAGCCACCCAGGTGGCTGAGGTGTGAGTATGGCTTGAGCCTGGAAGTGGAGGTTGCAGTGAGCCAAGATGGTGCCACTGCACTACAGCCTGGTTGATGGAGCGGAACCCTATCTCAAAAACAAAACAAAACAAACAAAACAAACAAACAAAAAAACTATTACTTCTCTTTTAATTTTCCCTACTGATTCATTGAGAGATGTCTTAATCTATCTGGGCTACTATAAAAAAAATTCATAAACTTCCCAACTTATAAGCAACAGACTTTATTTCTCTCGGTTATGCATGCTAGGAAGTCCAAGATCACAGTGCTGGTAGAAATGATGTCTGGTGAGGACCTACTTCCTTTCATCTTTTTGCTGTCACATCATATGGCAGACGGGGTGAACAAGTTCTCTGGTGTCTCTCTCATAAGTACACTACACCAAATCATGAGGCATCTACCCTCATGATGTAATCACCTTTCAAAGTGTCCGTCTCCTAATATTATCACCTAGAGGATTAGAAGTTCACCATAGGAATTGGAGAGGACACAAACATTCAGATCATAGAAAGATATTTTTTAATTGCCGTGGTAGCAATGATAACACAGTCACTTCTGGTTGATATGTGCTTGCATAAACAAGACTTATTTTTTGTGCTATTCAACCACATCAGAGTAAAGAAAAAGACTGAAAGGACAGTGAGGTTTCTAAACAACGACTGTGGTTTCCACATGTGTATCAAGAACTGTGAAGGTTCAATGTGCAAGCTGAAAAGTTTGCTGGATACTGTTTAATAAACAAAGGCAGAAGACATACGTCTCCTAGGCTAGAGAGAGAGAATTTTATTTCTCGTAGCAATGGCAGCATCCATAGTATCAGCATTCACATTGGTTTCACATATTGCCCAGGTCACACAGGAGGACAGGGTGGAGGACCCAAATGGGTACTGTATACACAATAGGTTTGCAACACAGTTGAGAAATCTGTGATTAGAAAACTCAAATCTTTTATAATAGGCTACAAGAAAACCCTTGTCTTGCTCCAGAAGGAGACAGTAAGCAAATCTGCCTTTTGCTCTAGAAATTTATCTAAGAAAATATTAGTTGAATTAATTCTATATATTTTTCTTATGAGATTGCATTAGAAAAAAGTACAACTATAAATGTATGTTAAAACCACTCGTTGAAACAGGACTTAAGGACACACTACTTAGATTAAATTATTCTGCATTACAACCAAATATTTTACTCTTAATCACCTTGTTCCTTGTTAATTATTTCATAAATATACCAAAGTTTCCATAAAAATCAAGGCATCCTAGTGACAGTCCTGAATATGAATATGCTCCGTTGATGCCACTTATGTTATCATCTTTATATAGGAGGCCAATATGGCATGGAATAAAGGAGATAAAACTATAGATATTCAATAAAATTGTAGAAAAGAAGTTTTCTAACATGTTTCATGTGCTTGTAAATCCTAGTTGCTTCTTCAGCCAAAAAGTTTGAATTTTGATGAAGGTGAAAATTTGGTATAAGATTGATTATTACATTATTACATTCAACTTTAGAATAGTATATCTAATTTCTTAATTTATAAAAAAAATCACATATGTCATTAAACTTCACTGTTTTATTTAATGACTAAATTTTCATTTATGTAAGACTTGAAACAAGTATGAAGACTTTCTAGGAGCAATTATAACCTACCTTGACTGCTCTGTTTTCAGTGGATTATTCTAACATCTAAATACAACATAGACATCTGTGAGGAGAGCAAAATACATTTCATTTGCCTATCTTTTATTTGCATTGCATATGAGCTGTGTTCTAAGTGATTTTTTTTTTCTATATAGATTTTAGGAAGTTTTTCTTAAAGGACATTACAACTTTCTAAGCTACTCACTCCAGCACAGTTCTTAGGAACGTAATTATGAACAACTAAAGACAAACGTTATAATGTAATACATTTCCTCTAATGCAAAATTAGCATGCATCTGAATTACTTGGAGGTTTGGGCAAAACATGGATTTCTGGGCCGCACCCCAGTTTCTCATTCAGTCATGCCAGATAATTTACATTTCTAACAAGTTGCCAGGAGGTGCTCATATTGCTGGTCTAGGGACCACACTTTGCAAACAACTATTTTAAATAAAAGAGATTCAAGATGATGGAGATGAAGCTGATGAAGATGACAGTAGCAGCCAACACAAGCTAAGTGCTATCCTGTTGCTTGTCAGTCTGCTAAATTCTTTATGTGCATAAGCTCATTATGTGTTGTGATTATTTTTAACGAGAAAACTGAAGCTCAAAGAGGTCAGACAAATTGCCCAAGATCACAAAGTTGAAAAGCACAAGAGCTAGTCTTTAAGCTGAGGCTTTTCTAACACCAAATCCTGTGCTTAACAAAGAGTAGAAATAACTACAGTCCATAAGGGCCTTTGGCTCTACAAAGCAGGTGGGAGAGATGCGCTGTGATTCAAGAAAGCCAGGCACAACCTGTGGTTTCTAGTAAGGGGCGAGAATTTTCATGTGTAGGAATTAGACCTTAAAATCTAAGTACTTTAGTAAGTCAGAAATAGCCCAAAGTCATAAAAAGCCCAGAAGCAAAACATAAATGACAATGGAAAGATAATCACCAAATCAGGTCAGAACGAGGGTTTCTACATAGTTTTAATATTTAAAAATGAATGGCTTCTGTTGCTTAGAGTAAACAACAATATTTTCTCATCAAAATACTAGAGACTGAAATGGTGTACTCTCTGTGCTTTGTGCCCAATAAAAGTCCGAAATGATACATTTGCTGGAGTACCCATAGAAAGCAACATTAATCATCTATTTGTGCAGAGACAAGGGCAAAGACAAAGTATCAGGGTAACAGTGGGATCTTTGTGGATGAGCCTTAAAATCTGAACCACAGGCCAAAACAAAACCATCTACCTTTACCTTTACTGACCTTACTTCTGTTCCTTGGTCATACCAAGCTTGCTTCTCACCTATAGACATTACAATAGCTATTTTCTCTTCCCAGAATGCTTTTTATTTTAGTTTTCACATGACTGGCTCCTTCTTGCTGTTCAGGTCTTAAATGTTGCAGTCTCAGAGCTCCATCTCTGATCACCTACACTTTGTAGCACTTATCACCACATGTTGCACCATATATTTCAGTTACTTATTTGTTAATTATCTTTTCCTCCAACCACTACAATGAAAGCTCTGTTAAGAAGGGAATTTTTGCCTGTTTTTTACTACTATGTTTCTAGCACATAGAGTGGTATCTTAACACATACTAGGTATTCAGTAATTATTTTTTTGACTAGATAAATGAAGGAGGGAAGGAAAAAAGGAAACAGATATTGCAGTAGTTGAACTCTTAAAATTTTTTCTTTTTTTTTTTAATTTTGTTTTGATTTATTTATTTATTTATTTATTTGAGACAGAGTTTCACTCTTGTCACCCAGACTGGAGTGCAATGGTCCGATCTCAGCTCACTGCAACCTCTGTCTCCCAGGTTCAAGTGGTTCTCCAGCCTCAGCCTCCTGAGTAGCTGGGATTATAAGTGCCTGCCACCCCACCCAGCTAATTTTTTTTTTTTTTTTTAAGTAGAGATGGGGGTTTCACCATGTTGGCCAGGCTGGTCTCGAACTCCTCAGTTCGAACTCCTCACTCCAGGTGAACTGGCCGCCTGGACCTCTCAAAATTGTGATCACAGGTGTGAACCACCACAGCTGGCCTACTCTTAATGGATGATTCACAGGGTTTTCATGCCCCAAATTTGCACGTGTGCACACGCACATACACACACACACATACACACGCACACTTTATGGTCTGTAGTGATGATCGAATGTCATGCCGTTACTCGTGCACACACACATAAACACACACACACACATATACACTCTATGGTCTGTAGTGATTATCGAATGTCATGCAATTATGTAATTATAGTCTCTCTAATTTTTGCCCCTCCTCTTTTCCCTCAATGCTTAAAATAGACAACGGTGTATATTTATGCAGAATATCTTTGAAAATTGCAAGCAAATTCCCGGTTCAAAATTTGTTCAATTTTTAAATTAGATTGAATCACCCTTGAAAGATAATTCACTCAGTTCCAGAAATAGTATGAATTATATAGAAGGCCTAAGTCTGAATATTTTAGTTCCACATTTCCCCTATGTCAGGGAAAGCACCTAAAACCCAACCACATATTTATATTCTTGTATTTAATTGCAAACTAATTTTATTCATGAAGTTATATTTGAACTAATAGTGACATCGAGAGTTAATTCTATTTGGCAATGTATTTGGACTTTCATTTGGTATACAATTTAAATCAAGGGATTTGAAAATAAAGTTAAGAGGGCAATTCAATTTTGATAAAAATTGAGTCAATGATGAAAGCAGCATCCTGTAAGCTCTAATGTAAACCCAGTCTTTGAAAAATATCATGCATGGTACTTGGAAATTCTTTGAGGAATGAAAGCTTTTCATGTGTAATCTTCTTAAAATGGAATTTATGTTCAAATTGAATGGATCCATGTGCACAAAGAGTGATAATGCATCTGAAGAGCCTGTCTGGATTCTCTGTGTGGGTGCACTTGCATGTGAAGAGAGAAAGAAGCAGAGAGAGAGAGAGAAAGAAAGAAAGAAAGAAGGAAAGAAGGGGGCAAGGGAGAGGTTGTTAAAGAAAAGAGCCACTACAGGTACCTAAGTGATTTTTTAAACAAAAAAATTCATATACTTATAAATATTGTACACTTAGTGTGTAAATAAAATGTTTTGTAATGCTTGTTTAGCTACTATAATTTTCACTGGTATTAAGTAGGCATCATTCAATATGTTTCATTTGTGGCTTTTAACTCATTTATTTGCTCACTTAAAAAATATTGACTATTTACCATATGCTGGTTTCTAATCTGGGTGTTGGCAATGCAGCTAAGTATTTCACTTCCTTATTCTCACGTAATTTTCTAAACTGAAAAGAAGGGAAACTTGTTTTTGAATGTAGAATTATTGAAAATATAATGAGATTGAATATAAATGTATTCCGTAAAGGTCTACGCCATATTTTTTTGGTTTAATATTTTACTGTAATGAAATTTGATGAATTGTTAAAAGTACTTATAAGAGATCAAGTAGAATTTTTTCAGTAATTTTGAATACCAATCTTAGAATAAAGAATAGAGTTTTAAGTAAAAGTAGTCAAAGATTACGGGCATTTATATTAAAACCTGTAGTGTTATCAGTGCAGCAGAAAGAATCAAAACACAAACAAAAATCCTATACTTTTTGTTTGCAGGGGAAAATCGACAAGTGAGTTGTAGTCTTAATGCCTACCATTCTAGAAAAATTACTAATGGATGTCATATATGTATACACACACACACACACACACACACACACACACACACACACAAGCCCTCTGCTGATGTAGCAAATCCAAACATTTCTGAAAGATTATCTGTGGGGGAATTTAATTTAATCAAGTATTTTCTCTTTGACCTACGTGATACTTGACACTTTCTATGAGAAAAATGTGTACTCAGATTAAATATAATCTCAAAGCAATTCTTTTAATTTCAAACTTTGGAAAAGAAAGTGTACCTTTTCTGAAATTTAATACTCATAGAAAAAGTGAAACTAGAAATGTGTGACACAATGCTGATCATTTCTCGAGGTGCTGCTTCTAGGATGTGTGAGCAGGGAAGAGAGGACATTAAGGCTGCTTGCTTCATGCTGTGAGCCATTAACTGACTGCTCCAGGCTTCACTACCAACAACAGAACAGAAGGGGAGGTGGCCCTGGTGGAAGGGAGGAAAGAAAAAAAGACAGATTTATTGTCTTCTCTATAGGATCTGATTTCCATTCTACTCCAGAGCTCTTTTCTAAGACATTAAATTAGTACTTAACCCTTTACTATTTATACTCCTTACAATCTGAAAAACTGGGAAGGTATTTATATTTTGCCTTGAAACATCATTTTAAAATGTTTTACTTCTAAATGTTTATTGGGTTGTACTTATAAATGTTAATTATAGCTTCCTAAAGAAAGGAATCCAGGAAACTGGATTTCTCTACAGAGGGATTATGTAAGTTTGGTTCACTACAGTATGCATTACTAGAATTTTGAAAATGCATGGTACATAGTAAGTGTTCCACAGATGTGTTGCCTTCATGAATAAGTAGTTGCTATGTTTTGTTTGTGACAAAATTGAATAATACAGAAGGATAGAAGCCATGGTGTGTGGCATACCAGGTAGCGTGCAATGTAAGGAGTGTAATCATTTAATGCGTAATGCTTCAAAGACACTGACCATGATTTAAAACCCAGCTGACAACTGCCATAGGCCTCTGAATAAGTGAGTTAACTTTTCTAAATATGTTTTCTCAAATGCAAAGGAGAAATAACACTACTGCCAACTTCACAAATGGCGCACCAAACAGTGACACTCATACACTGAGACCTCAATAGAAATCTTATATATCGGTATCATTATTTAGAGTGGCAGAACAAAGCCCATACATAGAAGACAAAAATAATCTAATCATGAAATAAAAATGGAAGAGACCTTGTGTGAAGGAAAAGAAGTTATTCAAAATGCTTTATATGTAATAATTGACTTCAAAACCTAATTCTTCTCTATATATTTTATGACAGTAAATTCTGCATTCTCAATTATAGCATATATACCTCCAAATATAGTATATATATATATATATATATATATCCAAATTCAGTATATTTATTGAAGCATGATTTAAGTGAGGATTGCTTAAAATGCAAAAGGAGGTATTATATGTTTATTCACATAATAATAGCATGTATAAATGGGCTAGCTTTATTTATAAGTATCTGCAGTTATAAGTAAAGTTAGTTATAATTCAATAACAGTGTTGGAATAGAAGCCTCGTAAGGACAGGGATTTTGTCTGTTTTGTAATGGCTATTTGTCTAGTGCCTAGGGCATATCCTAATTGTGGTAGATTTGTAATAAATATTTCTTAACTAAAGTAAGTAATATAGAAGCATTATATATATTTAGATGCTTGGAAAAGAATTTTGGCACTGCTAGTACAAATCGATTTCATGTAATCCCATGACAAAGGAAAGTTTGGTTCCCATATCTTTTGCTTAGGAAAATGACATCATCAATTTATGTTTCAGTAAGAAATAGAGGAAACAGTCATTATTTTCAGGGCCCCATTCTCTTAACTAGCAATTCTACACAGTCCTGAGGAAATTATGCCACTAGCTTGTGACTCCTCAGCAGCAGATCCCGTGTGACATTGCTAAGTACACATTGAAATACAAATACTACTTATAAAATTCAAAATCTTCATTTTCCTCTCACAGGTGCTAACCAGCTATAAGGGAACCTAGGACAACAAGGAATTACCGTCTTCTAAGTAACAACCGGGGGCCAGGCAGGGTGACCCACTCCTATAATCCCAACACTTTGGGAGGCGGAAACCAGTGGATCACTTGAGATCAGGAGTTCCAGGCCAGCTTGGCCAAAATGGTGAGACCCTGTCTTTAGTGAAAATACGAAAAAAATAGACAAGTGTGGTGGAGCACACCTGTAGTCTCAGCTACATGGGAGGCTGAAGCAGGAGAATCGCTTGAATATGGGATGCAGAGATTGCAGTGAGCTGAGATCACACCACCACACTCTAGCCTGTGCAGCAAAGCAAGACTCCATCAAAAAACAAAAACAAAAACAAAACAAACAAACATACAAACAAAAAACAAGTAACAACCTGCATGTTTAACTTCAAGAAAAGTTTTTATTTATGTATTTATTTGAGACAGAGTCTCATTCTGTCACCAAGGCTGGAGTGCAGTGGCACAATCATAACCCACAGTAGCCTTGAACTTCTAGGCTCAAATGAGTCTCCTGCCTCAGTCTCCCGAGTAGCTGGGACTATAGGCCCACACAACATGACCTGGCTAATTTTTTAATTTTCTTGTAGAGATGAGGTCTCACCATGTTGACCAGGCTGGTCTTGAACTCCTTGGCTTCAAGTGATCCTCCTGCCTGCACCTCCCAATAGGCTGTACAGGTGTGGGCCACTGTACCCAACCACCAAGAAAAACTTTGATAGCCACAATGATAGTCTTCAAATATTGAACTCCTGTCAAGAGAAGTATCCACTGGTCAATTTTGTACTTCGGCACTGGGAAGAACTATGATTATAAGTAAAATTGCCAAAGAAGAAAGTTTCAATTCAGTGCTAGAAAAATATTTTTTTAAAAACTAGAGTTGCCCCAGAGTTGAATAACTCATGTGGTCAGTTAATGTAGCAGTTAATTCTGAGTTTCAGATTTTCTGGGAGAGACTAGAACTGTACACATTTAAATGTCATATATTGTTCTGAGTGGAAAATTTAAGGAGATAATTTAAGATTAATTTTATTAAAAGGAATATAGTATCTAACTATAGTACAGAACAGCTTTAACCTAACCATTATATCTATTATTTATTAATAGGATTACAAACATTTCACACCGCACATAATACACAAAACAGGCAATAATTATAGTGTGGGCACGACACATAGCATGGGAATAAGGAGAATATAGGGTGTGAGTATCTTTAAATCTGCCATTACATCTGGTCTGGCCCAAATAGTCTCTTTGCTTATAAGTGCTCACTGTGCCCCCATTGGCACCCCTAGGAGGACACCAAGTAGGGGCGTGAGTTTACTCACCCCTTTCAGCAGCTGGGGAGAGTTATTGGGCCAGAGAGTCTGTTCTGGCCAGCTCTGCATGTAAAAACCACAGAGATGCAGCTGGTTCCATCTGCATTTTTCTTACTGTCTGTATCCTCTCTGAAATTTGTGCTTCCTTGTCCCTGTTTGAGAAATCCCTGCAAGTGATAGCGTCTTTGTCCTGAACCCTGGACCTCTGGCTTTCTCAGAAGATTTGCATGCTGGTCTAGGGCATATAGAAACTCTCAAACCCCTGAATATTGCCCATAGAAATACAGTCAGAGGTTGGGCGCAGTGGCTGACAACTGTAATCTCAGAACTTTAGGAGACCAAGGTGGGTGGATCACCTGAAGTTAGGAGTTCGAGACCAGCCTAGCTAACATGGTGAAACCCCATCTCTACTAAAAATACAAAAGGTTAGCCTGGCGTGGTGGCACACACTTGTAATCCTAGCTACTTGGGAGACTGAGGCAGGAGAATAGACATGGGATCTGGAGGTTGCAGTGAGTCAAGATTGCGCGACCGCACTGCAGCCTCGGTGACAGAGTAAGACTCCTTCTCACAAAGAAAGAAATACAGTCAGACAGAAGCACTGCCTCCAGCTCATATCTATTTCTGCCTTCTGTGTCACTATCCCTTGCTTGATGTTAAAGAAACGTGAGTAGAGCTTTTTCTAGAGGTTGTCATCCAACATCTGGTATGCCTGGAAAGGGTGACTTGAAAATCTCAAAATCCCACATATTAAAAACAGGTGCTTCTATCTGCCTCCCCATCCTTTTCTACCCCCTTAACCTCAGAATTGCATCTCAAAAGGAGAAATATGAAGGCATTTCACTTTAATCTCATATCTTTCAACAAACTCAAACTTCAAACCAGCAATAAGGGCAGAAATTGGACACTGCCTTCTTTATGTTAAAACTATGTGATAAAGTCAGCCAGATCTGGTTCTTAATAAGGGCAACAAAAACTAGATTAAAGCAAAATGTCCAAAATATTATAGCTATGACATTTATGAACTATGAATAGAAGAAAATATTAGAACAATAGTGATATAAACAATTTCATAATCTGAGTCATATGAAATATACCACTGTTAAAAATATAAAGGAACATCTTACTTTTCCTGATACATGTGAAAACCACGTTTTTATTGTGAAGCTAACAGTGCCAGGTCACCATATTGTTTCTGGAGAGAAAATAATTTTAATCTCTTAAGATGATATTTTAATCCAATAATCACATTAAATGAACTTGTTTTGTGTGTCTCAATGTACAGTAAAATAAAAATGTGTCTTTGAGTTCTGAAATTCTTAATTTGAATTTGATAAAGTATGCATCAGATTTTAATATACATGAATCAGCCTCAATGTAAGCAGTCTTCATATAGAATGCAAGCTGTTTGTTTTTTCCTGCTCTAGTTTCACGTGGTAAAATACTGTACATAGATAAACACGAATCTCCAAAGTATGAAAGGAATAATGAACATTCAAGGAAGGGCACAAAGAACTTCAAAAAAACAATCAAATTCTCTTTGTTTCGGCTTACAGACTTAGAGTAAAAATACATACAAAATAATATAATTAATTCTTCACAATGTAATTTTAAATCTCAAAGATTAAACCGAAGCATTTTGCTTATGGACTATCTAATTCTTTGTTTACTAATTTTAAAGTAGACTTCATCAGGTTTGGTATTTTGCTTTCTGAGCTAGAAAGAAAAAAATAAGCAAGCAAAAATAATAAAACGGGAGAAACCTACTTTCAAAACAATCCAAAAATGATAAACAGAGGTGGTTGTTTACCCTTGATTTAAAAAGATGAAGACAAAGAGTACATGATTGCTTTTCCAGGAAAAGCATGAGATGAAATAGACTTGAGATATAATTTTACTAGAAATCAAAGACGTACAAAGTATTCATAATTAACCACAGCTTAAATTGAACAGGTGGATACATACTTGTTAGCATGTTAGTTCATTGTATATTTAAAGTTTGTTAAACTATTTATTGCTGCTTAAAGCCAGACTCTGGAACCAAATGGTGTTTGATACCAACTCTTCATTGTCATGAGCCATGATAGTAACAGATTAATAACTACTTTGCATGGCTAATTCTGATAGATGAACTGTTACTTCAAAGGCAGCAGTAATAAAGTCTAATCAGATGTTTAGGAAATGTTTTAGACATTTCAGAGAAAGGGAAGATATAATTTATGGCCAGGAATTAAATGGCCCCAAAGTATTCAGCAGTTATAAATATTACCTTGAAAGCACAGTTAATAAAACAAATCCTGATGAAGATAAAAAGAATAACATGCTCAAAAACACCAGCCTGGTTGTCCATGTTTGTCAATGTTTACTTGGAGGAAGACCTATAATGTTTTTTTGTCCTGATATGTCCTGTTAACATTTGTTATGAGTTACTTTAATGAAAACAAAGGAAGCCTAAATATGAAATTAGGAAATAGACCCCCAAAGTGATCGAATATTCTTTGAATAGTAATCAATGTCTAACCTATTAAGATAGATGGAAATCAATGACTCAAAAAAGACTGGAGGTAAAATTAGCAAAATAAATATAAAATTCTGGCCTCCTATTTCATATAAGATGATATACCAAGTAGCTAGAGTGATCTTCCACTTGAAATAACTAACAGTTTTATATACATTTTTGAAAATATCTTCAGAAATACTTCCATGATCTGATAAAAACACCCTGGCCAAAGTCAAATGGAGCATTGAATCAGACTTTCATTTTGAGGACATTTGCCAAATCAGGTAATTTGAGTGCTGATTTTTGCAGGCTTTCAGTCCTCAGAGGACAGGAAAAAAAGCCCAGGGCTCGTGCTTCCAATCAGAGAAGCGGCAGAGACTAGCTAGTCAGAAACCTTTTTCATCCTTTTCCTAAGCATAGTGGTGAACAATATTTCTTGGTGTCTCTTGAGTTAGGTAGCAGTGATGCAGCTGAGTTCTGGCCGATGTGCTATGAATGAAAGTGTCATATGTTCCTTCCAGGCCAGGACATAGCATGATTTTTCTCCCTTCAACAGATCCAGTGGTCATGTGTTGAAGGTGGCAGTGTCCCAGTTTAGAAGAAAAGTGGATTACTGACTCAATGAATAGGGAAGAGCCACCATGGAGAATTCTGGTTCTCCTTAATAAGTTCTTATGTATATCTGATTTTAGTTTTCTCATTTTATGTGAAATAATTGGAATTTAGTTCTCCTAAGATTCTTCCAGACTTGAAATTGTTGGTTTTATTTTGGTAAGAACACATAGCATGAGATCTACCTTCTTAACAGATTTTTGATGTACAATATAGTATTGTTATCCGTAGGCACAGTGTTGTACGTTAGATCTTTAGAACTACTATGTATACCTCTGACATAAAATAGACACTTGGTCTTTTTGAATAAACGAGTGAGCAAATGACCCTAAAGTACCTTTCCCTGCAAAAGTGTCCTCTATAGCAGCTATTCCTCTGATTAATTAAAATTCTATTCCTTCATTGTTACCAACGGATTAAGGTGCAACTTTTAGGAAAATAATAATTGAACAAACTCACACTCTGGAGTAATGATATCAGCTCTACAGACTGATCAATATTCAGATGCTATGCACCAGCATTGCTTGCAATAGTTGTTAAAGTATTGAAATATTACCATAACAGATCATAAATATCTGCAGCTTCAAACCCTCCGATATTTCTCCCCACCACCACCCTAATGTCTTTCCAGAGACCTAAGATTTTGTGATCATAGTTCCTTGATTCCACAACTAAAAGAACAATGTTTGGTATAAACATCCTTTTCCTTCTTAGCATGAAATTTATGGGCTAACCTTGCCTTTATCTCTTCTGATTTGTTGGTGCTGTCACACTAGTGGTTAAATATTTTGAATACCACTCCCGGATAGCTTGGCTAAACCGTTAAACAATATTTGTCATTTAAAATAATCTACTAAGCCTAGATGAATCTCTTAGTGCAATGTACAGGAAGTAAGACATAATTTTTTTATAACAATGCTTCTAGATAAAGAAATATCTTAAAAGTACCCGACTGAAGAAACAAAGGGCTGTGGCTAATAGGCATTTAATGAGTATTGGAGAACTTTCTGAAAAACCTCATTAGCTTCTCTCTGTATTCCTGGCCAAAAAAAAAAAAAAAAAAGGAAGTCCCTTTCCTCTACTGCCATTCTGTCTGCTGGTATTCCTTAGGAACCCATTCTCTGTCCTCTTCTCTCACTTTATAATTATCTGTAAGGATTCTCATCCAGTTCAACTGATATCTATTTTTAGATGATCCTTACCTTTATATTTTTCGCTCAAAGCTCTCAGTTCAGTATTTTAACATTGTATTGGTCATCTTCGACTGGGTTCCTACAATTTAATATTTTCAAATTACCTTTGTAGAGGCTTCTTGGTGGTCTAGTGGTTAGGATTCAGCTCTCTCAAATAACCGGTGTATTCCCAGTCTCAGTGATTGGCCTGATGATCCTCCTTGTAGACGAAACTTGAAATTGTATTTTCATGATCTCACCTTCCCTTTATTCTTCTTTCATTCCGTTATTCACCAAGTTTTCTTAATTCTGCTTCCTAAATATCTCTTGAAATCATTTTATATCTTAATTCCCACTACCACATGAGGATGTTCTAGCCATTCTGAAAAATCTTCATGCCTCTGCATATTCTATTGCTCTGCACAGAAGGCCTTTTATCCTCCCCAACACCTTTTATCTGCCTTGCAGATGCCGCCTTTTTATCCTTTTATACTAAGTTCAAAGGTCATCGTTTTAGGAATCTGTCTTGACTACTATTTTCCCCTGGAAGTCATTTGATAAACATCTCTATTACTGCACTTAACAAATTTTATTGTAATGAATTCTGAACTAAGCTGACATTTCCTATACTCTAAGCCACTTTATCCAGTAAAATTGAATTATTTGGCAACAGTTTATCCAGGTTTTCTAATAGTCCAATCAGATGACATAAGAATTAGCGTGGCTGGAAGACGATAGCTGGAAAGATGCTGGAGATACATGTACAAACAATGGAGAAGAGAGGGGCAAGCAAGTTTATCAAATCAAAATAGCTTCATCTGGCCAGAGCGTAAAACACAAAGGGGAAAGGCAATATGTAGGGGAAAATATAGAAGAGAAAAATGACAGTTACCCAGTGCTGGGAAGGGTAGCGAGGGCGTGGGAGGTAGTGGTGAGGTTAATGGGTACAAAAATACAGTTAGAAAGAATGAATAAGATCTAGCACATGATAGCACAACAGAGTGAATATAGCCAGCAATAATTTATTGTATATTTAAAAATAACTAAAAGAGTAGAACTGGAATATTCCTAACACAAAGAAATGATAAATGCTTGAGGTGAGGGACACCCCATTACTCTGATGCGATTATTACACATTGTATGCCAGTATCAGAATATCATATGTATCCCATGAATATATTCACCTATTATATACCCATAATAATTAAAAATTTTAAAGATTATGAATGAATAAATATGTATGAAGTACTTGAAACAGTGCCTGGCACACAGTGTTATATGAGTTTATTGAGTAAATAAATAAAACACATTTTATATTTACCTCCTAATAAAAGAAAAATAGAGAGGACTTATTTGAATACGTATGAAAAGTTAAAGATATGGACGTTGTGTTGGAAATTGGTGAGAAATTCGTAGAAGATTTTGTTAGCAAGAGAACTATATGATCTTGCTTATTAGAAATATCTGTCAGGCAGCATAGTGTTGGAATAGATTGGAGAGGCATGATAATAGGAACAAGGAACAATAATCCAGGTCAGATAGATGGGTGTGTGCTCAAATGTCACAGCTGATAGAAAAGAAGATTCAAAGGCCCTTTAGATATAGTATTGACAGATCATGGTGTTTGGATGGGGAGGGTAAAAGAGAGGAAGGAACTTAGAATACGCCTGTGATTCTGGCTTGGATGACTGGATGTAATAGACTTATTAATGAAAATTCGAAAAACAGAGATGGGGCTGGGTGCCATGGCTCACGCCTGTAATCCCAGCACTTTGGGAGGCCGAGGCAGGCGGATCACGAGGTCAGGAGATCAAAATCATCCTGGCTAACACGATGAATCCCATCTCTGCTAAAAATACAAAAAATTAGCCGAGGGTGGTGGTGGATACCTGTAGTCCCAGCTACTCGGGAGGCTGAGGCAGCAGAATGGTGTGAACCTGGGAGGCGGAACTTGTAGTGAGCGGAGATCGCGCCACTGCACTCCAGCCTGGGCGAGAGAGCAAGACTCTGTCTCAAAAAATAAATAAATAAATAAAAATAAAAATAAAAAATAAAATAAAAAACAGAGCTGGATACTTTGGCAAGGGTGGAAATGGATGGGTAGTGATATTGATTTAGATCTAAAGATTTTGAAGGACATATAGGGGATGCACGGGAGGGATCCAGTAGGCAGTTGAATGTATATGAACTTAAAGCGTAAGAGAGAGTTCTGGTGTGGGTTAGGAAGATTTGAAACTTATCAGCCTATCGGTGGTGTTTAAAGGAATAACTGTGGACAAGATGATCCAGGAAGCAAGTATGAAGTGAAAAGGTAATCACTCCTGTTTGTTGAATTAAAGGAAATCAAGGATCAGTTCTGAGCTGAGGTGAGGAATAGAAACTCAAGTGGACACAATTAAGAATCATATAAAGCAGGCCTGGTCCATAGTGGGGAAAGTATCACAGAGTACAAGCAAAAGAATGAGAATGTGTCCTGCACTCTATTTTTCTTTTATTTTACTCAATCCCTTCTATTAAAGTGAAATTTTGTCACCAAATGAATCCAGGTCCCATATACCTGGTAGTTGTGCTCTCAGTAAGAAGAAAATGTGTATTTCAACCTTAAGCCTATCTACTCAAATTCCTTCTTCATACTCAGGGATGACTACATTATTTGTGAGAATTGGAGCATACTGAAAATGTAGGCTCCCCAGTTCCAAAAGCTGGAAAAGTATGACATGAAAGGTAATAAAAGGTACCTTTTCCTTTCTTCCACGATCTCTTCCTCTATTTTGATTTTTTAAAATGTCATATTTAATGTAGCTTTTAAAATAAAAATATTTAAGTTTTAAAATATTATTTTACCATTCAACTCTATACTGTGTAATACCAGTTTTAAGTGCAAATATAAGAGCATGTAACTCACCTGCAGAATCACCAAAATTATACAATTTGTATTTCATAGCTTGGACATGCATATGTCTTTCATTCTTACCAGAAAAGTAGAAACACAGCACAAAACTAGTTTTTTATTTTATTTCCTGATACATGCATGTTTTTTCAACACTATCTCCTTTTGCTTTACTGATTAGTAAGGATGAAAGAAAGGAAAGGAAGTATGGTCACCTTATCTTACTTTTGTTTCTATGTTGTCATTTTTAGGTGCAAATACTCTTTTGTACTCACTTTGAGACTTGCTGAACTCTCATGCTCCCTGGCTGCACCACAATTCTGTTTATATGGCATCATAAATGTTATATGATAATAAGGCAACAAGGAAAGACTGATAGGCATACATATTATACATATATTCTTTGCTCAAATTCATGTTTCATTGTCCCATCAGATTTCATTTACAAAACCCAAGCTCAAACATAAAATTATTAAAATTTTAAGCCAGAAATAACAGAGCATTAAGCGAAGCATGACTTCAGTTGCATATGTAGTGTTAATGGGACATAAATAAAACTATATGTTAATAAATGCAAGCTAGTCATCTTCTATTGCACACCTTTCTCAATCACACAGCATTTTCTTTAAAGTGACAGCAAAAGTTGTCAGCTTTGTTTGGTTTCACCATTTGTGAGATATATCCTTTCTGTGGACTTTTCTGCCACTAGAGGGAAAGATAATTTGTGTTCTGCTGCAATTTGTTATGCAGGAGCTAGGGAGGGACAGAGAATAATGTACATTTGTATAGAGAGATGAAGCAGCAAATGCTCTTCATGAGAAGTTTTAACATTTTGCATTTATCCTTGATATGTGCCTTTTTAAACATGAAATTCTTTTGAAACAGATGAAGGCTCCAATAGTACCATTATCTAAATCTGTATTTGCTTGTCATTGTCACACAATAGCTTTTCATTTACTGCGATGCTGAAGAAAGAGAAAGGAGAAGGTTGAATCAATTTATTAGGGACAGGTACATATGTGGATTTTCTAAAACTCTCAGAATTTCTACCATAGTGCCTTACCTTGCAGAAAAGTCATTTCCATATCTGTCATATTTGCATTTTTTTGTGATTCTGATCTTATACTTCCTTGGTAAATAAATGATTTTCAAACCACAAAGAAAACCTACATCTAGGAATATAACGATCTACCATTTGAAGAGCTCTAGTGTTAGAGTTTGGCAAAACAATTATTTGAACTCCAACTGTCTTTGGCAGAATGTGGAATATGTGTAGATTATTCTATGAAGTGGGAAACCTAAGTCTGTGTCTCAGATGAGACTGAATGAAGAGGTTTACACCAACAGATTTGTCCACCAATAAATGATTTTATAAGACCCTTTTTTTTTTTTTTTTTTTTTTTTTTTACAGAACGTGCTGAAGATCACAGTGCTATTAAGTTGAGCTTAGACTTGATTCTAGACTGACTCCAAATGTTACATTTAAAAGCCACTCTTTTTTATTTTGTTTTGGTACAAAAATTCATTGACCATTATTCTCTCCTTATGGAATTGTACTATATAATTACTTGGCAACAATATTTTAATGGTACCATCTGTTTTGTGCTTTTTTTTCTACTGGTGGCTGAGTCCATGTCGCCATAAAATACTCCTTGCAAGCTATGCTTCATTTCCTAGCGGTTGCTTGGTCTCCACCTACACAGTGGAAAAGAATGAAATGGCTTGAGGAAATAGATGATTGCACTTGTACTGGTCAAATTACTAAAGAATCAATAACACCAGCTCTGTAAAGTTATTGACTGGCAGGCTCATCTGAGCCCATAACTTTACTTCCAACCAATGTTTCAAGGAGTGCTGGATCCAGGACTATCTGTAGAAGCTAAGAATCATTATAGTGCTGAGAAAAGCAACACAAGATTATTGTATTCAAGTTATTCAGTGTTTTTGAGTCATCCAGTCATTTGCTTATACTGCAGATAGGATGCTCCTTCATCAAGTCTATTCTGTCTCTTTAGTGCTTTTGAGAAGGAATTGAGGATGAGCAATCTGCCATTTCCTGCGCACCTAAATTTATCTCATTTATCTATTTTTTAATAAGCTGATATAGTAAAAGAAAGATTACTAATACAGAAGAGTCTTAGCTACTATAAGACTGAGAGAACATTAAGTTTTAAATTTCATTATTTTCATTTTAAACACTTAAGACAGATAAGAATTTTTTTCCATCTGCATTTGTTTTTTTTGATTTTCTATTTCAGTGTACTTCTGGAGATTAAGTTCTTAGCAAAGACATCATTTATTTAGTATTATCAGTACAAATCACTAGATGCATCAAATAAAATTGAATTTTGAGTTACAAAGAGAAGATGGGGTAGGGTAATTGTACAAAGCTAAAGTAGAATTAATTCCATTATTTAAAAAATACTAGTGAATTTCTGTAGCTAGTTTATTATTAAAAAGGCAAAAATATATACAATTTGATAATCGCATTCCCATAGAAGTCACTCACATCTCAGTTGTTATCCCAGTCAACAGAATGTGTTTGAACTAAGTTATTCATTATGAAATGCAAATAGAATGAGTTATCTATCTGTAACTCAAAGGATATATAGATAATCTTTGGCACATATTTTCACAGTTAAACAATACCAGATAAAATGCATATTCTGTTCCACTTGGGAAAACTGTGTGGATAATTCATGAGTTGTAAAACACAGGCCATGAGCATTCCTTTTGGGATTGACAAGGAAATAAGAATTGTGAAACATAAGTCATGATTATTAATTCCATAAAGCCTAAAATGTGTACAGTAATCAATATAGATAAGGTAATATCATTGAATACTTAAGATTAAAATTATTTGGAAAACCACAAATGAAAAATACAAAAAATAAAGTTTTCCACGTTGTCTCAAGTCTTAAAAAAAAGTTTGTTTACTTCAAGAGATAAAAATGACAATAGCTAAACAAATATAATTTTGTTAGTTTTACCTTTATTAGCCCAAATTCAATTTCTTTGATGACAATGCTAAAAAATTGTGTTTTCAGTGAAATTGGTGTTCTGTGTCCTCCAACTCCCCTCTACCTTTGCTTTTGGAAAGGTTCCTTTCCCCTGTCCTCTGTGAAGTCATAGCACTCAAAAAGATACTGGAGCAATCTCCTTAGGAAGGGCTCATTCTGCTATCTACAATTAGGACACTTGTTAGCCCTCTTTAATGGGATAAAATATGGGTTCATTCTGTATGCTGTAGGCATTTCTCTAATACAGCTGTTATTAATAAATTTTGGACTCATAAGTAAATTGATATTAGTGTGGATCATAAGCCAGTAGTATCACTGTCACCTGGGAACTAGCTGGAAGGGGAACATCACATACCGGGGCCTATCATGGGGAGGGGGGAGGGATTGCATTGGGAGTTATACCTGATGTAAATGACAAGTTGATGGGTGCTGACGAGTTGATGGGTGCAGCACACCAACATGGCACAAGTGTACATATGTAACAAACCTGCACGTTATGCACATGTACCCTAGAACTTAAAGTATAATAATAATAATAATAATAATAATAATAAAAACCATTTGACAATTAAAAAAAAAAGAAATGCATATTCTTAGGCATCAACCTGATCTACCGAACCTGAATCTGCATTTTAACAAGATTTGTATATGCATTAACATTTGAGAACACTTAGTCTATACCAGAATGGTATTAACACTGAATGATGGCCAAGAAAAAATAAAATGCCCAGTTGCAAAAATACGTCAGTCTAAAGAAAGGATGTATATGGTTACAGTATGAGGTTCCATGTCAGGGCAGGTGAAGCTAATGGCTGTTTAGGACTGTAGCACTAGCATATCATACAGTCATCATTTTCTTAGTCTTTGACAAAAGTTATTCCTTATTTCACTGGAAAAGTTTACATCGTAATGCAAATTTAAAAGGATTTAAGGAACATTACATATATTTGCAATGATAGAGAGAGAAAAAGGGGAAAGGGAGAGATTATGAGAAACTTTTATTTAAGCACTAGCAGAATTTTGACCTCTTAGAAATCAAACAATGGAAGTATGGCTTTGCCTTTAACTTCTGAGGTTAGAGCAGAAATGTAATTTTCCAACCTCTCATCATTTCTGTAACCTTTCTGAATTCAGTTTAGAACTGAGTATATTTCACTACTTTCTTAAGAAAGGATTTAATCAATATTTGAAGGAATTTGAGCTTCTAATTCTCATATCCTTTTTATGCCTTATTTTCTATTATAGCTGTGCCCTAAATAGTTGTTAAATATTTAGCTGTACATGGTAATTTATATTTTTGACAAACTTACTACGTAATTATCGTTCATGTGATCTTTGGACCAGATTTTGAAATACTGTGAAGATTAAGCATCAGAATCAACCCTAAGATTTTCAGGGTAAAAATATAACAATTTTAAAAATGTGTAAATCAGTTTTTTATGTGACTGAAACTTTATCATCTCCAATTCCAGTTTACTTTGTAAGTTTTATTTTAATATAGTAAAATTCTCCCCTTTCTGCAATTTTTTGCAGTGTAAATTGTACTTATTAAGGTTGAAAATATTTTAAGTTTTACCAATTGTCT
>NW_016806329.1:6242689-6249822 GCF_001698545.2 Rhinopithecus bieti | reverse complement strand
TGATCAGTTTTTTTTTTTTTTTTTTAACCTAACAAGAGAAAAAAAAGTAGCAGAATTTAAAAAAAAAAAAGTAGTTCAAAGTAGACATTTCTTATGACTGTATATTTTTTATGATGGGCTGTCATTAAATATTTAACCAAATAAAAGAATTAAAACCATATGAAATTTTAATTACTTAAGGAACAATGTCATGCAACATTGGTAGGAGTGGCTACTAGCTCTGGAAACTAAATGTGGGCAGAAAGAATAGACTGTGGCTTAATATGGAGGCTACCTGCAAATGCCCCTGTAACGTAACTAGTACTGGACAGAATGTAAGAGTTATGAGTTTGGGATGACCAACATGGAGACTCAGAATACATTATATGGATTTTTAGATTAATACAGAAGTTATAGTGTGGAATCAGAATCCCTCCTTAGGTAATTGCCCCACTCCTATCCCTTTTCACATTGTCTTATAATTACCTATTAAGTTAGCTCTCTTTATCCATGGACTGTAAGTTCATCAGACATGAACTTGGTTTTGTTTACTGTGCTTGGTATATAAATGGGGCCTTAATATATTCTGGCTAGATGAGAGATGTATAAAAGGTGAAACACCAAGCCCAGAAAAAAAAAAAAAAGTAATTTAGAAAATAAAATAAACAGAGGGAAATACCAAACAATACAGATGGCTCAACAGAAATTGTAGAAGGCAGCATAAATAGGTTTTAAGAGCATGACTTTGGGACTAAGATAACCCTGGTTTGATTTTCTTCTCCATGAGAATGAAGAGCAGTTGTAACGGGCCGAAGTGAGTAAGGATAGCAGCACTGAGTAGTGGCATCAGAAAAGCCTCTAAGTTTTATTACAAGACAAATTAAACTCAGAATATAACAAGGCTCATTCCTGGGAATAATTTTTTAAAACACAGCTGAGATAGTCATAAAATATGCAGTTATTTTTAATTTAGGAACAAAACCGGGACCTTTAAAATTTATGCTTCTCTGATTTTGTCCTTCCAACATTAGTCTAGAAATAAGTTTATTGAGAAGTCAACTGTTTTTAGACTCTATGTTGACTTTTAATAGTATCAAATGAATGATAGGAAAAAAAAAAGAAAATACCGGTTATCCTTGTTTGAGGAATCTAGCTTTGGGAGAAAAGTGATAAAATCTGCTTTAATTTTTTCCTTTCATTTTCAGATGTTGTTTTAGAAAACACTTAGGGAGGAAAGACTGTGAGTAATTTTGTTTTGTGCCACAGCACAGACACTTACGTGACAATTGGAGTAAATAAAGTAAGCTTTGACTGCTGTTCTCTAATTTATGTGTGCCTCTGATATTGATGTGTTAAGGAAAATAACATATCTGCAACCCCTTTCCAGAGAGACACTATGACGTAAGAGTTAAGAGTATGAGCACTGTTACTTCACACACCTGTGTTCATATCCTTGCTTAGCAGGAAGACCCTGGACAAGTTTTTCAGTTTCTCTGAAGGCTGCATTCTCATCTGGAAGATGGAGATAATAACTTCCTCATAGGATTGTTGGGATAATTTTGCAAAGGTTTTAACACAGTGCTTAATACACAGCAATTGCAAAGAAATATAAATTATTTTGTTATTATTTTGTAAGCAGATACCACATCGACTGTGAGTCCTCAGACTTGGCAACTTACAACTGGCAGAAGGAGAGGAAAGGAAAAAGAGAGAGCAATGTCATAGTAGGTTGTCGTTTTTTCTTTAAATTCATACTGCAAAGAGAAGAAAAGACCAGGAGCCTGAGAAGAAGACCCTAAATATAGCCAGAGTCAAGGTTATTAATAGAGTGTGGGATTGCTGGAGACTAGAAAAAATGAATCGAAGACAGAGAGGACACAGGAAAAAAGATATCCAAGAATCCTCTTTGTCATTTACCTCCCCGACTTTCCTTCCAGGTGGCTTAACAGTAGTGAAACTGAAGAGAGTAAACGAAAGGAGGGAACTGTTGACAGCAGAGAATAGGAAAACTTGGTGTGCCTGTTATGACTCTTCCCTAAGAGCAGAGTCCCAAAGGAGAAGGCATGAAGCAGAATGTTTTAGTTTTGCGCTAACTTGCCTTTCTCTCAGAGTATCTGCTTTTTCGTATCAGAGTTTTATTAACAGTAGTAGCCACTTAACATAAATGAACATTCCATAATTAAAAGGACTCCCTTTAATCAAAAATACTGTGCAGACAGGAGGTGCTTCTTAAAGTCTGGAAGACTGATGGACTGCACAAAACCACCTATTAGAACCACAAATAGGGAGCAGAAATTTAAACACTTAAAATTTGAGTAATGTCATTTGCATTTATTAATACTCAACCCATATTGGATTGAATATCTATATTGTTAAAATACTAGGAGTGGAGAATATTACCAAATTAAAAGTGTTTTAAAGCACTAAATCATATGTATAGGCACTTGTAAAATAAGGCATTATGTTGTAAAATACTAGTTGTACCTTTTAGGTAAAAGGAGCAAATGAAAGGTGAATGGGATTCATATAACCTGCAGTCTTCATGATTCCCACATGGAAAGAGACGGAATTGGAGCTAGGATTTAAACACTAACATACATGAGTAAAGATAAAGTGAATGAAAAAAATGTAGTGTACTGTAATTTGTTAGCTAAAAATGTTAATATCTATCTACTGTGTTTCTTATGCTGTAGATACTTTAAGGGTAAAAATTTACATTTTCTCAAACCCCAACATCTAAAGTGGGTAGAAGGAGTTATAGCTGCTGGTCTGCTCTCTCTTACTCCCTTCATTTGGCGAATATCACCTGTGGGAAAGAAAAGAAATCAGGTGACCTGGGTCTATTCTCCTTGTCAGTTCGACATCCAGGAAAATGGACTAAGAATATTTGGAGAAAGAGACCTTATCTCTGCAATGCTGTCAGCACGATGCGCTGGTGAAGAATAATGAAACTTAGTAAACATAATCCTGGATCGGTAAGGCATGGTCATCTGTCAGGAATGCCACACATAAACTATAGAACTATCTGGAGTATAAAATGAAGATATTTCAGAATGTAAACAATCACTGCTTTATGAGGAATCCCAGAAGCCTCATGTGGGGGATATAATCTCTTCTGGCCAGAGCTGCTTGTCAGACATGAGAAGAAAGAACCTGGGGAAACGCCCTTGATGTCTGTTCTCTCTGTGCTTGGTCTGAGGCTTTTCTTGTCTGTCTCCTTGAAATAAGTACTAGGTTACTGCTGAGTAAGGTCTCTGATTCTTGTGCTGCTTTGACAATCTAAACTAGTGTGCTAGCTCATAGGTTACTGGATATGATCTGGGCTCCACAAAGCAGATGCTTTGTAATGAGCCTTAAATTTGTAGTCCATTAAGTCAGGAGAGAGGCAGTGCATTGATAATTATTTTACTAATCCATTTACCACTACAATTAATGGGAGCAAGTTGTATGCATGGTGGTGGTGAGAGAGGATAAATCTTGTACGTTTCATAAGAGAGGTAGTGAAAGTGACAGCAAGAAGAGAAAATAACATCAGAAAGGGAACATAAAAATTGTTGGAATTCCAGCTTTGTTCTGAGACACAGCAAGCAATTGTTGTTTCTCATTATTTTAAAAGAAATCGTGTCTTTTTAAAGTTACTCTTGAATTGCTTCAGTGACAAATTCATACTCGAGAGGCACCCCATTCCTTGTTTCACGGCTCCAATTGTTGCACAGTTATATTGATACAGATCTGTCTCCAAAGGGATTCCATCCAGCAGCCTGCTCCTTGGTGCTAATTTTTATTTTGACTTCAACAACTATCCAATCTATCAGAGTATGCTAGTCTCCTGGTTTTTGTTGTCTTAATTATTTTAGCAGTTCTCCATAACGTTTATAAAAGTCTATATTGCATCCTGAGGTCTGTTCTCTGAATGTGCTCAAACTTGGGTAGGCTCCTTTTTTTAAAATAGATATTAGGTTTCTCTGCAACACAGCCACCACCACCAACAGAAAACGGTAGGAAAGGAAATAAAATAGAAATGAAGGATGAGCCTATAGATTAAAATACACTGAAAAGAAAAACCTAACACATAGTAATGCATGTACCTTATTTTGATACTGCTTCAAATGAGCTACAGAATTAATTTATATATGAGTTATGTGAAAATTTGAACATTAACTGAAAGCTTGATGGTATTAGGAAATCTTTTTTTATAGACATGATTTTAGCATTTGAATTATGTTTTTAAATTTCTTATATTTTAGAGATGCATTCTGAAAAATTTTATAGATGAAATGCATAAGATGTTTGAGATTTGTTTCAAAGTAACTTAGGGTGGTGGTGATGAGTATATAAATATAAATATATATATGGCTGGGTGCAGTGACTCACGCCAGTATTCCCAGCACTTTGGGAGGACGAGGCAGGTGAATCACTTGAGGTCAGGGGTCTGAGACCAGCCTGGCCAACATGGCAAAAAAACCATCTCTACTAAGAATATAAAACCTAGCCAGGTGTGGTGGTGCACTCCTGTAATCCCACCTACTTGGGAGGCTAAGGCATAAGAATCATTTGAACTCACGTGGCAGAGTTTGCGGTGAGCCGAGATTGAGATCACACCACTGCACTCCAGCATGAGCAACAGAGTGAGACTCTATCTCGAAAGAAAGAAAGGAAAGAAAAGAATGAAAAGAAAGAAAAGAAGGAAAGAAAGACTTTTGTTAATATTTGAAATTCACCATAACAAAAGCATCATTAAAAGTTTTACATGAAATCTCATTAGATAGGGACAGTTTTCTCTCACTGATTTTATTACTAGCTATATGTCTTACTTCAAGAAAGCAGCTAAAAAATGTGTGTGTGTGTGTGTGTGTGTATATATATATGTTTAGTTAGTCAGTCGAAAGAATGAACAAATACATAAAAAATATATCACTACCAGTAGAATGTACTATTAATAAGAAATCATGGGATTCCATAAGTTAATTTATTAGTTATATAAATAAATAATAATCATCTCTTTTAAAATTTAAACATGGGCAATTGGAGTTGACTCTATTTTGGCTATTTCTTAGCTCTTAGCAAAATAAAACAGATTCTTTAGCTTCAACTTAAGATCTTATAGAAAAAGAGAAACAGAAACCTGACTAGAGATACGCATTTTTTAAGGAATCAAATTTTATATGAAAGCTATTACATATATAATTTCCAGGGTTACTTCTTAAATCAACACAGTTTCTGGCATAAAATACTTTCGCTGACATAAAAATACTTTCTGGCATAAAAATATAATCACCAGTGCTGAAAATGTGGTCCATTGTGCCCATGAAAGCTGCTGCATTTGGCTCTGAGCAAAAGGACACTGGTAGGATAACAATTAAAATAAAAAGTTAATATTTTATTTACCATCTTAGTTTTAGGTCAATTTTCAAACTATAGAACAGAGCATTATTTAAATATTCCCTCAAATGACTAGGGGATCATTCAATGGCTTCAAGTACTATTTTTTAAAAAAACAATGAAAGGGGCGGAGCAAGATGGCCGAATAGGAACAGCTCCAGTCTCCAGCTCCCAGCACGAGCGACACAGAAGATGGGTGATTTCTGCATTTTCAACTGAGGTACTGAGTTCATCTCACTAGGGAGTGCCGGACAATCGGTACTGGTCCATGGGTGCAGCCCGAACAGTGAGAGCTGAAACAGGACAAGGCATCTCCTCACCTGGAAAGCACAAGGGGAAAGGGAATCCCTTTTCCTAGCCAGGGGAACTGAGACACACAACACCTGCAAAATTGGGTAACTCCCACCCCAATACTGCGCTTTACCAAGGGTCTTAGCAAATGGCACACCAGGAGATTATATCCCACACCTGGCCGGGAGGCTCCCACACCCACAGAGCCTCCCTCATTGCTAGCACAGCAGTCTGCGATCTAACCTCTAAACGCAAGGCAGCAGCGAGGCTGGGGGAGGGGCGCCTGCCATTGCTGAGGCTTAAGTAGGTAAACAAAGCCACTGGGAGGCTCGAACTGCGTGGAGCCACAGCAGCTCAAGGAGACCTGCCTGTCTCTGTAGACTCCACCTCTGGGGACAGGGCACAGCTAAACCACAACAACAACAAAAAGCAGCAGAAACCTCTACAGATACAAACGTCCCTGTTTGACAGCTTTGAACAGAGCAGTGGATCTCCCAACACGGAGGTTGAGATCTGAGAATGGACAGACTGCCTGCTCAAGTGGGTCTCCGTTGAGTAGCCTAACTCGGAGACATCCCCCACTAGGGGCAGACCGACACCCCACACCTCACACAGACGAAGCTTCCAAAGCAAGAATCAGACAGGTACACTCGCTGTTCAGCAACATTCTATCTTCTGCAGGCTCTGCTGTTCTTACCCAGGCAAACAGGGTATGGAGTGGACCTCAAGCAATCTCCAACAGACCTACAGCTGAGAGTCCTGACTGTTAGAAGGAAAACTAACAAACAAGAAGGACACACACAACAAAACCCCATCAGTATGTCACCATCATCAAAGACCAGAGGCAGATAAAACCACAAAGATGGGGAAAAAGGGGGGCAGAAAAGCTGGAAATTCAAAAAACAAGAGCACATCTCCCCTTCCAAAGGAACACAGCTCATCGCCAGCAACGGATCAAAGCTGGACAGAGGATGACTTTGACGAGTTGAGAGAAGAAGGCTTCAGTCCATCAAACTTCTCAGAGCTAAAGGAGGAATTACATACCCAGTGCAAAGAAACTAAAAATCTTGAAAAAAGAATGGAAGAATGGATAACTAGAATAATCAATGCAGAGAAGGTCATAAATGAACTGACAGAGATAAAAACCATGACACGAGAAATACGTGACAAATGCACAAGCTTCAGTAACCAACTCAATCAACTGGAAGAAAGAGTATCAGCGACTGAGGATCAAAAGAATGAAATGAAGTGAGAAGAGAAGTCTAAAGAAAAAAGAGGAAAAAGAAATGAACAAAGCCTTCAAGAAGCATGAGATTACGTGAAAAGACCAAATCTACGTTTGATTGGGGTGCCTGAAAGTGATGGGGAAAATGGAACCAAGTTGGAAAACAATCTTCAGGATATCATCCAGGAGAACCTCCCCAACCTAGTAAGGCAGGCTAACATTCAAATTCAGGAAATACAGAGAACGCCACAAAGAT
>NW_016806329.1:6237479-6242088 GCF_001698545.2 Rhinopithecus bieti | reverse complement strand
TGGCAATCATTAAAAAGTCAGGAAACAGCAGGTGCTGGAGAGGATGTGGAGAAATAGGAACACTTTTACAGTGCTGGTGGGATTGTAAACTAGTTCAACCATTAGGGAAAACAGTATGGTGATTCCTCAAGGATCTAGAACTAGAAGTACCATATGACTGAGCCATCGCATTACTGGGTATATACCCAAAGGATTATAAATCATGCTGCTATTAAGACACATGCACATGTATGTTCATTGTGGCACTATTCACGATAGCAAAGACTTGGAATCAACCCAAATGTCCATCTGTGACAGACTGGATTAAGAAAATGTGGCACATATACACCATGGAATACTATGCAGCCATAAAAAAGAATGAGTTTGTGTCCTTTGTAGGGACATGGATGCAGCTGGAAACCATCATTCTCAGTAAACTATATCAAGAACAGAAAACCAAACACTGCATGTTCTCCCTCATAGGTGGGAACTGAACAATGAGATCACTTGGACTCGGGAAGGGGAATATCACATGCTGTGGCCTATTATGGGGAGGGGGTAGAGGGGAGGGATTGCATTGGGAGTTATACCTCATGTAAATGACGAGTTGATGGGTGCTGACGAGTTGATAGGTGCAGCACACCAACATGACACAAGTATACATATGTAACAAACCTGCACGTTATGCTCATGTACCTTAGAACTTAAAGTATAACAATAAAAAAAAGCCAAAAATATATATATAAAAAATAAAAGAAAAAAATAGTGAATAAGAACAACATGTATTCAATTCTATTCTGAAAGTTATATTATTTTTCCAAGTGGCTTTCTTCAACACAATGAAATACACAGACACACGCTACACACAAACTTAAAATAGGCTAAGTAGAAAAATTATAGAAAATATTTATTGCCTATTTTGAGCACAGAAACCAGAAATACATGTTTTATTGATGTACTTTCACACGCTGTTGAAATATAGCAAATTATCTTGAAAACATTGATTCTTTCTAAAATACATGTAAAATAGTTATATACAACTTAGTAATTTGACAAATAATCTCGAAAATATGACATTCACAGTGTTATCCAGATTTTAATGTCCAGTGATTTACTAATTTTGTTGTTTATATAACAAATTAGCCCTTATGTATTCAATATTTGATTGCTTGATATTTTCTCAGTAAGAAGCAGACATAGTCAATATACATAGGATTCATTGAAAATGAATAGGATTCATTGAAAAGGGTCAAATATTATAAAGGGCAAGCCTCTTTTAAAGCATCCTTTATATCACAGAAATAGAGGAGTTATTTTTCAGTGGTTGAATGTACAGTTAATAATTTACAAGATTTAAGTGTATAAAACATTATATACACTAAAGCTCAATGTGACCACTTGTGCTGAATAGCTTATTGCGACTTGAGCTTCTCATACATTCTCAAACATGACTTAAGGGTGAATGAATTCAATTATCCTACATCTAGAGGCAAATTTCACCTAAATGTAATTGCAGGAATCAAGAAAACAATCCAGACGTCTACTGAGCTATCTGTAAAAATTCTCACTGAAGGAATCAAGTGACTTTGAATGACATTTATAAATATACAAAATTTCATCATATTCAAGTATGTTTCAAACTGTACAATAACATAGGTTCAACTGTAAATAACGAGTTAATGGGCGCAGCACACCAACGTGGCACATGTATACATATGTAACAAACCTGCACGTTGTGCACATGTACCTTAGAACTTAAAGTATAATACAAAAAAATGAAAACAATGAATTTTATTTTTTCATCATGCTTTGTATAGGCTATGTTTATTGGCAGTAATTAGATTTCGAGTAAAACAAACTTCACATCACCACGTAACCATTTTATTTTAAGACAGAGGTTTCACTCCTGTCACCCAGACTGGAGAGCAGTGGGCGCGGTCTTGGCTCACTGCAATTGCCACCTCCTGGGCTCAAGCGATTCTCCTACCTTAGCCACTCAAGTAGCTGGAATTACAGTCACAATCCAACGCACCCAACTAATTTTTGTAATTTTAGTAGAGATGGGGTTTCACCACATTGGCCAGCCGAGTGTCAAACTCCTGGGCTCAAGAGATCCACCCGCCTTGGCCTCCCAAAGTGCTGGGATTATAGGCATGAGTCCCCGTGCTGGGACCCTCCTTTTTTTTATTGTAATAAACAATGGAATCCAGTTGCGGGAATCTAGTCATCTGATATTTCTCTGGGCTTGGGTGCACATCACATCTGGATGTTTGTTTCATTCTTATTTCCATTGAGATATAGATAGGTTTCTGTACCAAACAGTTCCTGCTTCACCATAATAGCAGTTTTATTTTGGTTTTGCATTTTGAGGGCATTAATTCTGATGCAAATTCTATACATCAAACTCTAATGTCAACCAAGATCTCTTCCTGTGTCATAAATCCAGTTCCCAGAAAGAGGCTCTTATTGGTGCAGCATTGGGCAATTATTTCCAGAACACACTTCTCCTTTAAATTATAGTCTTACATATCCAACTGCCTATTGCATGCATCCACTTGGATGTCAAATAGGCTTTAAAATGTAAAATCACCAAACTTCAATGACGATTTTCCTTAGAGTCATGTTTGATTCATTTTTTTTCTTTCTTTCTTTCTTTTCTTTCTTTCTTTCTTTCTTTCTTTCTTTCTTTCTTTCTTTTTTTTTTTTAACAATTCAAGAGCTATTCCATTTAGCTTTACTTTTAAATATACTCAGAAAATTATGTCTGCTCAGTACTTCACCCCTACTGTCTAGGCCAAACCACCATGTACTCTTGCCTGGATTATTCATCTCTTTACATCTGCCCATGCCACCTACAGTTTATTCTCAGTACAAAAAGTAGAATCATCTTTTAAAAATTTAAATCAGATCATGCCACTTCTCTGGTCGGGTTTCCTGTCTCACCTGTAGTACAATAAAAAGGCTTTGCAATGATCTGTGTGGTTCTGTATTGCCTACTTTCAACCCATTACCTTTCTGATCTTTTAACATTTTGTTCTTTATCTTATTCACTTGGCTCCAGCAACACAGAATTTTTGCTTATTCTTACATGTGCCAGGTACATTTTCAGCTGTGTGGTCTTTCCTCCTGACTTAAATGTTCTTCCCTGAAGTGGCTGCATGGCTCACTCCCTCACTCTCTCTAACTCTTTGTTTAAATATTATCTTCACAACGAGGCTTTTTCTGACTATCTAAAATTGAAATTCCTCTCCCGATATTCCCTAAGCTTGCTCCATGGTTTAAATTTCTCTTAAGAAATTATCCTCATCTAACATTCTATATATTTTGCTATATGTTTATTATATCCCTCTACTTTGACATCTCACCAGAATGTAAGCTTCATGAACAAACAGATTTTTGTCAATTGTGTCCTAAACCAGGCTTGCAAATAAATATTTATTAAATAACTTGTCCACCTAAGACCCAATCAACCATGCCTGTTCAGTGGAGGTCCATAGGAAGAGCAGGTTTACAAAGAAAAGGATGTCATGGAAAGAGAAAATAATTACTCTCATATAGGCGTATATTGTTACTTATTTCCAAAATAAAAAGAAATAATGATCAGTATCGTTCAATGATTTACTCAGCGTTATATAACTAATTAGTGTTAGAAAGTAAATTGAATTTAAGTCCCGCACACTCAAGTTCACAGTTCTTTCAGTGATTATATAGCCATAGTTTCATATGACCAGAGGTCTGTTAGTAAAGAGATTCAAAGTCATCACATTTCAATATAGTTCCAAAGCTAACTTGTTAATTGGAAAATTGCTAGATTATCATTATATCCCTGTGATTTACCTGTTAGCTTACTATTCGAGGTCATATGAATTATCTATTTAATAACACAAATTTGGGACAAATTGGGCCATGATATCTCTTCCTGACCTCAAGCCAATATATCTCCTCTTCACCTACAAGTTTAAAAACATACACCACAAGAATTGTTCAACTGAAATGCTTCTGAAGTCTACATTACCGGTGATGTATTCTTAAGTTTTGTGGTAGTCAAAGGACCTGCTAATGTCTGATATTCTGTTGTCATGGAAACTGATAGGCTGAAGCTGTCGGGTTGGGAATATTTGCCATTATTTATGATGAAAATAATGAGAATTGGTCAGGTGCAGTGGCTCATGCCTGTAATCCCAGCACTTTGGGAGGCCAAGGTGGGTGGATCACAAAGTCAGGAGTTTGGGACCAGCCTGGCCAACATGGTGAAACTCCATGTCTACTAAAGTTACAAAAAATTAGCCAGGCGTGGTGGCACGTGCCTGTAATCCCAGCTACTTGGGAGGCTGAGGCAGGAGAATCACTTGAACCTGGGAGGCATAGGTTGCAGTGAGCCGAGATCCAGCCATTGCTCTCCAGCCTGGGCGACAGGGTGAGACTCCATCTCAAAAAAATAAAAAATAAAAAATAAATAAATAATAAAAATAAAAAAAGTAGTGAGAGTTGCTATTGGAAAATATATCTAATCAAAAATGTAATACAATGGACCCACACATTTGTGAATGGATTGATTCCAAAACAACTTTTAAAAGAGTTATAGCTATATTACAGAAAGCATATGACCACTTTAAAGAATCTAAGTTAA
>NW_016806329.1:6223179-6236677 GCF_001698545.2 Rhinopithecus bieti | reverse complement strand
GAAGAGTTAGAAGGAAATTGTATTGCCTTAAAACCAAGACATTATTTTATGTATATATATAATTAGACTATTAAAATCAATTGATTTTCTTAATGTGCTGTACTTAAGAAACTAGTTATAAAATTAATCCAATAGATTTTCTTGACCAAATTTCAGTCAAATTCAAGAGAGGTTTCTCAATATTAAAGTGGAAAAAAAGCAGTCTTTTTTTCCCCATTTTTAAGTACCTACTAAATACTTGGAACTGAGAATTTGTCATACAGCATATTAGCACTATAATAGACTAACAGCTATGAGTCTTTCATCTCTTAGGAGCTGAAATTTATTTCCTAGCTCATTTTATCCTAGGACAGGAAGGAAGGAAGGAAAGAAGAAAGAGAGGGAGGGAAGAAGAGATAAAAATAAATGGCAATAGAGAAAGGCAGAGCACATGCTTACTAAAGATTTTTAAATTTGAGAAGCTTGGAATTGATAAAATATAAAACTTCCATGTTCATATCCTATGTAAGAAAACACAACCAACTTATTATCATAAATTGGCTTACATAAAATTGTCCTTATTGATTTTTCTGTTTGTTTGTTTTTTGAGACCAGGTCTCACTCTGTTGCCCAGGCTGGAGTGCAGTGGTGTGATCATGGCTCACTGCAACCTCCACCTCCTAGGCTCAAGTGATCCTCCAACCTCATCCTCCCAAGTAGCTGGGACTCTAGACATGTGCTATCGTGCCAAGCTCACTTTCGTTTGTTTTTGGTAGAGACAGGGTCTCACTGTTTGCCCAGGCTGGTTTCAAACTCCTGAGTTCAAGCGATCCGCCTGCCTTGGTGCACTGGGATTACAAGCGTTGAGCCACTGCACCTGACCTAGATTTTTCTTTTAGGATTTTTAAATGCATTTTGTATTTGGAGGTAATTGTATATTCGCAGGTAGTTATAAAATAATATAGAGTAATCAAGTATACCCTTCCCTGGATTTCATCTTACATAACAAGAACACAATATTAAAACTAGAAAACTGGTATTGATATAATCTATCGAGCTTATTCAGATTTCCCAAGACTTACATTCACTCCTTTGTGTGTGTATGTATACATTTAACTCAATGCAATGTTATTGTATATGTAGGTTCGTGTGATCACCACCATAGCCAAGAGAGAGAACAATTTCATCTAGAGGCTCCTTTGTGCTATTATGATCTCAGATACCTCCCCCCACAACCCCAACCCTGACACCTGGCAACCACTAATTTACTTTTGATCTCCATTATTTTGTCATTTCAAGAATGTTATATAAATGAAATTACACAGTATGTAACCTTTTGAAAGTGATTTTTTTTTTCACTCACTGGAATTATCTGGAGATCATCTAAGTTGTTTCATGGCTGAGTAATAATCCAAGCAGTCCAAAGTGGTCCATAGTGCTGTGGACTGAATTTTGTCCCTCTCAAAATTCATATGTTGAAGCTTTAACCCACAATATGACTGTATCTGGAGATAGGGTCTTTAGAGTTAAAGGAGGTCATCAGTGGGGACCTAATCTGATAGGACTGTTGGCCTTACAAGTAGAGGAAGAGAGATTTCTGTTTTTCTCTGCCATATAAGGATACAGAGAGAAGGTGGCTATTGAAAGCCAAGAATAGAGCCCTCACCAGAACCTAATTGGCACCCTGACCTAGGACTTCCAGCTTCCAGAACAGTGATAAAATAAATAAATTTCTGTTGTTTATGCCACACATGGTATGAATATACCAGTTTAAAATGTTTATTTAGCCCAGAGCCTCTGGATTGCTATTTGGGGCTGTTATGAATAAAATCATTATTAAAATTCATGTACAGGTTTTTGTGTGACATATGTTCTTATTTGTCTAGAGTAAATGTCCAATAGTGTAATTTCTGAGTCATACGGTAAGTGCCTATTTGATTTTGTAAGAAACTGCCATACACTTTTTCTTGGCTAACTGCACTGTTTTATATTCCCACCAGCAATATGTGGGTGATATATTGTTTCCACAGCCTCACAGCATTCAATGTTATCATTTTTTTTTTTTTTTATTTTAGACCTTTCGTTTTGTTTTGTCTTGTTTGAGACAGAATCTCACTCTGTTGCCCAGGCTGTAGTGCAGTGGCATGATCTTGGCTCACTGCAACCTGTGCATCTTGCGTTCAAGCAATTCTCCTGCCTCAGCCTCCCCAGTAGCTGGGATTACAGGCATGCACCACCGTGCCCAGCTAATTTTTGTATTTTTAGTAGAGACAAGGTTTCATCATGTTGGCCAGGCTGGTCTCGAACTCCTGACCTCAAGTGATCCACCCACCTTGGCCTCCCAAAGTGCTGGGATTATAGGCATGGGCCACTGCACCTGGCCTATTTTAGATATTTTGATGAGTGTGTAATATATCGTTGTGGTTTTACCTTGCATATCCATAATGCCTAATGATGTTATACATCTTTTCATGTGGGCCTTACTAGGTTTTTGAAAAGTATATTGAACAATATTTTAAAAGCCCTGTGGGTTTTCCTTTTCAAAGACATGCATCCAATACCAAAAATGTTGGTCAAGAGATTTATAAGCCAAAACATTTGTACTCCTTAAAGCTCAATTTTCAGACATAAAACTCCTAGAAAAAATAAAATTTAGGTGGTTTTTAGACTCATGGAAAGTAGACTTTGAAATTGTGGATGTCAGAAATCTTTTTTATTGGTTTTGGAGTCTTTTTTTCCATGTTTTGAAAGAAATATTACATATGTAAAAGTTTAGTTCAAACAGCTATTTTGAGGAGCCTGGTTCTCTAGGAGGTGAGAAGTTGTCCCAGTTTTCCCCTCTAATCCAACAAAGCATCATTTGAGGATAAATAGATTTTCAGGGCAATACTCAGAGTCTGCATTAGGAGTGGACCTCTTTCTCAGACAGTCATAAGAAATCTTGAGGCTTTAGCTCTGGCTTTTAAACATTTTCCTAGATACCTGCAAAGTAAGAGTTAATAGCAGTCATAATAATGGATGCATAAAAACTAATTATAATTAATGGTTTAATAATCAACAGTTAATAAGCAAATGGGTATTTTAGTAGAATATGTTCTGCCAATAATGGAAAGTGGTTTTTTAAAAAAAGAAATAAATCGATAACCACAAACTTAATTGAACAGAAAATTTAAACATTATCAATTAACTTGGAAGAAATATATTCCAAATAAGCTATAGAATGGATAATTAGAAGTTGTTAGTGATAAGAAATGTTTCCTCACCAATCTCATTTTGCTTACTGCTTTTGATGTGATGAGCCTAAAGTGAAACAGCAACCTAAATCATATATAGAAGGAGTTGTCTTCCTTTCATGCTTTGAAAGATGAGAGTTCATTCTGACTCTCCAGTAAAAGAAGTCTTATAAAATAAAATGATTAAAAATAAACATCAAAAAAAGGTAAAACATAAATTTAGCAATTATCATTTCACGTTTCTGTCAGTAGCATGGGGAATTGTCTACAATAGAGGTTCCTAGTGGGAGAAGTTAGGGAACTAAGCCCATTAAAACTTCTAATGCACTCAGGATGTAACCATAGTGTACCTAACAAAATAACATATTCTGATGGTAAAATTTAAATTTAAAAATCATGCTTTTCTGAGACCATTGTCTTTAGTGTCTGAAGGAATATAATACATGTTTTAAATATTACTGTGCTTTTTAAAAATTATTTTTTGTAGACTCTCTTGACAGAAGTCCAGCTTAACACAGAATTCTCAACCGTATTTTACCTTTGCCTCTATGTTTATGTTATCTCTGAAGTGGGAATATCTCATGTGTGTGCTAATACACAACAGTGTTGGTCTTGGATTTCTGTAGAACATAGCAAGAATTGTAAAATCCAAGTGTATTTCCAGAGTGAGGGAGAGGGGCCTCTTAAATTATATTGACTTCATTTGTCACCTTGTTGTCATTAGAGTCCAATAACAAGTATGCAAGTTCTCCTACCTAGTAGGAAAAAAATTGCTGCGTGATACCAATGTATTTATGGACCCAATTTAGGTTGCTACCTTTAATAATTCCCTGTTAGTGTGTAGTGTGCAAGATGAGTTCTCCCAGTTTTCCCAAGATCATTCAGATTATGAGCCATACATTAAGTGGGACAAAATCCCTGTGGCTTCTATTCTGTAGCAAAGTGTATACAAATGAGGAATTGAAAAAACTACTTTTTTTGCATTTTTTAAAATATACGATTGAAGTGCTTTAGAAGGAACGAGACAAACTAGAAATAATCAATAAATATAATAATAGCTAATATTTATTGACTGCCTTGGATGAATCCTCTGATCCTCAAAAACACCTCTGAGAAACATTCTATCATTATCCTCATTTTATGGATGCAGAAATGGAGGCTTAGCCTTCTTACGTTACTTATCAAAGGTGAGAGAGCAAAGAAATAAAGATGTAAACCCAGGTATATCCGATTCTTGAGCAAAAGTGTTTCCTACTTTAGCATATTAAAATGTTTCACAATACTTTAGAAACAAATTCTAAATTAAATTGTAATAGAAGTACGTTCATTGAGTACTGTTGATTCAACACAAAAATAACTTTAGGGGAAATTAATTTTAAAGCATATTTTATGCCAACCAGCAGGTACATAGAATTTGTCAAATTAAAACTAGGTAGTAAAATATTTTTTCTTTCAAATTTTATCACTACCCATTTAAAGTTGTCCTTGCTCCTTTATAATAAAAAATGTTTTCTAAACTACAATTAACTAGTAGTTTTAGCACCTGCAAACATTTTATAAGTACAGCTGTTTACAATGATTACTTTTTCTATATGTTAATGCTATACAGTCATTTACCCTTCAAGTATTTACAAAAGACTCAAAATTAAAAAAAAAAACTACTATTCGTAATTTTAAACATCGATTTTCAGTTCTCTACCCTTAGCTTGTACCTTTAATTTCTGTCTCTTTGCCACCTTCATCCTTCAGTCTATAGCTATAGTATGGTTTTACTCATCTTGAAAAAAATAAATTTATAAGCTAGTGAACAAGGAACCATTCCTTAAAGCTGCGCTCTTCCATGGCTTCTATTATAGCTTTCCCCTTACTAATCATCCCTAAAGTGAAAGCTACTGTATCCTCTTTGTCACTCCCTATTCACTTTTCAAACCACTGTTGTGGGACTCTGTCCCATCTGTCCAGATTACCACAGTAGTGTCATGTTCACCGGATACTTAGAGTCCTCATCTTAACCAACACTCTCTCACACTCAAACTGAGGATCATTTTTTATACTTAATGCTTACAGTGTTTTCCTTGAAAAGAGATTTTTTTTTTTTTTTTTTTTTTTTTTTTTTTTTTTTTTTTTTTTTTTTTTCCCCCAGAGAGAGGAGTCTTGCTCTACTTCTCAGGCTGGAATACAGTGATGTAATCATAGCTCATTGTAGCCTTGAACTCCTGGGCTCAAGGGATCCTCCTACCTCAGCCCCCCGAGTAGCTGAAACTACAGTAATGTGCCAATACATCCAGCTAATTTTCTGCGGAGAAAGGGTCTCTGTGTTGCCCAGGCTGGTCTTAAACTCCTGACCTCAAGCGCTCCTCCTGCCTCAGCCTCCCAAAGTGCTAGGATTACACTTGTGAGCCACCACACACAGCCCTTGAAAAAGTTTCAAGAGAAGAATGTTTTATCTTCTGTATGTGATGTGTGTTAATGTGTGTATGCATTGAGATCATTTTAAGAAATGGAGTTTTAAAAAAATCTTCTTTATGTTCTTAACTGGCAAACACTCCCTACCTAGGATTCCATTGTATCCTGTTTGATTATTGAGCCCTTATTTCTATAAAGTGTCTATGAGAGTTTGTGAGGATAGCCCAAAGTAACAAGTATTCTACTTAGCTCACATAAAGTGGGCTGATTACCACCTAGGGTATAAGTCAAGATTTCTGGCTCTTTTATTTGGACCTATGCTAATAGTTTTGCTTGATATATGAAATTAAATGATGGAGGGCACTCTGTAAAACAGAACAGGGAGATGGGTTTAGTAAAATGTAGTCACTTTAATGAGGGGTTGGGAAGAACTGGATCTGAGCTGAGAATTCTACCGAGGCAAATGGTAAAGAGAAAACAAATCTTTTGTTCAATTTGAAACCATTGGGTTTGTAACACATTTTTTCCCACATAAATCAATTTGATATCTAATTCACAGACACTGTTGGACAGCACAGAAATTGCAGCCAGGGTAGATGGGAGTGAAAGCTAGTATATCTTCTTGTCTTCACAGTAACTGTATTTTTTGTACAAAAGTCAGTAATAATAATTTCATTTGGTGACTATAATATAGAAGGTTAAAAATCCAATGAAATGTGCAAGTGTCACTTTCCTTATTCTTGTTTTTCCTTCAAGTCTTGGGGAGTAAGAACTATTACAGATTTTGAAAAGTATTTGCATTATGTGGGATAATGATGTCCAGCAGATTTAAGTATCCACTGGTAATTATTTATTTCAAAAAAGTCACATACAGAATTATAATACATGAAATAAATATAACAATAACTAAGTTCCATTAAGTGTTTACAATGAGCCAGACATTGTGCTAAGTACCTTGTACGTATTAACTTGTTTAATCATCAAAACAATTCAATGTGGTAAGAGCTATTATGATCTCTAACAGACTAGGAATTTGAAGCTTAGAAGAATTACATAATAACATAACCAAGGTATCACAATAATAGTAAGTAGTAGATCTAGATTTATTCTCAAACAACACTGCTAATGGACACAGATAAATGTATACCTCCTTCAAACGATGAGGGGACTGATACATAAACTTGGGTGGCATTGGTTAGGTCCACCTTTTGACCTCACAGTATTTTCAAAGGAAATTCCCAGGACCCTCTGCTGTGGTGTATTTAAAGAAATATAAAATCTGAATTTTCCATTCTAACTCTCGGAATACATGCTATTTGAAGTTATCTTATTACTGAACTTCTATTAAAATCATTTTAAAGGAAGAAAAAAGGCATATGCAGACCAAAATCATCATTTACTCAGTTATTAAGGTTACAACACTAAAGCCAAATTTGATGCTATTCTTGCCCTCACAGTGTCACATGCAACCCATCAAAAAAGTTCAGTATTTTTCTTTCACCAAATTCAGGCATATTTTGGAAATATCACATGTTCTGTTTCAGACTATTGTAATAAAGCAAATCACAAATTTTCTGGTTTCTCAGCCCATGTAAATGTTATGTTTGCACTATACTGTAGCATATTAAGTGCAATAGTATGGTGTCTAAAGAAAACAATGTACATAGGTCAATTAAAATACTTTATTGCCAACAATCATCTGAGCCTTTAGTGAGTCAGGATCTTTTTGCTGATGAGGAGTTTTGCCAGGATATTGATGGCTGCTGACTGGTCAGGGTGGTGGTTGCTAAAGGTTGAGGTAAGTGTGGTAATTTCTTAAAAGAAAACAGCACAGTTTGTCATACCAATCACCTCTTCCCTTCACAAAAGGTTTTCTGTAGCATCCCATGCTGTTTGATAGCATTTTACCCAGAGTAGAGTAGAACTTCTATCAAAACTGGAGTCAATCCTCTCAACCTTGCTGCTGCTTTATCAATTAAGTTTATGGAGCATTCTAAATTATTTGTTGTCATTTTAACAATGTTCCCAGCATCTTCTCCAGGAGTAGACTCCACTTCCAAAAACCACTTTTATTGCTCATTCATTAGAGTCAATGCTTCATTCATTCAAATTTTATCATGAGATTGCAGGAATCCAGTCACATCTCCAGGCTCCAATTCTAATTCTCATTCCCTTGCTATTTACAGTACATCTGCCATTACTTCCTCCACTGAACTGTTGAACCCTTCAAAGTCATTCATGAGTGCTGAAATTTACTTCTTCCAAACTCCTGTTCATGTTGATATTTTGACATGCTCTCATGAATCATGAATATTCTTAATGGCATCTAGAATGGTTAATTCGTTCCAGAAGGTTTTCAATTTACTCTGCCCAAATATGTCAGAATAATCACCTGTCTATGGCAGCTATGGACATGAAATGTATTTCTTAAGTGTGATAAGACTTAAAAGTTAAAATTACCCCTTGATCTATGGACTACAGACTGGATGTTGTGTTAGCGGGCATGAAAACAACATTAATCTTGTATATCTCCATCAGAGCTCTTGGGTGACCAAGTGTGTTGTCAATAAAGAGTAATACTTTAAAAGTAATCTTGTTTTCTAAGCAGTAGTTCTCAACAGTGCACTTAAATATTTAGTAAACCATGCTGTAAACAGATGTGCTGTCATCCAGATTTTAATGTACCATTTATAGAGTGCAGGCAGAATACATTTAGTATAATTCTGAAGGGCCCTAGAATTTTTGGAATGCTAAGGAATACTGGCTTCAACTTAAAGTCATCAGCTGTATTAGCCCTAACAGGATGGTCAGCCTGTCCTTCGAAACTTTGAAGCCAGGCATTGACTCTCTGGTTATGGAAGTCCCAATGACATCTTCCTTTAATGCAAATGAAAATTTGTTTAATGTAGCCACCATCATCAATGATCTTAGGTAGATCTTCTGGATAACTTACTGTAGCTTCTACATCAGCACTTGCTACTTCACCTTGCACTTTTATGTTATGGAGATGACTTCTATTATTCACCCTCAGGAACCAGCCTCTACTAGCTTCCAGCTTATCTTCTGCAGCTTCCTTGCCTCTCCAATGCCTGAAGTTTAGATTTCTCTGAACTTCTGTTTTCTACACAGCACCTAGACTTGTACCTGCAGAGGTAAAGATTGCTCATAATAGCTAGTGAATTAATGAATTGATTTTAAAATATAGTATAACAAACCCTAGTTTATCTTAACAAAAATCCTTTGTAAGAACAGAATTATTTTCAATATTTACAAAATACGGTAGTCCATGAGATTATCAAGAAGTAAGCTTAAAAAAAAAGGATTTAATAAATTTCACAAGTGTTTAAGAAACTTCTTACCAAAATAAGCTTTCTATTTGACCTGTCACATTAGAATTCAAATGGCATTGAAATACTTTTGGTTCCCTTTCAACTTCAATGTAAAATTACATTTTAATGTTTAAAATGAAATATATCTGATAATGGTCTTCTCCAAATCTAATCTAAATGGTAGATTCCTTAAACTACCTCATGCAGGCCTATTTAGTTTCCTCTTAAATTGTCAAAATCTATTTTTTAGTTGAACTCATTGTGTAGATCACTTTAACAGCTTTTTTTCTGAAAATATCTAATGATGTTATACCTCTATAGCACATCCCATTAACTTAAAAAAAATTGAATTTAGAACTCTAAATGTATGATTTTTACGTGTGAAAAGATTCTTGCTTTGGCGAACTATATTCTATTATCTTTAAAATAGACTGCATTATCAATTCAAATGTATAACTGATCAAATTAGAAGACAGTGAATAAAAATAGTCATATAGGCAACTCCTAATTAATATTAGATTTAACTTTCTCTCTACTTCAGTTATATAGAAATAGTGGTTTAAAGATAATGCTACATTATCAGAAGTCAAAATAGTTTTCAAAACTTGCCTACAGGCATATTTTTCAAGTTTACTGATTGTTCTGAAGACATGGCTGCTCAAATCTGGATCTTCAAATATTTCAATTATCAGAAACTTCAAGATTCTACACTTAAGACATCACCGTCCTTATAAACAATTTATCACTTTAGAATTGTTGCCAAAGCATAATAAAAACTCTAACCTTCTCTAGAGAAGGGACCTAGATTTTGTCTTTTTCTTCTCTAGTGTAGTGGTTTTCATAGTGTGTTCCCTGAATCAGCATCACCTAGCAAAGTGTTAGAAAGCAAATTCTTGGGCGCCAGCCCAGCCCTATTGAATCAGAAGTTCTGGGAGTGGCGCCCTACAATTTATGTTCGTAAAGCCCCCCAGGGGTTTCTGATGCAGTATAAAGTTTGAGGAAGACTATACTGGCCTTAGGATAATATCTGACATTCACAGGTTCTTTTATTCATCAACTGAGCAGAATTAAACTAAAATGAGGAAAATAAAGTAAATCAGGTGCCTGATATAAGGAACCAGAAATTTCTAAAACTTAGTTGCCTGAGGCAGAACTACATAAACACATAATATCTCAATTTTCACTGATTTCCAGTTTACTAATTTAAAAATAAGAAATGAAGTGATTCATTTGGGTAGAATTAAAAAAAAAAAAAAACTCTACCTTCACAAAATGTTTGACAGTCTTTTACCTTTTATCCATGTCTGTCAAGCTTATTAAATTGAAGATAATACTGAACAGAATTTCATGAGTTTAAAATAATGATTTTATTGTCCCCTTGTAAAGACATAACCATGTTTTCTTCAATACTCAAAATGATAGCATTGACCCTCAATCAATAAATGTTTCACGTGTGATGAATTTCTTCTACTACATCTAAAGAGTCCCTGCAGCTACTAAGAGCACTCAAGAGAGGGCCCATTAGGGATTCTTCATGGTACCCAACTGATACATTCATTCAAACAACAACTACTTAGTAAGTGCCCACAAGGTACTTAATTACTGCCAGACATTGAACAGGATACAAGGCAATGTAGGGCAATTCTGTTCTCCAGGATTTTATAATGTGGCCTGGAATTAAAAGTAAAGTAAAGGAAAAGGACCACACATTTTCTCATGCCATCATGTGCCAGGCACTGAATAAAGCAGGAGATAGAAACCACATCAGTAAATCCATGTAACCGCTCAGAGAAGTTGGCTTGATTCCCAGATTACAAGTAAGGAAACAATAGTCTGAGAGATGCTGAAAACTTGTTCAAATTCATCAGGTAAGAAACAAGGGAGGTAAATTTTAAAATCAAAACTGATTTTAAGTGTTCACTGTGCCTTCCACTGTACCAATTCTTATATAAAAAATAAACAGCAAGTCTCAGAGGCATACAGTAAGTACCTAAATGAATGATGCACATTATTTGCTGTGGGGCGATTAGAAAAGGAGCAGTAACTGTGGAAGAGGAAGTGAAGCCTTCCCAGTAAAAGTTCAACACAGATCTTCACTGAAAGAAAATGGTTTGTGACTTGGATAAAGGAAAGAAGTAAATGTGTTCCAGATGGGAAAACTGTTAAACAGAAATGTCTAGTCAGGAACAAGAAAGGCAGGTTCCGGTAGAGTGGCGAAATCAGCCCAGCACATTTAGTTGCCAAATAAATGATGTAGAATGGCTTTGCTTGGTTCTGGCTATGCATGAAGGCCCACGTTTTAGCAACTAAAGGAGAGTGGTGAACAGTGCCACTTAGCTTTACTTAAGTGGTGTATTTATTGTCTGTGTCGGTGTACATTCAGTCAAGGTTTTGGAGTGCCTGCTTCTTTTGGCTCTAATTTTGTATATGCATTATCTTTCTTCATGTAAGTGATCATTCTGCTCCTCTCCTCTGCAATCAACAGCATTAGTTCACTTTAGCCATATTATTTCTAAAAAAAAAAAAAACCTCACAGGTACTCTTTCATATGTTTCTCAAGTCCCTAGAGCTGAACAAGTTCTTACGAATATCAAGTCTCTGGCTGGGTGCGGTGGCTCATGCCTGTAATCCCAGCATTTTGGGAGGCCGAGGCGGGCAGATCATGAGGTCAGGAGTTCGAGACCAGCCTGGCCAACATAGGGAAACCCCACTTCTACTAAAATACAAAATTAGCTGGGCATGGTGGCGTGCACCTGTTATCCCAGCTACTCTGGAGGCTGAGGCAGGAGAATTGCTTGAACCCTAGAGGCAGAGGTTGTGGTCAGCCAAGACTGCATCTCTACACTCTAGCCTGGGCAACAGAGTGAGACTCTGTCTAAAAAAAAAGAAGTATCCACTCTCCCAGGTACTTATTTGTAGTTACTATAATGTGTCTGAAAGAATTTTAATGTGTAGTTACTATAATGTGTCTGAAATAATTACCATAAGTAATACAGTATTAATTCAACTGAAATAACTACAGGGTTAGGACAGTCATTTTGAAAATGATTAGGATTATTAGTTAGTGTTAAGGAAACATTTTAGATAATTATAGTAAGTCAAGTATGTCTGAAGAAAAGATGTATTTGATCAACTTATCCTTTAACTTCAGTGAATTTTATATCTCTGTCTTTATTTTGAATCAAAGTCCCCAGGTATAGGTAGGAAAATTTATGACAAAATTTCAATAGCGCTCCTGTTTTGCTGTCTTGTTACAGTCCTCTATGTGGTAAGAAATGTTTTGTCGTTTGGTTTCTTTGAATTTCAAAGTGATGTCCTATGATAAAATAGTGGTTCCCCTAAGATCTTTTATTTGTCCTGGGAATGTCATTGATCCAAAGGAAGATAATAAAATCAGCAAGAAAATAATAAACATTCTCTATGGGATATCACAATTTTAATTGACTATAGACACTCAAATCAATTTTTTTAATCTACATACACATGACAAGGTCAGCAACATGGGAAGCCGATGTGTTTTCCCTTTCATAGTATAAGAGATCTATTTAACATTTGAAATATAAACATGAAGTATGGTACTTTGTATATCTCTTTATATATCTCTTTAAAATTGGCTTTAAAACTGTAGATATTAATGACACTTCAGTGTAATTTTAAACAAATTTTAACAAAATTACTTAGAAAATATTTTGCTTAGTTTTCTTACAGTTTTTTTGAAAAAAAATAGTATGTTTGATGATAATGTGATTAAAGAATACACACCACCAACTTTTTTTTATTATACTTTAAGTTCTAGGGTACATGTGCACTATATGCAGGTTTGTTACATATGTATACACATGCCATGTTGGTTTGCTGCATGCATTAACTCGACATTTGCATTAAGTATTTCTCCTAATGCTATCCCTCCCCTATACCCCACCCCACGACAGGCCCCAATGTGTGATGTTCCCCACCCTGTGTCCAAGTGTTCTCATTGTTCAATTCCCACCTATGAGTGAGAACATGTGGTGTTTGGTTTTCCGTCCTTGTGATAGTTTGCTGAGAATGATGGTTTTCAGCTGCATCCATGTCCCTGCAAAGGACATAAACTCATCCTTTTTATGGCTGCATAGTATTCCATGGTGTATATGTGGCACATTTTCTTAATCCAGTCTGTCATTGATGGACATTTTTGTTGGTTCCAAGTCTTTGCTATTGTGAATAGTGCCACAATAAACATACATGTGCATGTGTCTTTATAGTAGCATAATTTATAATACTTTTGGTATATACCCAGCAATGGGATCACTGGGTCAAATGATATTTCTAGTTCTAGATCCTTGAGGAATCGCCACACTGTCTTCTACAATGGTTGAACTAGTTTATACTCATACCAGTAGTGTAAAAGTACTATTTCTCCACATCCTCTCCAGCATCTGTTATTTCCTGACTTTTTAATGATCGCCATTCTAACTGCACACCAATTTTTTTTAATAAAACTTATTTTTATCAAAATTTCCCATGTACTCAGAAAAAAAAGTGCTGTACATATAAAACTAATAATGAAAA
>NW_016806329.1:6204304-6222946 GCF_001698545.2 Rhinopithecus bieti | reverse complement strand
AAAAAAAAAAAAAAACTCTACCTTCACAAAATGTTTGACAGTCTTTTTACCTTTTATCCATGTCTGTCAAGCTTATTAAATTGAAGATAATACTGAACAGAATTTCATGAGTTTAAAATAATGATTTTATTGTCCCCTTGTAAAGACATAACCATGTTTTCTTCAATACTCAAAAATGATAGCATTGACCCTCAATCAATAAATGTTTCACGTGTGATGAATTTCTTCTACTACATCTAAAGAGTCCCTGCAGCTACTAAGAGCACTCAAGAGAGGGCCCATTAGGGATTCTTCATGGTACCCAACTGATACATTCATTCAAACAACAACTACTTAGTAAGTGCCCACAAGGTACTTAATTACTGCCAGACATTGAACAGGATACAAGGCAATGTAGGGCAATTCTGTTCTCCAGGATTTTATAATGTGGCCTGGAATTAAAAGTAAAGTAAAGGAAAAGGACCACACATTTTTCTCATGCCATCATGTGCCAGGCACTGAATAAAGCAGGAGATAGAAACCACATCAGTAAATCCATGTAACCGCTCAGAGAAGTTGGCTTGATTCCCAGATTACAAGTAAGGAAACAATAGTCTGAGAGATGCTGAAAACTTGTTCAAATTCATCAGGTAAGAAACAAGGGAGGTAAATTTTAAAATCAAAACTGATTTTTAAGTGTTCACTGTGCCTTCCACTGTACCAATTCTTATATAAAAAATAAACAGCAAGTCTCAGAGGCATACAGTAAGTACCTAAATGAATGATGCACATTATTTGCTGTGGGGCGATTAGAAAAGGAGCAGTAACTGTGGAAGAGGAAGTGAAGCCTTCCCAGTAAAAGTTCAACACAGATCTTCACTGAAAGAAAATGGTTTGTGACTTGGATAAAGGAAAGAAGTAAATGTGTTCCAGATGGGAAAAACTGTTAAACAGAAATGTCTAGTCAGGAACAAGAAAGGCAGGTTCCGGTAGAGTGGCGAAATCAGCCCAGCACATTTAGTTGCCAAATAAATGATGTAGAATGGCTTTGCTTGGTTCTGGCTATGCATGAAGGCCCACGTTTTAGCAACTAAAGGAGAGTGGTGAACAGTGCCACTTAGCTTTACTTAAGTGGTGTATTTATTGTCTGTGTCGGTGTACATTCAGTCAAGGTTTTGGAGTGCCTGCTTCTTTTGGCTCTAATTTTGTATATGCATTATCTTTCTTCATGTAAGTGATCATTCTGCTCCTCTCCTCTGCAATCAACAGCATTAGTTCACTTTAGCCATATTATTTCTAAAAAAAAAAAAAAACCTCACAGGTACTCTTTCATATGTTTCTCAAGTCCCTAGAGCTGAACAAGTTCTTACGAATATCAAGTCTCTGGCTGGGTGCGGTGGCTCATGCCTGTAATCCCAGCATTTTGGGAGGCCGAGGCGGGCAGATCATGAGGTCAGGAGTTCGAGACCAGCCTGGCCAACATAGGGAAACCCCACTTCTACTAAAAATACAAAAATTAGCTGGGCATGGTGGCGTGCACCTGTTATCCCAGCTACTCTGGAGGCTGAGGCAGGAGAATTGCTTGAACCCTAGAGGCAGAGGTTGTGGTCAGCCAAGACTGCATCTCTACACTCTAGCCTGGGCAACAGAGTGAGACTCTGTCTAAAAAAAAAGAAGTATCCACTCTCCCAGGTACTTATTTGTAGTTACTATAATGTGTCTGAAAGAATTTTAATGTGTAGTTACTATAATGTGTCTGAAATAATTACCATAAGTAATACAGTATTAATTCAACTGAAATAACTACAGGGTTAGGACAGTCATTTTGAAAATGATTAGGATTATTAGTTAGTGTTAAGGAAACATTTTTAGATAATTATAGTAAGTCAAGTATGTCTGAAGAAAAGATGTATTTGATCAACTTATCCTTTAACTTCAGTGAATTTTTATATCTCTGTCTTTATTTTGAATCAAAGTCCCCAGGTATAGGTAGGAAAATTTATGACAAAATTTCAATAGCGCTCCTGTTTTGCTGTCTTGTTACAGTCCTCTATGTGGTAAGAAATGTTTTTGTCGTTTGGTTTCTTTGAATTTCAAAGTGATGTCCTATGATAAAATAGTGGTTCCCCTAAGATCTTTTATTTGTCCTGGGAATGTCATTGATCCAAAGGAAGATAATAAAATCAGCAAGAAAATAATAAACATTCTCTATGGGATATCACAATTTTAATTGACTATAGACACTCAAATCAATTTTTTTAATCTACATACACATGACAAGGTCAGCAACATGGGAAGCCGATGTGTTTTCCCTTTCATAGTATAAGAGATCTATTTAACATTTGAAATATAAACATGAAGTATGGTACTTTGTATATCTCTTTATATATCTCTTTAAAAATTGGCTTTAAAACTGTAGATATTAATGACACTTCAGTGTAATTTTTAAACAAATTTTAACAAAAATTACTTAGAAAATATTTTGCTTAGTTTTCTTACAGTTTTTTTGAAAAAAAATAGTATGTTTGATGATAATGTGATTAAAGAATACACACCACCAACTTTTTTTTATTATACTTTAAGTTCTAGGGTACATGTGCACTATATGCAGGTTTGTTACATATGTATACACATGCCATGTTGGTTTGCTGCATGCATTAACTCGACATTTGCATTAAGTATTTCTCCTAATGCTATCCCTCCCCCTATACCCCACCCCACGACAGGCCCCAATGTGTGATGTTCCCCACCCTGTGTCCAAGTGTTCTCATTGTTCAATTCCCACCTATGAGTGAGAACATGTGGTGTTTGGTTTTCCGTCCTTGTGATAGTTTGCTGAGAATGATGGTTTTCAGCTGCATCCATGTCCCTGCAAAGGACATAAACTCATCCTTTTTATGGCTGCATAGTATTCCATGGTGTATATGTGGCACATTTTCTTAATCCAGTCTGTCATTGATGGACATTTTTGTTGGTTCCAAGTCTTTGCTATTGTGAATAGTGCCACAATAAACATACATGTGCATGTGTCTTTATAGTAGCATAATTTATAATACTTTTGGTATATACCCAGCAATGGGATCACTGGGTCAAATGATATTTCTAGTTCTAGATCCTTGAGGAATCGCCACACTGTCTTCTACAATGGTTGAACTAGTTTATACTCATACCAGTAGTGTAAAAGTACTATTTCTCCACATCCTCTCCAGCATCTGTTATTTCCTGACTTTTAATGATCGCCATTCTAACTGCACACCAATTTTTTTTAATAAAACTTATTTTTATCAAAATTTCCCATGTACTCAGAAAAAAAAGTGCTGTACATATAAAACTAATAATGAAAAATAGGAATTGCTTCAGGTCTCCCTACATGCTCTTCCCACTCTATGGAAGCAACCTTCAAATTTTGTTTTGTTTTGTTTTAACTACTTTCAGTATTTTTCAAATACTTTAAATAAAATGTTTGCACTTTTTTTTCCTGATTTCCTAGATATTGATATCTATTGATATACTAAGATGCAAGGTGAGAATTTAGGTTGTATATGTCATCTCTCACATGAAGTTACCCTTACCCCACTTCTAATATAGTTTTAACACATTTATAACTGAATTCGTATTCAGTGTTATCATTTATATGACTGTTTTTGTTTGGGTTGCTATAATAAAAATACCATAGACTGGGTAATTTATAAACAACATCCGTTTATTGCTCACAGCTATGGAGGCTAAGAAGTCCAAGGTCAAGGCACTAACAGATGTGTCTGGTGAGGGCTCCCTCTCTGCTTTAAAGATGGCACCTTCTCACTGTGTCCTCACATGGTGCAAGGGCAGATGGTGATAATCAGCTTCCTCAGACTCTTTTATACGGGCACTAATCCCTTTCACAAGGGCTCTGCTCTCATGACCTAATCACATCCCAAAAGGCCCACCTTCTCATATGGTCACCTTGACGAGTAGGTTTTCATGTAAGTATTTTGGGGGAACACATTCAAGCCATAGTATTCTACTCCTGGCTCTCCAAAATTTATGTCCTTCTCATATGTAAAATATATTTATTCCAGATCAATAGCTCCAAAGTCTTTTTTTTTTTTTTTTTTTCTTTTTTGAGATGGAGTGTCACTCTTTTGCCCAGGCTAGAGTGCAGCAGTGTGATCTCAGCTCACAGCAACCTCTACCTCCAGGGTTCAAGCATTCTCCTGCCTCAGCCTCCCAAGTAGCTGGAATTATAGGCATGTGCTATAATCCAGCTAATTTTTGTATTTTTAGTAGAGATAGGGTTTCACCATGTTGGCCAGCTGGTCTCAAACTCCTGACCTTGTCAAGTGATTTGACTGCCTTGGCCTCCCAAAGTACTACCACTATAAGCATGAGCCACTGCACCTAGCACCCAAAGTCTTAACTTGTTCCAGCATTAACTCAAAAGTCTGAAGTGCAGAATCTCATCTAAATATCATCTAAATCAGATATGGGTGTGACTCAAAATGGGAATTATCCCGAGGCAAATTTGCCTCTAGCTGTGAGCCTGTGAAATAAAACAACTTATGTGCTTCCAAAATACAATGATTGGACGGACATAGAAAACACATTTCCATCCAAAAAGAAGAAATAGAAAGGAAAAAAAGTGGTAACTTGTCCCAAGTCCAAAATTTAATGTTGCAAACAACATTAAATCTCAAGGCTGGAGAATAATTCTTGACTAGATATCCTGCCTTTCAGGCGCACTGGGTCAAGCATCGGAACCCCAAGGTTCCAGGAAGCCCTGCCCACGTGGGTTTGTGGAATGCAACCAGTATTGCAGCTCTCACAGGTTAGACTTACATACTGAAGTCTGTACTATTCTGGAATCTCAAGGTTGACCTCACCCCCAGAGCTTCACCAGACCTAATGGGATCTCTCTGTGGTGGCCCCACTCCTGTGGCAGTTCACTGCCTAGGTCCTCAGGCTCTCTGGAACTTCCTTTGAAATCTAGATAGAGTCAGCTGTGCCTCCACAACTCATAAATTGTGTGCATCTACACCTGTGGAGATTGCATTATGCAGATGCCATCATTGTTTACCACCTGTACCTTGGAGAGAGGCAGCCCAAGCTGTACCTGGGCCCACATGAACAACAGCAAGAGAGGGCAAGGAGTGCTGTTCCAGAATGGTGAGAGCAGAGACTTAAAATTTTTCTGTTCCGAAGGTCCTGGATTTCTAAGATTACAATGGGAATGGCAGGCCCAATGATCTCTGAAATGCATTTGTGGAGTTCATCTGTCCATTGGCTTGATGACTAAGAGCCCCTGGCTTCCACCAATCCATATTAATCTTATCAAATACAAACAGTGGAATGGTTACCTCCTTGGTGTTCTCTGTTTTTCATTTACAACATTGCCAGGCTGAGAATTTTCCAAATCTTTTTCTGCTTCTATTTTTATTATAATTTTTTATTTAACTTGTTTCTCCCTTCTTGCCTTTTACTATAAGCAATTAAGAGAAACCATGCTACATCCTCAATACTTCCACCAAATATCCTCTTTCAGTGCTTGTAAGTTTCACCTTCCACAAAACCCTGGGGCACAATTCAGTCAAGTTCCTTGTCACTTAATAACAAGAACCACTTTTCCTCAAGTTTCCAATGACATGTTTCTCATTTCTGAGACCTCATCAGAATGACCTTTATTGTACACATTTCTATCAATATTCTGATCACAACAATTTAGGTAATCTCTAAAAAGATTGAGGCCTTCTCTACAATTCTCTTCTTCAGAGCCCTAGAAAGAACCCCCTTTTATGGTAAATTCATAGCTTTTTCTAGCATGCACCTTCAGATTCTCCCAGGTTTTGCCCATTACCCAGTTCCAAATCTGCTTCCACATTTTAAGTTATTTGTTATAGCAGCACTCCAGTTTTTGGTACAAAATTCTGTCTTAGTCAGTTTGGGCTGCTTTAACAAGATACTTCAGAATGGGTAATTTTTAAACAACGTAAATTTATTGCTCACAATTATGGAGACTGAGAATTTCAAGATCAAGGTGCCAACAGATTCCATGTCTGATGAGGGCTCCCTTTCTACTTCAAATTGGTGCCTTCTTACTGCATCTTCATGTGGTAGAAGGGCAAAATTTGATAACCAGATCCCTTACATTTATCAGTGCACTAATCCTATTCATGAGGGTTCTGCTCACATGACCTAATCACGTCCCTAAGGGCTCATCTTCTGATACCAGCACCTTGATGACTAGATTTCAACACAGGAATTTTGGAGGGATACAAACCTTCAGATCATAGCAGTGGCCATCTAAACATTTTTTTCTAGTTCCAGGGAGGATCTGATGATAATTCAATATGTACACCTTTTGCTCAATCACATTAATTTTTTGTTCAGCACCATACCGAAGTATCCACATATCCATTGATTCCAAATCGCTTCACCACCTGTACCTTGCAGAGGGAATATGGAACTAAGGAATATATGGATAGTTTTGTGTGGTACTAAACAACAACAACACCAGCCCCCCTCCCCCCAACACACACACACACACAAATGTGTGTATAAGAAGTCTGCAATAGATCAGAATCCTTACCTCCTCATGCAGTGGTAACTTTTGCCCTTTGAACTCTGAGAATGACACCACTATTGGTGGTTTTAATTTCTGTTGCCCTCTTTGGGTGAGCATATTTAAAACTACTAAAGTTCAAATTTGTCACATTGACTTTGTATCTATTTTTTATATTATATTTTAAAGTGGCATAGTTTAAAATGTCCAATGGTTTCATTCTTTATATTTATGTCATAATTTGTTACCTAAATCAAAATGTTTGAAGAAAGGGAACTATCTAACACTTCTGTTTTATTAAAATAAAAGAAACAACCAAACTGTGTTCTTTTTATATAGACTTCTTGTTTATAAACCTTGATATTTCCTGGAATTTAATATAGATTTCTATATTTTATTAAACTACATCTCAAAAGCCACTATTGATTTCTATAAATTGACATAGCCATTGACTTAATAAAGAGACTTAATTCAGCTCATGAAGGAAAATCTTATTCTTTATCCAAGATTTGCTGTCTTTTCAACTTCATTCAGAAATTTTGGCAGATTGGAATACCCTTGACATTTTTGGTGAACCACCTGACAATTCAATTATAGTTTGAATTTCAAGAGCAAATATTTGAGATATTTCGATCCAAATCATATCCAACTCTCAACCCTAAAAATGTCCTTTACTTGGGTCTCATAACATTTTTTTCCATTTGAAATGTTTAAGGTTTCTTAAAGTCATAATTCAAAGCTAAAGACAAGGAATTTGAGCAGTGTAAACTTTTACTAGGCCATGAGAAAAAATACACAATTTAGCAATATGAACCTAATTTTCTAGCTTCAGAGCTAGATCATACTTCCTCGCACTATTATTTTTCCCTCTTCGCTGTCTCCTCCGTTTTAATCCATACATTCTTATTAGAACATTTCTGGGACTTTGACAATAATATATTTTCCATTAGACTTTGCAGAGACCCTTTATCTCCCACCCTCACACCGCAAGCCTCCTTAAGGTAAACAGAAAGTAAGGTAATATTTTTTAATATAATGTAAATATGATTTAGAAATATTTGAAAATTATTTGTGATTTGTATGGCTTAAAATAGATAATCTACAAAATAATTTGAAGAATATTTAGAAATTAATCTTAATTTATATCAGAAATTTTATTAGCTCTGAGAATGATCTGGCATAATTGCAAGTATTGAAAATTTCAGATAAAGTTGATTATGCATTTTTAATAGTATACTAGCAAAATAAAGTGTAATAAAATTAGAAGGATAAAGAAGCATGTATTTTATGTTTTAATGGAGATTCTTATTCATTTTTAGCAGAAAAAACAGCAAAACTCTAGACAGTCTTTGCAATAATGTACTGGTAGTATGTATAATGAAAAACCATACCTGGAAAGAATGTAACCATGTTAAAGGATCAGTTGGTAAGAAATGCTGCTTTCCTGCTTCTTACTACTCTGTGTATCAGAATCTGAAACTGCCATAGCAAGCTGTCTTCCCATTTGCTCACATACCTAACTCCTAAAATGTTGAGAGAGATTCTTTAACTATGGCCCTTATAAATGGAAACATTAATTTATTGAACATAATTGAACCCACAAAATGATTTTCAATTATATGTAATTTTAATTTTAACACTTAAAATATAATATAATTTTACAAATTTACTCTAAATATATTTTATATGAATTATAAATTGTGCACAGAGCCGTTATTATATATCTTTAATTCTTTATCACTAAGCCTTGTTTTAAAATTCTTACTTTTGGAATAATACTAAAATAGCAATAAACATTTATTTTCTTTTGTCACATCCAGATTTGTCGAATTCTCTCCCATGTGTCCCAAATTGCTTTTATCCAAGCTCAATCTGCCCTGCCATATCAATTCTTATTGTCAAGTAATATGTAACTATCTTTGTAAGAGTATCAATCTCTGCTTTTAATTTATTAAAAATTCATTTTAGGCATATTTTATTGATCAAAAACATTTCAAGAAAATGTTATCTCTGCACTATTTTCTGGAAAATGCCAACCATAAATTGCTTGCTCATTATACCCACAATATCCATTTCTATATGACCCTTCATTGTTCTTTTTACACCTTCACAATATCTCTTTATAACAAAATATTCTGCCCTTTATATTCTACATTTGAAGATGTGATGGTGATTGGATAATGATACATTTTATTTTCACTGGGACTTACAGTCTTATAGTCCCCTTACAGACATAACCATGATTCTAGAAGACAGGAACAGTAATTTACCTAGAGAGGAACTGAATCCATAACCTTACTAACACTTTGCTTTTTTAACAAAATGAGGCAACTAGCAACTGAAATCATTCCATTTAAAATAATTTCACACCTCACTTAAATAACTTGAAAAAATGAAGCCTTACAATAGGCCAACATTCTGTTTTTAGGAAAATAGATAGCCTTCTCTAACAAATACATTTTCTCTTAAATCCTTACATTAGAAACTTGAATGATAAACACTTCAGTGAATAGTTTACAACTTATAGTGTAAGATACAAGATTTTATTCCTAAAAGCAAGGGATGGGTAGGTCTTAAGAAAGAAGATTTCAGGCCAGACTCTGTGGCTCACGCCTATAATCCCAGCACTTTGGAAGGCTGAGTTGGGTGGATTACCTAAGGTCAGGAATTCAAGAGCAGCCTGGCTAACATAGCAAAAGGCAAAACGCGTCGCTACTAAAAATACCAAAAAAAAAAAAAGCTGGTGTGGTGGCAGGTGCCTGTAATCCCAGCTACTCAGTAGGCTGAGGCAGGAGAATTGCTTGAACCTGGGAGGCAGAGTTTGTAGGCAGAGGTTGCAGTGAGCCAAGATTGTGCCATTGCACTCCAGCCTGGGCAACAAGGGCAAAACTCCATGTCAAAAAAAAAAAAAAAAAAAAAAAAAAAAAAAAAAAAAAAAAAGAAAGAAAGAAAGAAAAAAGATTTCTGTTGATTTTAAAATTATGCTGAGCTAACCACACTGTAAGTCATACTGCAAATCATGTGAAATGTGTCCATAAGAACAAGCCTACTGAATTAAGGTATTGCCTGCCTTATTTCATGAGGCAATAATGATTTGTTCTGTAGTGGGGTGCATATATTTTTAAAATGTGTTATACCAATGGGTCTACAAAAGAAATAAATAAAAAGCAAAACAACAACAAAAAGATCACATCATTTCAACAATTGTGGTGATCAAAACGACAGAATATTTACTTCAAGTGTGTCCTCACCCTTAATTAGCACAAAAATTAGTATTACCAGAATACTCTTAAAGACTCTCTTCTAATAATTCTATCATCGAGTCATCTTGGAAGGAAGGTTTTTAAAGCCAGTTAGTCAGCCTGCTTTATGATTTTTTATGTAGAGGAGTACAAGTGGCTCTCAGGATTACAGTGTCGGCCCATCTCCTTGGGTCTGAAGGAGACCAAGGGATCATTATCAAATAGATCCTTTGATATGGTTTGGCTGTGTCCCTACCCAAATCTCATCTTGAATTGTAGTTCCCATAATCCCCATGTGTCGTGGGAGAGACAGTGGGAGGTAATTGAATCATGGCGTCAATTACCCCCATGCTGCTGTTCTCATGATAGTGAGTGAGTTCTCACAAGATCTGATGGTTTTATAGGGGCTTTTCCCCCTTTCGCTCTGCACTTCTCCTTCCTGTCACCATGTGAAGAAGGACATGTTTACTTCCCCTACTGCCATGATTGTGAGTTTCCTGAGACCTCCCCAGCCATGCTGAACTGTGATTCAATTAAGCCTCTTTCCTTTATAAATTACCCAGCCTCAGGTACATCCTTATAACAGCATGAGTATGGACTAATATATCCTTATTTGCTCTCTTCCTTTTGTATTCTGACATGAGTAAACTGTGAAATTGTGCTAAATAGGAATGTATGCTAACTGTGAAACACTCATAATTATTTCAGTAAGTTATGAAACATATAGGAGATTCAAAATGGGTATATGCTTATTTAAAATAGATGAAGAAAGTCTTGGAATACATATTCAGGATATCCCCTGAATTATAGGCCACAATTGTACCTCACAGCATTTATGGCCTCAAATCTAGTGACAGAAACACACTTTAGTTCCATTCTATAGTTTCTAATAAAGATTGATTCTCAAAATAAAAGCTGACTAAAGGGCAGAAATACATACAGTAATCTTCAAGATTTTTTTCTCTTTATCTGCCTGGAGTTAGTTGAAGCAAGCTTTGACAAGTCATTTATTTAATAGTTTAGTGGAACTCATTCCTACTCTTGAACCTGGAATGGAATATAAGAAATAAAGAACAATGGAATCCAATGATGTATTTCAGGATATAATTGGTTGTCTATACTCAAAGCTGATCTTATCACTTGAGATGAAAAAAGTAAAACAAAACATCGTAGTGGAAAAAAAAAGTTTATGGTTACCAACCCTGAAAACTTAATTCTTGTAAATAACTTAACCCTAAATAGAAAATATATGTTGTCAAACTAATTTGTGAAAAGCTATAATTTGTGTAGCAATGATTGAGGTATAAATATAACACTTTAGTGTGTTTTAAGGAGTTTTATTCAGATAAGCTATTTTTTTTTATGATAGGCTTGAAAATATAGTATTTTTTCTAAAACAAGGCTTTTGTCTTTCCTTCTATGGAAAGGGGCATGTCTTTAGTTATTTCTGCTGTACTATTATGTGTGGACTGGCATACTTTTCATAATCCTAATAAGTATCCAGTGGAGCCAGTATGAAAGCTCATTTAGAACAGGGCCAAACTGTCTTGCTCGCTGAAACAAGTCCAGTACCTAGCAATGTGTCCGGTACGTTTTCAGGTGCTCAGAAAGGTGGAATTGCTTTGTTTATTAATTAAATAATATAGACTCAAATCCATTCAGTCCCTGACCAGGACTCTTCATAAAACAGTGGATCTCAAAATCATTCGCTGAACCTACAATATTGCATCAATTGAGAACTTGTTGGAAATAAAAATTTTCAGACCCCATGCCAAACCTTCTAAATCAGAAACTATTGGGGTAGGCCCAGCAATCTGTGTTCAAAAAGCCCTCCAGGTGATTATAATGTATGCTAAAATTGAGCACCGTTGATGTAAACAATCCTCAAATATATTGTGCACAACTTTTTAGAATTATGAGAGTGGCTTAAGGGTATATTACAAGAAGACAATTCCTATGGACAGATTGTGAATAATTTTAATTTCTCAAGAATTTTGTTCTAATTGTTTTATGTATAGGATAGTTGGAATGTATGTTCTACTTCTTATGAGTATCTTCATTTTAACTATAGGACTATTCCCCTCATGTAGCAAACTGTGTAATTTGTTTAGGAAGGCCGACTCAGTTTGAGTTACTGGTACAGATGCTGAGACAAGGACCTGAATGCAGATAGATTATTAGGGAGGTGTTCCCAGAAAGCACAAGTGAGGAAGTGGTGAACATGAGAGAGGGTAAGGAGAAAAGCCAGTCAAGCATGTGTTAACAGGAAAGGGTTACAATTGTGGGCAAATAGGTCTCAATCCTGTGGAGAACCATCTGAGAAAGAATGTGTGGAATGTATCTCAGAATCACCCAGTGGAGAGTGGAGAGACTGAAACATTTATGTCCTTAACCCCATTGTTTGAGAGTTGATCTCCAGTGATTCTAACATGTGCTATATTCCAGGTTATATTTGTGTATGGCCAAATATTTGTGTATATTCCAGGTTATATTTGTTTATGGACAAAGTCATCAGGCAGAGAAGATGAGACACAGCCCTTGAGGTGGGACATGTCAATACACAGGAAGGTTGAATTGTCACTGCCTTGAGAATGGAAGAATAGCAGAACTGACGATATACAGAAGAAGAATGAGGGTCGGCATTAACTATGGGTTAGAAGCCATGAATTTGCAATAACACCAAAGCATACAGTTGTGTGTTCCATTTCTAGGAAAGGTAGAACAGTGAATTCTAAGACATATAAATGGCATACAGAGTAACTCTAATTGTTTTATAGGAAGTATGCAATCATAAACACTGACAGATAAGCATACATGTAAAATTTTTAAGAAAGGTCATGATCACTAAAACAGAGCAGATGACTTTGAATGTTCTTGCTTTATGTGATCATACATGGGTTCCTTTGTCAAATTCTATAATTCTGCTCTGCAAGTGACATTTTATTTGAGCAGTTGGCATCTGGTGCCTCAGTTTCAACTAACATTCTGTTACTAAACACAGTTCAAACATCATAAGGTAATTTTTCAATGGTAAGAAAAGGTACTTTATACTTCATCCTAGTGAAATAACACAGGCAGGGAAGTCAATTGCTTGGAATTCTGAAAGGTTTCCATGCTGTCAAGTCCAACACCATTTGAAAGCATTTTTGCAGTAGGCCACAAAGCTGCCTTTTTATGGAAGAAACTAAGAAAGAAATTTAGGGACCCCAGAAAGCTCCAAGGTCCTGTTCTGATTCAGTAAAAGTTTCAAAGACTATACCTCCTGAGCTTACTTTGAGAATGACAAACACAAGTAGCTTAGGAAGATGGACATAGAAATTCACCTTTTGCATTTCTCTGCTTTTTCTTTTGGGAACTTTGTGTAGAAAACATTCAGTTTAACTGTAATTATTCTAATTTTGAAAACTGCATAACAGGTTCTGCAACTTAGAAGCAGAGGGCTATAAGAAAATTTCGTAGAGCATATTTTTACTAATTATGAACTCTGACATCCACTCCTGTTTCACTTTATGATTTGAGTGAGTTACTTTAACTTTTTGTTCCTCAATTTCTTCATATTGAAAATGCACATAGTTCTAGTGCTTGCATGATAAGGATGTTGTGAGAATTGAATGAGTTATCTAGATATATGTGTATGGTATATATATAAAAACACATAGTGCCATACATAGTAAGCACTCAATATTAGCTTATACTATTATTATTGACATACTATAAATAGTGTTCAATAAGCATTTACTGGATAGAATAAATGCTGTCAAGCATGACCATTTATGAGTACTATCAAAAGTACTGCAGTAACTTGAATGATTTTTGAGCACATGTAATGTTCCAGATGCTTTAGATACATTTAGCCATTTAGTCCTCACTATTCCTCCATGAAGAAAATGTCATTCAACTCATCAGGAACCTGAGACTCAGGGTATGTAACATACTTTGTTACAGTTAAGGAGGTCCAGCATTTGAGTTCAAGCCCATTTATTCAACTTTTATTTTATTTTTCTAGTTTCAGATAGTCTCCAAGTCCTGAGGTATTTGGCTTTGCCAATTTTGAATTTAATATTTCTATACTTAATTACTATGCAAAAAGTTAAGATCTTCTCACTTGAGAAAATGCAAATTGATTCATTTTCTGATTTAATTTTTTAATTAAATTTTTTTCTAATGACTTCCTTTTTATATCAGCTTATCAAATAATTTAGTCCTACGTGAGGTAGGAATATCCATAGATGTGTAAGGATGAGTTAGGGCTATAGGGTTCTCTTATTTCCACAAGCAACATTTAGGAAAAGAAATCTGACCTGTTCCTAGCAACCCATTTTATTGAAACCCTACTATGTGTCACTCACTGTAAAGGGATAGACCAGTGACCAAAATGAAGTCCTTACTGCCATGAAACTTATTCTACAGCACAGAAACAGATGGTAAATAAGTGACTGTGTGTGTATGTTTATTTGTCTCAGGTGGAGTAAATGCTCTAAAGAACAGGGCGAAAGTAACAGAGACACATGGGGGGGCAAGAATAGATGATCATAGAAGTCATGCCTGATGAAGCGACATGCAGAGACCTAAATGAAATGAAGGAGGGGGCTATGTGTGTGTCTCTAATGGAAGAGCAATCCAGGAGGCGACATAAAGACCAAGGCTGAACTATAATAGAGGACCAGCAGGGAAGTCATTACAGCTGAACCAGAGGGACTAAGGGGTTATATAAAATATGGACAACATGGCCCTCACAGCCACTTACATAGCTAACTACAATTTCATTAAGGCTGGGATAGAGGTTGGCTCAGAGTGTCAGGCAAGCACAAAGGTTGGGATAATACTGCTTGGGATTAGGGAGGTAGGAGTGGGAAGGATTTAACATTTTGTTCACAATTTGAGTTATGAGAAACACTTTGTCAAAGAGAGAAACTGAGAAGAGATCAAAAGGAACAAAGCAAAGCATGAAAATCCACAGCTGTGAAGAACTCGTATATTGCATTTAGATGTGATCAATAGACTTTAAGAACCTTATTTTTTCTTTATTGGCTTCAAGATAGCAAGAAAGCCTTAGTTCATAAATCGTAGCAATTAAGTGCCAATTTGCCCCCACATCATTTTAAGCGTTGATCGAAATCCAACTAAGAACTCATATTCATTTGTTTGTCTGTCATACTTAAGAATTAATTTACTCTGCCAAGGGTCATTTAGCTATTAAAAAATAATAGCTACAAGAAAATAAATATTTTAGTGTAATTTTCTGATGGTGCCAAAAGTTACCATATTAGCATATGGTAAAATAGGCAAGGGATGAGGGGTCCTTCAACAAACACTGCTTTTCCTAATGTTTTGGCATACATAATGCACCTTAAATCACTACAACAAACATCCAAAAAAACCCAATGCCAGCAGAAACAAAGAATTAAAGACAGTAACACAGTGGTTTCTGACACTGGCAATAATTTTTAAATCTTTATTCTCATGAGGTAAAGTACTAAAATCAAGAATTTACTTTTAATCACTGTTTAATCTTTGTTCAATACTATAGAACACAGGAAGGTTGGTCTATGCCACATGATGAATGCAGTCTATTTCTTGCATTGCACATTAAGAAGCAGAGCAGGTAGCACAGTGTTGGCTAAGTCTCAGCGGTGGCATATTTTCATCTCCTACGGGGTGTGGGAAGACCCCACTGCACAGCAGTAACAATAAATCTAGCATATCCGTTTATGAAATAACTTTGGCAGTAATGGCAAGAGGATTTGGATGAAAGTGTATTTGTGGTCTTCCAGCTGGAAGATCAGAGCAGAGATTCTAAAGCAAAAAAGCAGAGTGGAATGGCAGATAGTGGCTGCTTGGATAAGAACAGAAGACAGTTGAGGATCCATGCTGAGCGCAAGGGGAAATGCAAACAAGACAGTCCTTTCAGAATATCCCCATGCTGCCCAGTGTTGGCGTGAGGGATTACTAATGCCATCTGCTGGATATTCTTGGGATTTAAAAATGGAATTTAAACAAATAATACTCCAGTTTCCCTATGTCTTGGCTTCAGTTCTTAAATGAGAAAAACAGCAGCAATAACCAGCTAAAGAAAACAAGTGATGAAAACAAAACTCAGGTCATGTACATGTTTACTATACCTTGAGAAGGTTGGAACTTTGTATGGCCACTGTATTTCAAACAAAGTATTTATAATAATTGAATTTTTTTGGTTGATGTGTGTTTGTTTAGTTTTAGCAGAACTCTGTAGTGGTGCACTTTGGCCATATGCAACACTCAGGCAACTGGATATAGTTTGTACTGTAAATCCACAAAGCCCGTGCTAAAAATATATTATACACTATAAAATTTATATACTACATACTCTCTTTTGTTGGAGAGAACATTGTGGTTTTATTTTGTTTTCAAATCGGGATAAAAATAATTAAAAGGAAAGAAGAACATTTGGTCAAAAACACTACATATCCATTTGTGTCTTATATAAAATATAGTAAGTTATCTTTTGTTTTTGTTTTGTGGAAATATTTTCCTCTGTCATGCTCTCTGTAGGATTATTGTGAGATTGCAATTTAAAATGACAAAATTCCTTCTGGTATTTCAATAAGATTTTAGAACCTTTAGACATGTGTTGCTAAATTAACATTGATTATAGTCTACATTTTCGAAAACGTACTAATCCCATGAGACTTGTAGTGGGGGGAAAAAATGGTTTCTGTGGTCAAATCCATTTGGAATATTCTATAATCCAAATATCTTCTCCTAGAGATCAATAAGGCACATCAACTGAGATGTGAGGAGTTGATATTTACTGACAGTTTACCACATACCATTATCTCATTTAATGTTCATTCTGATTCTATTATGTGGACATTATCATTATTCAAAAGGAAACAGGTTTATAGGGTTTATAATTTGTTCAACGTCACACTAAGAAAATAAAGGTACTGGATCTGACTTCAGAGACTGCACTCACAAGTACAAAGCTATATATCCCATAATATCAATCAGTGAAATAATACATATTGATAGAATTTTATGTTAATTATATTTCTATATTCACCTGTTTAAAGCTTTGAGCAATAATATGGTAATATCATCTGTTTAACTTTGCTTAACCCAACATTTCTAAATCTAGTTAGTTACAGGAAACTCATTAATTTTAGTGGAACTAGCGTCCTACAGAATTCAGTTCCAAAAATGCTGATATAATTAAGCTATAGTATTGCTATAGATGAGAAGTCAGGAAGGGAGTGGCTCTTTAGTGTTTCTCTGGCCACTTGTTCCAGCATATCTGCTGGTGTTCTCTGCCTATGCACGTCCCGTGCTGGTCTCCACCTGACGATTTGGAAGGGCTAGAAATAGGGAAGCAAACACCTGATATCTTTGCTGCTGCAGGTGCACAGAGCACTGGAACTCTCTGCATAAATATGTAATATTTAGGACATCCTGCAAAAGGAACAAGCTTAATTTAGTTAAGCCACAAGGTTGAGTGATAGACAGCATGTTGCTGTTATTGTTTAGTCAATTAAATCATCCCCTGTACTTGTAGGAACTGTTCCACATTTATTACCAGTGAGAAACAAGTTCGGGTAGTGTTGTTGATTTCCTTGTGTTGGATTGCGTTATACTTAGCACATCTAAAGATTTGAGAATGAATGGTGGAAGACACAGTGATAAATTGTCGAGCTTTTCTAAAGATTCAGAAGTTCTAAAGTTCCTGCCAGTGACAGATGGTCTGTCCTTACTCATTGCTTATCTTCCTGACAGGACTTGATTCTTTTTTTCTTTTTTGCTCAATTCCCTTACAGTAAGTTCAACTTCTTGGGAGGTGGGATAGTTTCATTTGTTATAATTACATTACTATATTTTGAAGTGGCATCAGCTCTCTATGAACATGTCATGCTCTTTTTAGATTATTAATATGCACATGTGTAATGACAAAAGGGAATTATAGGATAAGAGGAAGAGAGGAAATACACTACCAAGGGAAATCCATACCTCAATCTTTCTGTTATTTTGATAACCAAGTATACTATTAAATAGAGTCCTCACTGGATAGTGTTTTTTTAAATAAATATTATTTTAGTACCTCAAATATTTTATAATAATCGAAAACTTTTTGAAAATTTTGTTTAAACCACACAACTAGTGTTTATGAGCTTGTAAAATATTTCTAAGAATTCACACAATGAGCCCAAACAACTATAACAATGATGTGCTTAGATATTAAATAGTTTCCAAATGAAAAACGGAAAATTGCAATCAAATTTCTTAATTTCCTTCATCGATTTCAAATACGTTCACTGCTAAAATAGGAGATTAGAAGATATGCTATTTAGATAAGGAAGGTGGGAAAAGAAAACAATTCCCTGTGGAAGTAAATATAAAGGCTTTAAAAATTCTAGCTTGTCTACAAATAACTTCAAAAATCCAGAAGTAATTTAGCCCTCAAGTTAATAATGCCACTAGTGTGATATAGCATTATATAGCTGCAAGTGTTACCAGGTGGAAAGAGATCGACATTATTCCCTAGACCTAGGGAAGTTATAACCCTTGTTTAGTGAACATTTTCTCAGATAGTGGCTTTTTAACGTTGCTTTATTTTGGTAACATTCAATTACAAAATCTCAGAGAACTCATGCCAGCCCACTGGTTATACATGAAGATGTTAACCTAGACCTAGGGAAGTTATAATCCTTGTTTAGTGAACATTTTCTCAGATAGTAAATGGAAGAATTAACTGTGTAGAACATTACAAAAAAGTTTCAAGCTTCTTTAACACATAGTGTCACAATAATAATACATGGATTTTAGTTGTGTATCTATTGCATATACATTGATGTATAACTAAAAAGACAAGACATATCTGTCTTTTTATTCTTTTTTTTTTTTTTTTTTTTT